>NC_057801.1:805912066-806235707 GCF_018294505.1 Triticum aestivum | reverse complement strand
GTCAGCATTTCAGGGGCTGGGGTTTTTGTATTTTTTGAGGGGGGGGGGGAGGTTTAGGGGGTTTGGGGGGGTTAATTTTAGGTGTTTCATATATTATGTTAGCTAGCTAATTAATAGAGAGAAGTGTCATTTCTTATCTCCGTGCTTGGTCGCCGCTACGTACTATACGTATAGAGAGGACTAGACACGCTAGCTAGTAAGCAAATGAAAAAAACAGAAGATCGTCATGAACAGATGCATACAAAGAGAAGTGATATCGACCACCTCTCCATCTCTGAGTGATTGGTCGAACAACAAGTTCTCGTATATCTATCTGACGCTACTGGCTACATATATACAATATAAGTATCTCTTACAATGTAATCTCCTAATTAAAATCGAACTGATCAGGTTCCACATAGTATTCTCCGTCTTTAGCGATCACGTGGTCAAGAAAGAATGCCGCCAATTCCTCTTGAATTCCTCGCATACGATCTGGTGATAGGAGTTCATCCCGCATCCGAAATATCTAATTTGAAGAAGGGGGTCAATACATATATATGAATAAATGAAACTGAACACAAATGATGGTAATAAAATAAAATTGTGAATATTATTATTTACGCACTTCATATTGTTTGTCAGAGTAGCCCCGCTCACAGGTCGTGTGGCGGATGGACTCGCAAATGTACTATCCACGGTAATTATTCCCTTATTCCTGCCACAACCACTATACAAGAAATAGAGGTCAATCAAACTGATAATTAGCAAGCATGCTAAATGGTATTGATGAAACTAGCGTTTGAATCAGTAGGAGATGCGTGGAACATGCTACTATAGTACTTACTTTCGGGTGTCTAAATTCCAGCTTCTTCGGCAGTCCCGGAGTTTTTGAGGTGAATATTTTCCAAACCCTGCCAGACAAAGAAAACAATTACTTGATATCAGGAAATGAAGAAATTGAAGTTGCCGATATGGTGCGATAATGATCGATTTAACTTACTTCTCTAGAATTTTATTCATGTCCGCATACTCCTTGGGATCTTTTCATCTTGAGTCTAAGACGGTTACTAGTCCCTGCTTAAGCTTAGTCTCTAGGAAAATATAGTGGAAGCTACGCACGCATGCATAACTCATCAATTACATTACTATAACCTCAACTAATAAGGGAAACAGAATATGCACAAGACAGTAACACTCACTGGAATTCATAAGGGAAGAGTATTATAGCTTTGTTTTTATTTAATACAAAGGATTGTAGCAGCTTGGCCTCGGTATCTTTGGCCTAAAATTCAACCATATATGCATCTATGAGATTTGTGTTAATGAACCCAATATCACCGATTTGTCTTTTCTTCAATTCGGCGATCTTCAGTCTGCATAATATAGTGAGGATAGTTAAAAATACAAGCAATGAAACGGCTGACCTATATATAGAGACTTAATGACAGAAGTAGTACTTACAGGCAGTAGCAAGTGATCATTAATTTATCGAGGGCCTTTAGATTGAAAAATGCGAAGAACTCCTCAAATGGAACATTCAACAGTTCAATTCCAACGAGGTCATGCTCCTCTCTAACTCTCAGCGTCAAAATATTCCTCCCCTCAGACTCTCTGCAGGTTTTCATGTACCAATCATGGAATCTTCGCATCATCGTTTTTAGAGATCTTTCATCTTTGACGAGAGGCTTCCCGTACACGTATTTGTGTTCGTCCACCTCCAAGAAATCAAAATGTGCATCGTCGGGCAGGTAATCTCCAAGATCGTCATAACCGGGCACTATTGTCTCACCCGGATGATTAGCGACGATGCTAGACACCTGGAGCGGGGGTAACGATTGGTTCGCTTGTTCGCCGAGCTGGGCAACTTTTTTCCCAGCTCGTCATTCTGCTAACCTTTGACCGCTGACAGTACTTCCCGACCGCTCCGCTTCGATAAATGACTTTGTAAGAATGCGCTCATAGTTGCCTTTCACCGGAGACTTTGGTGGTTTCTTCAGGGCAGCCAGAGTATGTTTCGCTTTTACCTGATCTATCTTCTCCTCCAGAGGTGAATTTTTGTTTGCTTTGACCCCTTCAAAGAAGTTGGTCACTTCGGCTTGCACGATCTTAGTGTTTTCCTCCTGGCTCCTCTCGTATTGTAACTTCTATGGAGTCTTCAAAGAAGGACCATATCTGCATTGCCTGCCTCTGGTTGTACTACTAGACGCTGGAGCAGACGGAGTGGCTGCGGCTGTCTTTCCTTTCTTACGAGGCGGAGGAGAAAGACGATGCGCTGGAGCAGCCGGAACGGCGGTGGATCTCTTCCGCCCTTGTTGACGAGGAGGAGAAGGAGGAGGCTAGCTGCTCGGGCGCGCTGGCGCAGGCGGAGAAGGAGGCGGAGTGCCTCCACGCGCCGGAGAAGGAGGCTGAGTGCCCTGATCACTCGCCGGAGAAGGAGGCGGAGGAGGAGGCGGGGGAGGAGCCGGAGTGCCCTGACTCGCCGGATGACGAGGAGGAGGCGGAGGCGTCCAGTTCGAAAGGTTGATGAGCTCCTTCCGCCATAGGCATGGAGTCTTCAGAGAAGAACCCAGCCGAATCTCCCCTTCACTCGTAGGGTGGTCAATCTCAAGGTCCTCAAATCCGTCCATTATTTGATCCACCATCACCCTAGCATATCCTCTAAAATCGACCGGCTGTGGTATGTTATGCCAGGGGTAGCTAGCAGGAGCCAACAACCGCCTTGACTTTCAATGTCATCCATCGCGCCATAAGGTGGCAATGTTGAGACTCCGTGATAGCATCCACGGGGTAGCTAGCAGGAGCCATGAAGACAAGCTCCAGCTGCTGAGTCTGCTCGGTGGAAGCCACGCTGCTTCTCCGCTGAGATGGCGGGGTAGCTTCAAGGGAAGCTTCGACAGGTCGTTCGCTGCGATCTGCTTCTCGTTCCTCTAGCCCTCGTACCCTTTCGTGCAGCGCCTGCAGTTGGCTATGCTCCACTTTCTTCCTCCTCTCCTGGCTTTTGTAACCCTCTGCGTCCGGAAACCCAGACTTCCATGGAAGGGAGCCTGGCGTACCTCGTGTCCGTCCAGGGTGCTCAGGATTCCCGAGGGCCATTGTGAGCTCGTCATTCTCTCTGTCTGGAAAGAACGTCCCTTGCTGCGGTTTCTCGATATACTCCTGAAGCCTTGTGACGGGTATTCGCATTTGCTCTTCCGTCCAATCTCACTTCCCTGATACAGGGTCCAAGGTTCCGCCAACCCCGAAGAACCAAGTCCGGCAACGGTCTGGCCAGTTCAATGTCTCTGGTTCGACCCCTTTAGCAATCAGGTCATTTTCAGCCTTGTCCCACAAAGGTCGGGCTTTGAGGTGGCCACCTGACCCCGTGTGATTGTGATGCTTCTTCTTCGTGATACGTCTCCAACGTATCTACTTTTTCAAACACTTTTGCCCTTGTTTTGGACTCTAATTTGCATGATTTGAATGAAACTAACCCGGACTGACGCTGTTTTCAGCAGAACTACCATGATGTTGTTTTATGAGTAGAAAAGAAAAGTTCTCGGAATGTCCTGGAAATCCACGGAGGCACTTTTTGGAATTAATAAGAATTTTTGGCGAAATAATTAATGCCAGGGGCCCCACAGCCTCTCCATGAGACAGGGGGCGCCCCCCCTAGGGCGCGGCCTCCTATCTTGTGGGCCCCCTGGACCTCCACCGACGTCAACTCCAACTCCATATATTCCGTCTCGGGGAGAAAAAAATCAGAGAGAAAGTTTCATCGCGTTTTACGATAGGGAGCCGCCGCCAAGCCCTAATCTCTCTCGGGAGGGATGATCCTGGAGTCCGTCCGGGGCTCTGGAGAGGGGGATTCGTCGTCGTCGTCATCATCAACCATCCTACATCACCAATTTCATGATGCTCACCGCCGTGCGTAAGTAATTCCATCGTAGGCTTGCTGGACGGTGATGGGTTGGATGAGATTTAACATGTAATCAAGTTAGTTTTGTTAGGGTTTGATCCCTAGTATCCACTATGTGCTGAGATTGATGTTGCTATGACTTTGCTATGCTTAATGCTTGGCACTAGGGCCCGAGTGCCATGATTTCATATCTGAACCTATTATGTTTTCATGAATATATGTGTGTTCTTGATCCTATCTTGCAAGTCTACAGTCACCTATTATGTGTTATGATCCAACAACCCCGAAGTGACAATAATCGGGATACTTCTCGGTGATGACCGTAGTTTGAGGAGTTCATGTATTCACTATGTGTTAATGCTTTGGCCCGGTTCTCTATTAAAAGGAGGCCTTAATATCCCTTAGTTTCTGCTAGGACCCCGCTGCAACGGGAGGATAGGACAAAAGATGTCATGCAAGTTCTTTTCCATAAGCACGTATGGCTATTTACGGAATACATGCCTACATTGCATTGATGAATTGGAGCTAGTTCTATATCACCCTATGTTATAACTATTGCATGAGGAATCGCATCCGGCATAATTATCCATCACTGATCCATTGCCTACGAGCTTTTCACATATTGTTCTTCGCTTATTTACTTTTCCGTTGCTACTGTTACAACTATTACAAAAACCCAAAAACATTTATCTTTACTGTTGCTATTGTTACCATTACTATCATACCACTTTTGCTACTAAACACTTTGCTGCAGATACTAAGTTATCCAGGTGTGGTTGAATTGACAACTCAACTGCTAATACTCAAGAATATTCTTTGGCTCCCCTTGTGTCGAATCAATAAATTTGGGTTGTACTTCACCCTCGAAAGCTGTTGCGATCCCATACACTTGTGGGTTATCACTTCGCAGATTTTTTCTTGTTTATCGCTGACATCTTCTTACTCTTTTTCGATGTCTTGTGGGCCACAAATGCGGGCCAGTGATCTCTGATCTTCTCATACTTTCCGGTGAATTCTGGTGTCAAATCTTCGTCGACAAACTCTGTTTTCAGCTCAATCTTCCACCTCCTGAATAGTTCTGCCATCTTCTTAAGAGCATGAGACTTGATCAATTGCTCTTTAACTGGCTTCTCCGGATCCTCTCTGGCGGTAGGGTGAAATTTGCCTTAAGCGATGTCCAAAGATCTTCTTTCTGCATATCGGAGACATAAGACACCTTCTTAGGCTTTAACCATTGCTGGATACTGATCGGTATCTTGTCCCTAACAAGAACCCCGCACTGAGCACGAAATGCATCCCTTGTTCGGATGGGTTCAATCGGCTTGTCATCGCGCGCTATTGCTGTGATCTCAAACCTTTCATCCGAGCACAACGTTTTCTTTGGGCCTTGTTTCTTTACCGAAGTTGTGCTCGATCCGGAGGGCTAGAGAAAAGTAGAAAGACGAGAGTTAATTAATATGTGTACATACGAAAACAATGAATGCATCAATTAGCTAGTCAGCACAGGCTTAACTAATATATATACCTGGCCGGACTCAGTTCGGTCACCGGAGCCGTCATGACGGTCTACTTCTTATACCGTCATTAGGTCACCGGAGCCATCATAATCATAACCTTCTTCTTCACTACCATGTCCTTCCAGACCATCGGTGTCATTGAGAAACGATGCAACAACATCACTTCCTTTTGCGATTATGTCCCCCAACATCTCTTCTGTTTCTTCGTCTCGGGGGTGCTCCATAGTTTCTGCAAATATTTACAACATTGCAATTATTATTCAAACATGACAGCTGGATATATTAGTGGCAAACGTAGAACTAGCTAGCTAATATAATCACAATAAGGAATCATATTAGTGGCCTCGACGCTGCTTCTCTAGGGTTTGGGGTGGCCTCGGCAATGGTTCAAGGGTTTGGGGTGGCCTCGAGAACGCTTCAAGGGTTTGGGGTGGCCTCAACGACAACGCTCTTTTAACTTGGTAAATTTGGGTGGCCTCGAGAGAGTTTGTCGGGTAGGGGCGTGGCGGGAGGGGGTAGGAGACCAACATCGTTTGTTTCTAGGGTTTGGGTGTCCTCGAGAGTTTTGGTCGAGTGAGAGGGCCGAGGGGGGGGGGTGCTCCCATGGTATAAGTTATCACGGCCGGGAGGGGGTATATATATCGACCGCCCCTCATGTCGAAGTTATCCGGGAGGGGGTTATATTGACAACGACGCGACATACATACATGGGAAAATAATGTTATCAAGGAGGGGGTATATCGACCCCCCCCCCTCGTGTTGAAGTTATCGGGAGGGGGTATATCGAGAACGACATACCCGATAAAAAATAAGAAGACAAAAGAAGAAATAAAAAGAGGAGAAGAAGAAAGGAATAGAAGAGAAGCAATCGAAGAAGAAAAAGAAGAAAAAAAGGAGAAGAAGAAAGGAATAGAGGAGGAGAAGAAAAAAATAGAATAAAAAGGGGAGAAAATTCTATTTTTTTCTTCTTCTCCTCTTCTTTTTCTTCTTTTTTCCTCTTCTTATTTATTTCTCCTCTTCTTCCTCTCCTCTTCTTCTTTCTTCCTCTTCTTATTTTCTTTTTTCCTATCCTTCTTTCTCTTCTTCTTCCTTCTTAATATCACTTAGCAACTTTTGCAACCATAGGGGGGGGGGTGCTCCCGTGGTCTAAAATCGGTCTATGCACGATAGAAAATTCTGAAAAAATTACATCTATGATACCTCGACGTCCCCGCCTCTCTCATGAACAAAAAAAATCTATGAATAAAAAAACATCATGTTCTATGAACAAAAAAATATCATATTTCATCCACATCCATGCATACATCATATATATATGTGATCATCTATGAAAAAAACATCATATTCTATAAAAAAATCATCATATATATATGAACAAAAAAAATTATGATAACAAGCATATATATCATCATATATATGAAAAAACAAGCATATACATGAAAAAAACAAGCATATATATATATATATATATGTGTGTGTGTGTGTGTGTGTGTGTGTGTGTGTGTGTGAAAATGCTAGATGGTGCCGGCCGGACCAAGGTGAGGAGGAGCGCAGGGTCGGCGGCGAGGACGGTGACGGGGCAGTGGGCGCGCGCTCGGGGTAGGGGGCGACGGCGATGACGGGGGCGGCGTGCGTCGGGGTAGGGGAGCGGGCGACGGCGAGGGCGCGGGCAACGGCGACGGCGGGGGCGACGACGACAGCAACGACGGGGGCGGCGGGCGGCGGCGGGGCAGCTTGGCGCGTCGATGTCGCCGACGTCATCGGGGCGGCAACTACGAGATGAGAGTGAAAATTTCCTGAGTGTGAACTTATTGCAAAGCCTTTAGTCCCGGTTGATGCCACAAACCGGGACTAAAGGTGGCATTAGTCCCGGTTGGTGGCACCAACCGGGACCATAGCCTCTTTTCAGCAGCCCAAACGGCGGGAAGCAGAGGCCTTTAGTCCCGGTTGGTGGCACCAACCGGGACGAAAGGGGGGTCATTGGTACCGGTTGGTGCCACCAACCGGGACCAATGCAGACCTTTAGTCCCAGTTGGTGGCATCAACCGGGACCAAAGGCCTTGTGCTGGCGCGGTGCAGTGGGAAGTTTAGTCTCACCTCGCTAGCTGAGAGAGCTCAACACCTGTTTACAAGCCGCTTTGTAGATTAGGTGTTGAGCTCCTCTCTAATATGCAGGCATTAGTTGCCTACCCTTGTCACTGCCGTGTTGGGCCTATTAGGCCTGCGGGCCTGCATCTTGCCCCATGTACAGATAGGTTTCTAGTCGTATGCAGGCCGTGTGGCCCATTAGGCGGCATTTTTTTTATTTTTTCCAGTATTTTTTTGTTTTTTGAATTATTTATTTTCTTTTGATTTTTGCTTTATTTTTTTATTCTTTTTGCTTTTAGCTCAGAATAATTATAATCTTTCTGTTACTCCATTAGTTTCCAAATTTGAATAGTTTAAATTATAATTCTTTGAAATTTGTGTGAATCACTAGTTTGTGAATAACTTCACTATAAAAATATATTTTGAGTGATTCTTTTTCCTGCTATTTAATATTACTGTGTTTTATCATTATATTCAAAAACAGATTTTGTTATTTTAGTTTCTATCAAAAAAAATCTTTATGAAAATTATTTTTGCTACTAAAGTTTCTAACAAAAAATTCTTTATGATAATTCTTTCTGGTTTTCATGACTTGAACAGAAAATACTTTGAAAATTTTAGTTGCATAAATTTTATATAATTTTAGTTTAAAAAATACTAGAGGTTTATAAAAGCTTTTTAGTTGATTCCTTTTGCTATTAGAGTTTTATAAAAGCATTTACTCGTTTTTTGAGCTATAAGACCTTGAAATAGAAAAGCATTTCAAATGAACTCTGAAAAGGTTGAAAGTTGGCATGGTATCATCATTTCACCCGCATAGCATGTTCTAAAAAGTTGAGAGGGTTATGGGAAAAACTGGATACACTTCTTGTATAACATGGACAATCTCTTTCGAAGTATCAGTGTTTCATACGGAAACTCGTCTGTTACAAAGGGATTTAATTTTTTTGAACTTATTTGAACTCCATAGTTTTTTTTGTTCAGAATGCACCATTCAAAGCCACATCATCAATTTACAACCCTTTCTGACTACATTTGTTATTTTTCATGCATTTACTGCTTAATTTGAGCTATAAGACCATGAAATTGAAAAGCATTTGAAATGAACTCTGAAAAGGTTCCAAGTTGGCATGGTATCATCATTTCACCCACATAGCATGTGCGAGAAAGTAGAGAGGGTTACGGCAAAAACTGGATGCACTTCGTGTACAAAACGGACAATCTCTTTCGAAGTATGAGGGTTTCATACGGAAACTCGTCTGTTACAAAGTGATTTAATTATTTTTTAACTTATTTGAACTCCATAGTTTTTCTGTGTTCAGAATGAACCATTCAAAGCCACTTCATCAATTTACAACCCTTTCTGACTGCATTTGTTATTTTTTATGCATTTACGGATTATTTTGAGCTATAAGACCATGAAATCGAAAAGCATTTGAAATGAACTCTGAAAAGGTTCCAAGTTGGCATGGTATCATCATTTCACCCACATAGCATGTCAAAGAAAGTAGAGAGGGTTACGGCAAAAACTGGATGCACTTCGTCTACAAAACGGACAATCTCTTTTGAAGTATCAGGGTTTCATACGAAAACTCGTCTGTTACAAAGGGATTTCATTTTTTTGACCTTATTTGAACTCCATAGTTTTTCTGTGTTCAAAATGCACCATTCAAAGCCACATCATCAATTTACAACCCTTTCTGACTACATTTGTTATTTTTCATGCATTTACGGATTATTTTGAGCTATAAGACCATGAAAATGAGAAGCATTTGAAATGAACTCTGCAAAGGTTCCAAGTTGGCATGGTATCATCATTTCACCCACATAGCATGTGCGGGAAAGTAGAGAGGGTTACGGCAAAAACTGGATACACTTCGTGTACAAAACAGACAACCTCTTTCGAAGTATCGGGGTTTCATACGGAAACTCGTCTGTTACAAAGGGATTTCATTTTTTTGAACTTATTTGAACTCCATGGTTTTTCTGTGTTCAAAATGCACCATTCAAAGCCACGTCATCAATTTACAACCCTTTCTGACTACATTTGTTATTTTTCATGCATTTACTAATTATTTTGAGCTATAAGACCATGAAATTGAAAAGCATTTGAAATGAACTTTGAAAAGGTTCCAAGTTGGCATGGTATCATCATTTCACCCACATATCATCATTATAGAAGTTCATCATCACATTAAAACCAAAGTACATACATAGTTCTCATTGAACAACATATAGCTCTCCAAAGCCTAATTAAACCATACATTGAAATTATGTAAAACATTTCAATGCAACAACAAATGCGATCATAATCGCAACCAAGGTAACAACTGATCCAACTGCATAATGATACCAAGCCTCGGTGTGAATGACATATTTTCTAATCTTTTTAATCTTCAACCGCATTGCATCCATCTTGATCTTGTGATCATCGACGACATCCGCAACATGCAACTCCAATATCATCTTCTCCTCCTCAATTTTTCTTATTTTTTCCTTCAAGTATTTTTTTTCTTCTTCAACTATATTTAACCTCTCGACAATAGGGTCGGCTAGAATTTCTGGTTCAACAACCTCCTAGATAAATAAAATCTATGTCACATTGGTCGGCATAATTGTCATAAACAATAAATGAACCAAATAGTTATGAATAGATAATATATACCACATCTGAATCATAGACAGGACAAGGGCCGACGGGGGCGGATACCAAAACCATCGCACTATATAATAACAAGGAATAATAAAAGTAAGAAAATTAGACAAGTATCTATCTGAAGTAAGAATTTTTTTCTTTCAAAAAGAAGATAAGAACAAGAGGCTCACCACGGTGGTGCCAGCGACGAGATCGGCGCGAGCGATCGACGGCGATGAAGATGGGCACGGGATGTGACGGACCGCTAAACCTAGACAAATCTCGGGGAAAATGGAGCTCGAAGGTCGAGTTTTGAGAGGAGAAAGATTAACTAGTGTGGCTGGGGCATTTCATCGAACACCTCATGTGCATAGGAGGTGAACTAGAGCACCCAAATGCCCTCCCCTCGCCGGCTTGAAAAAACAGAGCACTGTGGAGTGCTCTGCCGCGACAATGGGTATATATAGGCAAATTATTTGTCCCGGTTCGTGGCACAAACCGGAACTAAAGCCACCCCTTCTATACCGGTTCAAGGCATGAACTGGTACCAATGGCTGTGGGCCAGGAGCGCGGCCCGTTGGTCCCGGTTTGTGCCTAAAACCGGGACAAATGGATCCATACGAACCGGGACCAATGCCCTCGAGGCCCTGGCCGGCCCCCTGGGCTCATGAACCGGGACTAATCCCCCCCCCCCATGGGTCCCGGTTCATGACGAACCGGGACTAATGGGCTGGCCAGGCCCGAATGATAGCCCTGTTTACTACTAGTGTGCTTTCCACTTGCAGATCTTCCAAATTGTAATACACACACTTCTGTGATCATTATAGTTTGATTTTGTAGCCCCCTTTTTTGGTCAATTGGCATGTAGGCATCACAACCATGCAATATCATGTTGGTGGCATTCCTGTTAATTTTCCATCGTTAATTTTATATGCTTCCAATTGAGACGAGTCATGTTTACATAGCACTCCTTTCATGCTTCCTTTTTTTGATGCTTCCAAATTATACTACATATACTTTTTCTGTATAGATGATTTGCTTTTGTAGTTCAACCAAAATCCATGAATTTGAAATGTAGGTGACAAAAACATGCATGACCAAGATGAATCTTAGTTATTTTTGACTCGCTAAGTTGCCAGGAGGTTTGAACTAGGTGTAGGAGTACCACCCGCTGGCTGAAGAATCAGTAGTGGCATCCGATCGTTTTCTCTTTTCAAAGTCTTGCCTCTGGATCAAAGGTATTGCATTGTATGACTCGCCTGTCATTCCACCATCATCTGTCTCCATGCACTAATTATTCTAAATTTGATGTTTCCATTATCAATGCTTCATAATCATCATATTTGTGCTTTGACATTCTAGTTTGTTTGCATCGATGGTCCGTAGATCATAAAATGATTGATTCTCATGCATGTTGGCAACATTGTTTGCTAGTTTCTACTTACTATATTCTATGGGTCCGCTAGGTATGAGTTATGTTGAGATAACAAGTAATTGATGCTTCTTAATGTTTTCTTCAGCCAAGATAGTTTACCGAGATAGAAACATACTTTTATATTTTTATATACTTTTCTTACATTATCAAGAGCATTTTTTGCATTTAAACACTATCATTGAGGGAGTCCTGGACTAGGGGGTGTCCGGGTAGCCGAACTATCATCATCGACCGGACTCCAAGACTATGAAGATACAAGATTGAAGACTTCGTCCCGTGTCCGGATGGGACTTTCCTTGGCATGGAAGGCAAGCTTGGTGATACGGATATGTAGATCTCCTACCATTGTAACCGACTCTGTGTAACCCTAGCCCTCTCCGGTGTCTATATAAACCGGATGGTTTTAGTCCGTAGGACACAACAACAATAACAGCAATCATACCATAGGCTAGCTTCTAGGGTTTAGCCTCCTTGATCTCGTGGTATATCTACTCTTGTAATACCCACATCATCAATATCAATCAAGCAGGACGTAGGGTTTTACCTCCATCAAGAGGGCCCGAACCTGGGTAAAACATCGTGTCCCTTGTCTCCTGTAACCATCCGCCTAGACGCACAGTTCGGGACCCCCTACCCGAGATCCGCCGGTTTTGACACCGACATTGGTGCTTTCATTGAGAGTTCCTCTGTGTCGTCACCTATAGGCTCGATGACTCCTTCGATCATCAACAACGATGCGGTCCAGGGTGAGACTTTTCTCCTCGGACAGATCTTCGTATTCAGTGGCTTCGCACTGCGGGCCAATTCGTTCGGCCATCTGGAGCAGATCGAAAGCTACGCCCCTGGTCGTCAGGTCAGATTTGGAAGTCTTAACTTCACGGCTAACATCCGGGGAGACTTGATCTTCAATGGATTCGAGCCACAGCCGAGCACGCCGCACTGTCACGATGGGCATAATTTAGCTCTGCTGCCGGACAGTGCCCTGGAGGCCGCGCACGAGTTCGCCCCGACCCTCGATTCAGAGCCGGCTGTGCAGATCGAGGATGAGTGGTTAGACACCGCGTCGGGGGCTGCAACCTCTACGGCGATAGAGCCGAATACCGACTTTGTCCCTTCTGAAGCTCGTGACTCCAAGGTGCCGGACTCCTTGCCGGACTCCGAACCTCCCGCGCCCCCTCCAATCGAACCCGATTGGGCGCCGATTATGGAGTTCACCGCTGCAGACATCTTTCAGCACTCACATTTCGGCGACATCTTGAGTTCGCTAAAGTATCTCTCATTATCAGGAGAGCCCTGGCCGGACTGCGGTCAGGACGGTTGGGATGCGGACGACGAAGAAATTCAAGACCCACCCACCACCCACTTAGTAGCCGCTGTCGACGATCTAACCGACATGCTAGACTTCGACTCCGAAGACATCGACGGTATGGACGACGATGCCGGAGACGACCAAGAACCAGTGCCTACCGGGCACTGGAAAGCCACCTCGTCATACGACATATACATGGTGGATATCCCAAAGGATGGGAACGGCGAAGGAACAGAGGAGGAAGACCCCTCCAAGAAACAACCCAAGCGCCAGCGTCAGCGACGCCGCTCTAAATCCCGCCACAGCAAGAATGGCAATTCCGGCACCGGAGACAATAATACCCCAGACAATTCCGAAGACAAGCCCCTCCAGCAAGATTCAACGCAGGAGGACGGAGATGCCAGCTGAGGGAGTCCTCAGCTATGGCGTACCAGCCGGAAAGTTCTTGGGCTTCATTGCATCCGGTAGAGGAATTGAAGCAAACCCAGCCAAGATCCGAGCTCTGTCACAACTGGATATCCCAAAAGGCCTCAAACAAATACAAAAGCTGACTGGATGCGTGGCGGCTTTAAGCCGCTTCATCTCCCGTTTGGGAGAAAAGGCATTGCCTCTATACCGCCTCCTCCGGCGCACCGAACACTTCGAGTGGACGGATGCTGCCACGGCCAGACTCGAAGAAATAAAGGCCATACTAGCAACAAATCCGGTCCTGGCCGCACCCAACCTAGGCGAACCAATGTTATTATATATCGCGGCAACACATCAAGTTGTCAGTGCAGCGCTCGTCGTCGAACGAGAAGCAGAAGGACACAAATTCCCTCTTCAAAAACCAGTGTACTACGTATCCACTGTCTTAACCCCATGCAAGTCCCGGTATCCACATTATCAAAAGATAGCGTACGCGGTGTTCATGGCATCCCGGAAGCTGCGACACTACTTTCAAGAGTGCTCGATAACAGTGGCCTCCGAAGTACCCCTCAACGACATTATAAACAACCGCGACGCGACGGGCAGGATTGCAAAATGGGCCATTTAGCTCTTACCATTTGACATAACCTACAAACCAAGGCGAGCTATAAAGTCGCAAGTTTTGGCTGACTTCATCGCCGAATGGACCGAAGCCGAACTCCCTAAAGAGTACGGTGCATACTCCAATTGGATCATGCATTTCGACGGCTCCAAAATGTTGGCCGGCTTGGGGGATGGCATCGTACTGACGTCCCCAACCGGAGACACAGTCCAATACGTACTTCAGATAATGTACACGGACTCTAACAATGCAGCCGAATACGAGGCCCTTCTACATGGTCTCCGGATGGCAATCTCTATGAGTATTCAACGCCTAGAGGTGCGCAGGGACTCAAACCTCGCAATATCCCAAGTAAATGGAGACTTTGATGCCAAGGATCCGAAAATGGCAACCTATCATAACGCCGTCTTAAAAATGTCGGCTCGGTTCGAAGGACTCGAATTCCACCATGTAGCCCGGGATAATAACTAGGCAGCCGACGTGTTGGCACGCATCGGCGCAAAACGCGACGCTGTCCCTCCAAACATCTTCCTGGAGCGGCTCTTTAAGCCATCCGTACTATGGGAATAGGAGTCCGGAAATAGCAACCTGGAACCAACCGCGCCACCCAACATGGAACATTCTGACACAGTCGGTGGCTCAGCCAATGAAATAACACCCTCAGCCCATGAAATAATGGCAGTAATCGCCCCGTGGACGGAACTATTCCTAGCCTACTTAACTAGGCAGGAACTCCCCGAAGACCAAAATGAGGTCCGCTGCATAGTTCGGCGATCTAAAGCCTACAAGGTCCATGAGGGAGAACTTTATAAGAAAAGCACAACCGGAGTCCTTCAAAGGTGTATCTCCAAAGAGGAAGGGCGAAATCTCCTGGCTGAAATTCACGCCGGACTCGGTGGGCACCACGCCGCAGCCCGGGCCCTTGTAGGCAAGGCCTTCCGTACAAGATTTTATTGGCCGACTGCCCGGGCAGATGCTCAGGACTTAGTCCAACGATGCGTCGGTTGCCAGCTCTTTGCTAATCGAAGCCACATGCCACCCACCGCCCTCAAAACTATACCCATCACCTAGCCGTTCGCGGTCTGGGGGCTTGATATGGTTGGACCCCTTAAAGGAGGAACCCACAAGCAAAAATACCTATTGGTCATGGTGGACAAATTCACAAAATGGATAGAGGCCAAGCTAGTTAAAACGGCCGAATCCGGACCCGTGATAGACTTCATATCCGGGGTAGTACACCGTTATGGTGTCCCCCACAGCATCATCACTGATAACGGCACGAATTTCATGGCCGACGAGGTTAAACTCTGGTGCAAAAACATGGGCATCAGACTCGACTACGCTTCAGTCTATCACCCCCAAACTAACGGTCAAGTCGAACGTGCAAATGGTCTAATCATGAGCGGCATCAAACCCAGATTAGTGCGGTCCCTCACGGAATCTAACACGCACTGGGTAGAGGAGCTCGACTCCGTACTCTGGGGCTGCGGACCACGCCGAACCGCACTACCGGATTCACACCATTTTTTATGGTGTAAGGCGTAGAGGCAGTTTTGCCCTGCGATATAATTCATGACTCACCTCGCGTGCGCATGTACGAAGAAAGAGAAGCCGAGTTGGATCGGCAGGACAGTTTGGACGCCTTAGAGGAGGAGCGGGACGTGGCAAAAGCTTGCTCCGCATTTTACTAGTAGCAGGCTCGAAGATATCAAAGCAAAGAAGTACGGGCCAAAACTTACAATGTTGGCGAACTTGTTCTACGCCTGCCGGACAAGAAAAAGGACAAACTCAAGCCCAAATGGGAAGGTCCCTTCATCATCGACCAAGTCCTGACCGGCGGAGCATACCGTCTACGTAACGCATCTGACAACCGACTCGAGCCGAACCCATGGAACGCAGCCCATCTCCGAAGATTCTACGCCTAGCGCCGGACTCAGAGTTTGTCTCCCTCCTTCGTCCACCTTTTACATTTTCACTGTCTCTTGTTCCCCTCCTTCTTCCCCCCCCTTTTTTTAGTAAAAGCCTTTGATGGGCTGATCTGCGCATTGTTCGCACACACTTGATGTGCTACTAGCACTCATTATACCTGGGGGCTTCTTTAACAGAAGCTTATTTATACGGGCTTCATGCCCAACACATGTATCATACTTCCGCATGTACCTTTTATTCACCATTATATGCATCGATATGAGTTAAGTTTTGGCCAAGCTGGGTTGCCTGGCTCCTGTGCTTACCCCTACATTCCCGATTGTTCGGCTAGGAGGTAAAGGGAGCACCTCTGCGATTGTTACTGCCGGGTCAGCCGGATGTGTACCTCAGACTGGGTGAAGCCGAAAGCTAGCGTTCTTAAGGAAATATTTGGTCGGTGACTTGAAAGATGATTTATTACTTATTTAAACTTATCTGCCCCTAGATGCTTTTTTTGCTCTTTTCACAGTACGGACATGCACCTTAGGGCATGCCTCCCAGGAAAAGGAACCCCTAACGGAACTATTCTCCCTGGAAGATGTTTCTTACTAACCATGTAATATAACATAACTAGTTGGGCACTTGTCTGATAAAGCACTAATGACCCCTACGCCTGGTCTCCATGCATGCCCCGGTTTTTCTAACCGCTAGGGTATTCGGACACACTCCGGACTGTTCGGTCCCGAGGTTGAAGCGAAAAGGTCCGTAAAGACAGACGATCTACAATCCGGCTAGAAGGCATTTTACATGTCATTTTAAAATTACATCGTCAAATTGATTGATTGAACTCCTCTTCAATCCCATCTAACAGGCTGTCTAGCTTACATTCCCGTTGGGAATATTTCGTGGCCAACTCTACTTGGCCGTACATTAAGCTCACAGGGATCTCCTTCCCATCGGGCCCCACAGGTCCGACTCGGCCATGTGGTTTGGATCAGCCTTCGTGTACCGCGTCTTCACCATGGCCCAGGCCTCTCTGGCGCCTCGACGGCAGGCCGATATCTTCCACAGACGGAAGCGCTGCCGTACTCCCTGAAGCTTGTCAGCAAGCCCTCCAAGACCCTCGGGTAGGGAGACGGACGGCCATAAGGCCTGGACGACGCTGCTCATCGCCTGCCGAATACGTTTGTGCAGTTGTAGCAGCTCGGGAAGAAGGTCGCCCGTGGAAGCAGGCATCTCCTCCGCCGGACGACCCGTGAGCACACCTACAAACACATTTCTGTCAATCGACTTCCTCGCCGAACTCTTCTTTTCCAAAGAGTTTTCTTAAGCACTTACTGTAAATGCCGCGACGAAGCCGCCGATTCTCCTTTACGGAGTCAGCCAGCTGGACCCGAACATCTTTTAGTTCTTCGCCCAGCCGGATGTTGGCATCTTGGAGTTTGTTCCTCTCCTGCTGCACCCTCGTAAGAACCTTCTCGCCGGCCTTCAGCTGGCGTAGCAGATGCTGCTTGTCCGGTTCCAATCCGGCACCCTCTGCAATTCAATTGTCAGACTTACGCACACGCCGCACTTCATAAACTACTTATCTTTTTGAAGTATGTATTACCAGAGGGAGTCTTTGTGCCTCCTCCTGCGGCGGCTAGTGCGGCCTCAAGTTGGGCCTTGCACTCTTGAAGCTCCTGGGACAGACATGTATTCTTCTCCGTAAGATCCTGCATAAACAAATGATCCTTAAATCAGTTATTCTAACTATTTTAAGTCTCGGGGGCTACTGGCATATATTACTATTAAAATTCCTCACCCGTATGTCTTTCACATACTGCTCCGTGGCTCTGGTTAAACCATCTCGAGCGGCACGGAGGTGCGCGTCTCCCGCATTAAAGGCATTCAGTGCCTCCGGAGAGAAACACGCGTCACGAAGAACCGTCCGGTGGCGCCTGTGATTCATGGCGCTCTCCACCTCAGACCTGGTGGCGGACAGCCTGTCGGTATCCTCTGTTGGAGGACCATCCGACTCATGTCTTATGTTCGCCTCCCCTTCCGCACCATTCGTTGGAGCATGGTTGGCGGAGGCTTGATTGGCAACCTCTCTGGACACTGTCCGGCGAGCGCTCTTCCTCTTCGGAAAATCATGAGCGTCAATATACCTCCTAGGGATATTTCCCTTAAAAACAACAGTGCACCGTACCGTTGCGGAGACGTTTTGATTCGCGCCGTACTCCTCTTCCGCCTGCTGGGCCAAACTGACCCTTGCTGGTCAGCCGCCGTGGGTTCGGCTTCCCGCCTTAAAGGTGCCTCCTGCGATGCACCATTGGTATATGATGGTCAGAAATGAGCATGGATCAAATGATGGTGTCAGGACTCCGGTCGTAGTCACCTGGGAAGCCGGAGATAAACCGGGGTAGTCAGCCGTAATGGCGACTAGAGCATTGTCCATGCTAAGTTGGTGGAACACCCCGTCAATCAGCTCCACCTTTATGTCCGGATCCTCTTCAGAGGCCAGATCAGGGATCGTCCCAGATCCTCGGGCTGTGGAGTCAGGCTTTGTATGCCCTCCACGTCCCGGCGCAGCTCCTGCGTCAGAATCACAAAGTGAGACACTTGACTTTGGGAATATGGATCGGACAGATAAACGTCCGCTTACCCAGCTCTGAGGGTTATTCATGGAGAATCCATTCAATGGATTGATGCGGAGGAAGTCCTCCTTCTCCCCCTTGTACAAGCCGGACAGGATCTTCACCAGATCGGCGGCCGATCCCGGCCCCTTGCGGCCATGACGGGTGGCGTCATCCTCCCCGTTGAAATCCCACATAGGGTGGCCCCTATATTGGAGCAGCTGCACCCCTCGCGTAATGCACGTGGCCATAACTCCAATCATGGTCAATCCGGAGTGGGCCAGTAACCTTATCCGGCCCATCAGATATTGGACGATCCCATCATCTTCCCGTTGAGGGCTCCGCGGGCGCCAACTCAGGCGTTTCTTCAAGGGAGCGTTGCTGAACTCCGGGAGGCCGATCCGAACTGGATCCGGCAGAGGGGCGTCCTCCATATAGAACCATTCCGAAGGCTAGTTTCGGACGCCTTCTTCGGGGTGCCGGATAGATATCCGGTCCCGGCGATGCGCCATATTTCGGCTTTGCCCACTTGATATATCGACCCCTCGTGAGAACGGGGTACGAGGCAAAACAATCTCTTCCACAACGCAAAATGGGGCTCGATGCCCAAGAACAGCTCGCAAAGAGCTACAAAGCCCGCGATGTGCAGAATGGAGGCAGGTGTAAGGTGGTGAAGCTGGAGTCCGTAGAACTCCAGGAGCCCCCGGAGAAACGGATGTATGGGAAATCCGAGTCCCCTTATTAGATAAGGGACGAAGCATACCCGCTCTCCTTTGGAGGGGTTGGGGACGCTCTCCGCCTGCTTTCCACCCCTGAAGGTGGCCAGTCCGGCTCGAACCGGAACCATGAAGGCTGGGGGAAGATATCCCTCGGTTTGGAGCGTCACTAGCTCGCTGTGTGGAACTGAGCATCTCCCCAAATCTCCTGGCTGAGGGCTGGGAGCGCGAGAGGAGAAGCCGCGTCGACTATCCATGATGGAATGGATTTTTGTCAGAGGCGCTTCGATGAGTACTTGCAGAAGGACGATGGTGTGAGTTGGATCTAGATCCTCGCCTCTCTTATAGGCGGCTCGTTCGCGCGGCTAGGGGGTAAAACGCAAAAATACCCTAGCTTTTTGCATTCACACGACACGTGGAAGAGGGCCATTATTGGACGTGGAAGCCAAGGAGCGCAACATTTATAAGGAAGCTGGACACTATTCGGCAGGCACATGAAATTTGAAGGAGAACCCGCCTTGCAACGCCGAAGACAATATACGCGCCGGACTCGTCGTCATTGAAGCCTGGTTCGGGGGCTACTGAGGGAGTCCTGGACTAGGGGGTGTCCGGATAGCCGAACTATCATCATCGGCCGGACTCCAAGACTATGAAGATACAAGATTGAAGACTTCGTCCCGTGTCCGGATGGGACTTCCCTTGGCGTGGAAGGCAAGCTTGGCGATACGGATATGTAGATCTCCTACCATTGTAACCGACTCTGTGTAACCCTAGCCCTCTCCGGTGTCTATATAAACCGGATGGTTTTAGTCCGTAGGACACAACAACAATAACAACAATCATACCATAGGCTAGCTTCTAGGGTTTAGCCTCCTTGATCTCGTGGTAGATCTACTCTTGTAATACCCACATCATCAATATCAATCAAGCAGGACGTAGGGTTTTACCTCCATCAAGAGGGCCCGAACCTGGGTAAAACATCGTGTCCCTTGTCCTCTGTAACCATCCGCCTAGACGCACAGTTCGGGACCCCCTACCCGAGATCCGCCGGTTTTGACACCGACAATCATCATGCTTCGTTATTTCATAGATTTGGTGATATATGGTTCATGCAGTTGTCTGCTAGCTTTGGAGCCGATGGGCGCCCTCGGGGACATATATGAAGGCGACCGGTGCATGCACCTACAAGTGTGATGACACTTGGATCTTCCCTAAAATGAAGACAATGACATGTAAAGGGAAGCAACTCTACAATTTAGAGGAAGCATATGATATTAACTTACAAGCAGTGTATCTTTTATTGGTTACTTAGAAGGAAATAACTTTGTATCATGCCTTAAATATAGTGTATGAACGAATGAAGCAGGAAACAAACTTATGTTCTGTTGGAGAAGAAATACTTTTAGCATGGGAACACTTGTATTTGATGGAAGCAAAAAACATCTTGTGGTGGGAAGCAAAGTTTTTGCTTGGACACAATTATTTGTTACATCAAAAGAAATTTGGATTGCGGTAGCAAATTATCTTGTCGGTGGGAAGCAAAATTTTGTTGAACTGAAAACAAAATAAAATGTTACATTACACATTTTAAATTACATTGAAACAAATCCGTAGTGCACTAGCAACACACTTTGCTAGTATCTAGAAAAAAGTTGAATAATTTTTCCCAAAATATGCAAGTATACGAAGCATTATCAAATTATGTGTGAAGAACAGCTTAATTTTTTGAAATTTACTGGATTGAATCAGATTTCTATCACAAAAAATGGAAGCAAATTATTCTACCATGAAAACATAGTTTATTGTGCGGGAAGCAAACCATTACATGTCAAATAAGTTCTCCTGCCCAGTTACCCTTGTTGCAAAGCAAAAGAAAGAAAACGAAGCAAGAAGCATGGACGTGGATGGAGGATGATGAATATAGTAGCTCACACGTGGTTGACAGAAGCAGGAAGCAACAATCACGGAGATCCATACATGCAAGGCCGATGGGTGCGGGAACAGTTATGGCGAAACAATCAATTAACAAAACTCACGCATGGCCTAGCTACTAGTACATCGGACGTCCACCATGCTTCTGATCTAACGGCTTACCACTAGTCTGATATAACCCAAAAATCAGCAGTCTGATGTTTAGTAGTGCCCTACTATTATTATTAACTTTGGAGTCACTATGCCCATTACCACAAAGAAATCATTATTTGCATAGACAAAATGATGCAAGAAAATGTTTCTTATGACTGCATGCATGACTCACTGATGTCACAGCATTTTGATCAAACATCTATCAATAATTGATGTGACATGAAAGAACATACGTGCGGAGAAATCTAATAGTGAGAGGCTAACTACTTCGATGTAGGAGATTCGAGGTTAATTAGCAAATACTCCATCTATAAAGAAATATAAGAGCGTTTATAGACTGCTAAAGTACTATTCTAAACACTCTTATATTTCTTTACGAAGGGAGTATGTACTTATCTGCAATGTCATGTGGTTCGGCGAGCAACTCCAGGTGAGGTCCAATATCTGAAAAAACCATGCTACATCAACACATACTTATTAATCACCAAGAGTTCTAATAAATAATTATATTGAAAAGCTAACACACAATTGTGGCCGAACCATACAAAAATTGTGCTAGACAATACACCAACTCATAGGGAAATGAACCAGAAGGACATGGTATAGAGAACTATAAAAACAAGCATCAATTAATATGCTGTTGCTAACATTGGATACAACACTTGTACACCAGAAAATATTAGACAACACTTACTATTGATCTCGTACTATCTGATTGCTTGTTATTATGATGATCTGATGTGCAACAACGATTCCACAAATGGCACCATATAGTGGGCAATGGGGAGTGCACCAATGGTGAATTTCGCGCGACCATTTCGGCGATCATACAGCAGGTCATGGAGCAGCGGAGGCTTGGCGTCAGATGTGTGGTGACGGACACGCGTAGGAGGTCGACGCTGTCTGGCGTCGTGGTGGCGTCGGCGGCAGCGAGACCGGGCAAGGCCGTTACAACAGTACAGCTCTGAAGATGGATATGTGGTAGGTGGTTGTGGCGGCCTCATACCCGGCGGGCGGCCTGGTTGAGGAGCACGCCGGACTGGTGGGTGCCCATACCCGGCAGGCGTCCAGGTTGGGACCTCAGGTCTTAGATGTTAGGTTTGGCTGCGAGGTCTGTTTGGTATTAGGCCCAGACCATCAGCGCCCCTTCATCAGTTAGATAGGAGTAGCGACAGAGGTTGCGAAGATGGTGGTTTTGATCTTACTGTTGTACGACTTTGTAAGGTTTTGTGCTAATAATTAATAAAATGGCCGTATGCATCGACCAGATGCAGAGACCGGGGGTATTCCTCTTTTTCAAAAAAAAAAAAAATCTCTTCGAGAGATCCATCACGGAGATTGCACCTGAGAACGTAGCACGCATCAGTGGAGAGGAATATCTTGTCCGGGTGAGTTGAAGCACAAGCAAAGACACAAACATTTCTTGGTATGGGCAGGCTTACTCGACGACATAGTGACCAATTCAGATTTGGCCCATCTTCCGCCAGCCAAATTGCAACCTCCCATGGATTGGCAGAGTGGATATAGCACAACTTTCCACCTAGCGCAGATAGCGCATCATTGTTGCCTAGATAATCCCTGCATGGCGGGTTAGGATGCACGGTAAATAATTCATCAAGTAAATTAAACCGAAGGATGACATCCGAGATAACCTTTCCATGTGCCATAGACTTGAGAGCACTCCAAAAGAAGACCCCTGGAAGGCAGATTGGAGTCCTTGCCTTTATAGGATATGGCGGATCCATAGTGGCCTTCCACTCCCAAGCTTCTTCTTTGCCGTGACCACCGAGAGTTAAGATCTCATGTCCACAGCTGTATTCTCTAACGGTGCCTTCCCCATCTATTTGGTGGATGGGTTGCAAACGAAAATTTTCCCAAGGATGCAAGGGATCAATATCAATCCGTCGCAATGGAGAGGCATGCTGAACATTGGGATACCATAGGGCTGAAATTTCTTGAGGAAGATAAGCTCGGCGACCTTACCTTGCCCTGGCTGAAAGTTGAAGATACCGAGACACCTTGTCCCCACCTTCCCTCGGTCCTCCTGATACTTGCGTGGCACGACAACCATGGACGAGCTTGTTCTGATGGAATGCTCCAGGTGCCGTTATTGTGGTACGCCATGACTTGCACACGGTTTGGAAGCGCACAAGACATTTCACGGGAAGCAGTGTGAGGATCTCGAAGTAGGTACATCATCCGGAATGAAGCCGCCACTGTCAGAGGCTGATTCCGGCGCTATTCGACGGGGTCGTTTAGGAGTCGGCGGGTTTATAATCCCGATCGACTTCAATCGGATCGGCCGCGGCACCATGCCCTTCATCATCCTAGGCATAATAAATAGTCAAATAGAGTGCCTAATATTTGATTTAGCCCTCAGATCGATCAAATAAAAAGAAATCACTCACGAACCCACTTGAAAATCTATAGCCAGGGAACACGCCCTCTTTGTCTCTCTATTTCTTTGAACTCTCACGGTAGAAATCTGACGACCCGGCACACCTTCACGTGTATATCTTTATCTTTATCTTTACCTAATAATAAAGAGAATTGGGTTTCTTCCGTAAATCATAAAAAATACCGTCGAAGTTGGCAAAAATTACCCACCAATGCCACCCATAAGTGGCAAAAACGGTTCACGCATCGCACTGTTGGTTCCGGCTTATATACGTCGAGATCCCTTAGTATGACATGAAGATGCGATGAGCGCAGTGGATAGCGCCGCACGTCTCCACTGCAGAGACCAGGGCTTGATCCCCAGCCTTCCCAACTTGTATCTTTTCTTTAAATTTTTTTGGGATTTCAGGAAAAACAATATTTCCAAAAAAGTCTTGAAAAATTATAAACTGTTTGTGAATTAAAAAAACATTCGGAAAATCATAAAATGATCATGATTTCAAAAAAAATGTTCACGTATTATAAAAACCTATCACGATTTCAAATAAATTTTCAGGAAATAAAAAATGTTCATGATTTTATTCTATGATTGTATTCGGTCCCTTGATTTGGATAAAAAAAAGTTTTCCATGTCTTGTACAACGCTGAGCCCTCAAAAATTGACACAACTTTCTATGGGTTAATTTTTGTAAGCTATATAAAAATGACTAAATTTCTATTTTGCCTTTATACCCAGCTATATTTTTTTGGTACCACATTACTGATTATTATAAACACCACTACGCTAGGTCAATGCGAGGCACTCAGTCATCAGTCTAGCTCATGCAGTGTCCATCAATGCAGTTTGATCATCGACATTTTTTTTGTGATGACGTGTTAGAAAATCAAGTCGTGATGAGACCATCACATTTTTTATTTTTTAAATGACTTTTTAAAAGTCTCTTATCTCGTCATGACATAACCGACATACTTTATGAAATGGCATATTTGCTAGTAATATATATATATATATATATATATATATATATATATATATATATATATATATATATATAACACCGGCTAGCTAGGATCCAAACCAAATCGGATATAAACCCGACACGAACATACAAATAGAATAGTACGACTATCAGACTTGGCTCACGGAGACAATGTCCTACTCGGACTGTCTTACGAAACCGGCACGGACAACAGCTCGTACTACCACTTGTATTGACAGCTAATCAAGATTTTATGTATGTGTGCATCATTATGATGCATAGGCCACAGGACTGATTCTCCTTTTTCCACTAAATCCGACTCATATATGTTCGAAAAATTAGCAAATTTTCAATTAATCTAGTCCAGAAATAAATTATGAACATGGCATTGACAGTATTAAAGATATATTATCAGGTCATACTAGACATAGCAGAAAAATTTGCGTGAAACAGCTAGTACGGCAAACAAAAATAAACAAGAGCGGGATAAACAGATTATGACCTTCGGTCGGCCAATTCATGGCAGTGACAGTCTCAACGACAGGCTTCTTCTAGGCTTTGGTTTGCTGCCTTATGGTGATGACGAGATGGATGAGGACGTAGTCCAAGTACCTGACGAAGATGAACAGCGGCAAGCTGTCGCGTCGGAGACGCTCCCCAAAAACCTAATTACGCTTCTCCTGGTGCAGGATCGCACAGGGCGGGATTCAGAAGGCCTGCTCCCCAAAAACCTAATCACGCTTCTACTGGTGCAGGATCGCATAGGGCGGGATTCAGAAGGCCTGCTCTGCTGTACAACCATGTACGCAGCGGACAGGATGCGGTAACCAGAAGCAGAATGATGGTGTGTGTAATTGGGTAGAGCAAATGCGATATGATCTGGGTGAAGGCTAGGGTTGCCGACGAAAAGGTCTGAGCTTGACTCCTTCACGAAATACGACGCCCACGCACGAGGTGGGCGGCCAAGGAGAAGCGCGCGTGTACCACACTTTTTTTTAAGTTCCAATAGCACGTGGAGGAGAAACCCTTATAAATGGGTCTCAACTCCACTCCACTTGTGAGGTGGGACTAAACTTATGACCATCCTGTCATGACACCCACATGAGCTCTTAGAGATTTTTTTTGAATTTGTTTTATGGTACATATTTTTGATAATTTAAATTGGATAACTTTTTGTTATGAACTTATATTGTGTGTGTGTATGTCTACCTTGTAGTAGTCTTTGGAATTTTGTATACAACATGAAGTTAACCTTTTGTATGCATCTAGGTTTTTTTTAACACAGTACAAACGCAAGCGTTCATATACACGCGCATACACTCATCTCTATGAATGCACACACGCACACCCTACCTCTATGAGCATCTCCGAAAGACTGAGCCGACATATCATCTTGAAATTTACGAAGTCGCCGTAGGCACCTCGTCGTCCCTCTGACCGTCCAACCCCAGGTTGGTTCGCTATGCATCTAGCTTTTTGTACGGTAGTTTCATACTAAACAAATATGCAACTAAATTAATGAAATACTCAGAAGTGATATTTCTTTGGTAATCTATGGTGTATCGTACATATACCTAAATTCTCAGATTCCTATATAGGAATTGGTGGAAATTATAATTTTTTAAGCAAACTTGCAAAACTTTATGCAGACGTTGCTGAAAACTATATAATTTTAAAAAGGACCAATTCCATCCCCCCCCCCCCCCGCCCCCCGCCCCAAACTTTGTCCCGACCTCATCTTTATCCCTAAATAAAAACAGTGCTCAACTCCCGTTAAGTGCGCTTATAGAAATGCCCTCCTGTACATTTTCCGTCCAGTCAAAGGCTTTTGAACGTTAGATTTTTCTATACGCGCACTTAACGTTTAAAGGCCTTTGACTGGACGGAAAATGTACGGTAGGGCATTTCTATAAGCGCACTTAACGAAAGAGGAGCAAAGTTGAGCACTGTTTTTATTTAGGGGTAAAGATAAGGTCGGGACAAAGTTAGGGAGAAAAATGTAAATGTTCCTTTTAAAATATCATAGAGCGTACACACATGTGCAATCCTCACCATTTTTTCTTTTCGAATTTCATCACGTTCTAGCCCACGGCCGGACCTGTGCTAGTCCAACAGGCCAGCTGAGTGCATGCATGAAAGGGGGAATCCTATTCCACGCATAGGTTGCTATGTAGCGTACCACCCTCATGCGCGTGGTCCTCTTCTGGGCCGGACCATTCTGGTTCTTCTGGGCCGGACCATTCTCGGAAGGGTCTAGAGTCTTCTCTGAACCCCTTTTTCTGTTTTCGTTATTTTCTTTTTTTGTTTTTTCTTTCTTTTTCCCATTTAGTTGTTCTTTTCATTTTTTTGTTTTTTCATGTCATTCCTTTTTCTACATTTTTCAAATTTCCCTATTGCGCTTTTTTTTGAAATTTGGGAACATTTAACAAATTATTAACTTTTTTAAAACATACTTCTAAAATCGTGAATATGTTTCAAATTCAAAAATTTTCTTTTAAAATCATGAACATTTTTTTAATTCATGATTTTTTTTATTAAACCATAAATGTTTTTAATAGAAAAACATTTTTTGACATTGAGAATATTTTCTTATCTTTTGCTATTTTGTTTTGAAATTGTGCACATTATTTAAACTGGTGATTTGTTTTTGAATTGATGAAAAAAATTGAGTCGACCTTCATTTTTGGATTGATGAACATAATCTTAATAAATGAACAATTTTTGAGTTAGTGAACATTTTTTTTGAAATTCAGGATCAGTTTTTGTAAACCTTTAAGAAAGCCATGAATGTTTTTGAATTGGTCAAATTGTGTTCAAATTCACGAAGATTTTTTAATATGTGAATTTTTTAATAAACAAACATTTTATCATTTCAGGATTTGTTTTCCAAAATTCACAATTTTGAAAAATTTGCAAACTTTTGAAATCCTGAATTATTTTTAAAAACAAAAAATAGAAAAAAGCAAAAGAAAAAACAAAATGAATTACGCTCATGGGCCGACCCAATAGTAAGTGCGGGAGGGGAGGACGTGCGCGTTGGCTCATTCGTCAACGCGTGGAAAACTCTATTCTGAATAAAATGCAAACACTGAATTTGATTTTCTCAGCCTAATTTAGAAGCAAATTTTATATAGAATTCATATAATTCTATAGAATTTCCGTAGTTTCTAGAAATGTGTTGCCTCGAGTCTTGGCTGACAAGCCCATGGCATAATGGAGGACTAAATAAAAAATTATTTTGAATTAATATCAAATTCTAACCAAAAATCATTAAATTGATATAAATGCCCGTGTATGGCAATTCCAATGGTAGGGGAGTTCAAGGACATGCTATTTATCTCTACTCCTGATGTCTCACTTGGTAGGATAGTCTCCATGATTTTATTCGTCTGGCTTATTTTCGTCTAGTTTAGTTTCGTCTCACCTTCCATCACTACAAAAAAATACACTTCCGTGATGATACATATTTGTCACAGTAGGTCGCGTTTTTTGTCATGCATGTACATCCATGACAAATTTATGACAGAATCAAGATAGTCATACCTATGCTGTCGTAGAAGTGTTCCATGACATTACCAAAATTATCATCACGGAAGTGTCCACTTTCATGACGATAAATCGCGCGTCACAGAAGTGCTTTCGTCAAGGGTGACCGACACGTGGCATCCACTGTAACGGAACGCCGTGAAGCTATCGGGTCGGGTTTTGGATCCAATAACCCGTTAGCAGCCCCGACCAATGGGGATTTTCCACGTGTAAAATCATCATTGGCTGGAGGAAACACGTGTCGGCTCATCGTTGGGACAGATGTCATCCACTCATTGGACAGAAGGCGCCTGTGATACGTCGACATGTGGCACGGCCAATCAAGTTTAAATGGGCCGACCCAACTAAAGGCCCACAAGATTTTGCGGCCCATAATGGGTCGGCCCAGTTAAAGGCCCACGAGATTTTGCGGACTATAATGGGCTGGCCCAGCTAAAGGCCCACAAGATTTGCGGGCCATAATAGGCCGGCCCAGGTAAAGGCCCACAAGATTATTGTGTGCCATAATGGGTCGGCCCAGGTAAAGGCCCACAAATTTTTTGCGGATCATAATGGGCCGGCCCAGCTAAAGGCCCACGAGATTTCGCCGACATTAATGGATCAGCCCAGCTGTAGGCCCACAAGATTTTGAGGACCCTAGTAGGCCGGCCCATTAACTGGCTGCCATGTTTTGGGCCAAATGCCGGCCCATAATTGATTCGGTCCATTAATGGCCTGTCACGTTCTGGGTCTAATAATGGCCCATATAAGATCCGGCCCATTAAAAGCCTTCCACTTTCTGGGCCAAATCACGACCCAGATCAGGTCCGGCCCTTTAAGACGCTTTGGGCTCAATTATGGCACATATCAGATTCGGCCCGTTGACTGGACGCTATGCTTTTGGGCCCACTTGCTAAAGGCCCATTTAGTAATTCGACCTGCTATTAGTTTCGGCCTGTTAAGGGCCCATTTAACATTTCAGCCCTATATTAATTTTGGCATGTTAAAAGCCCGTCATATAGTTGGGCCTAACTACAGCCCGATTTGCATCCGGCCTACTCGCAGCCGATATCTGATTGGGCCAAACAAGGACCGAGACAACTTTGGCCTGTTAAAAGCGCGTGAATTGGTTCGCACAATCATGGGCCGGGGTCCATTTCGGGCTGCCGCCGGCCCGTGAGCTATTTGGCACGTTTCAGGCCCAGCCTACTTCTCAGCCTCCTAAAAGCCCATTGAGTTTTGTTGCGAAAAGAGGGTCGAGGGTTACTCGGCCTATTAAAGGCCGGAATCTATTAGTCGGCCAGTTTGACGGGGCCCATGATGCGGATCATACATCGTGATTGCATGACGACCCGATTATGTACCGTAATTTTACGGTTTGGCCGGTTTACTGCGAAGACATGATATATATATACAGTAAAATAACTGCAGCATCGTGAATAAGAAAAAATCTAGACTATACAATAAAGAAATTACAACATATTACATCCACTGGGCATCAAAGTTCGCCACTACGATAATAAAGCACAAGAAGACAACAGATTACATACACTGGGCATCAAAGATCGCCACTAGTGCAAATAAACACGCCGACAAAATAATATACAAAACCGACAACACTTCAATAGAGTTCAAGAAAGGTTAGCCCTAGTGGGGAGCTGCAGCGCAAGAAGCTGAGCAAGAGACTGCGCTTGTTCAACACTTATATCTTCCTCACTCTGAAAGATAAACAAGCAGACAGATGACAGGTTTTGCACATAAAAGTATCAGTGCTGACAATTCATCACATTTCTTACTGACGAATAAAGTGACACAGTTTAAAATTGCATTAACACAATATGGTATTGTTCAGGTCAAGACATGGCAGGAAATGAAATTGTGAAGGAGTTGGCAGCTTCACGACACCACTGGATTACAGATCAAGAACTCATAAGTATCAATGGTTAGTGTGCTGTCAATTTATCCCATTTCAGATTGTCAAATGAAGAGACGGTTCAAATAATAGTAGAATGATATGACATTGTTCATAGTTAAGACATTGCAGAATATGACATTGTGCTGTAGTGGGTAGGTTCACCACACCACTGGATTACGGATGAAGAACAGAAGCATACATGAAGTGCAAAAGAAGATCACTTGCTCTGTATAGTTTAATTTACATGGTATGAAGAAGGAACTTGGTTGTACAACTGAAAACTTAAATTGAAAAGGACAAACTTTTGTTTATGAACTACATAATAAACTTTAAACATGCAATTTGATGCAAACACCAAAAATAAACAGCAGTTGCAGTTATGCCTAACCAAATATACACAACAAAGTTTGAAGGCTTGAGAAGGACAAACTTACATTACTGGTGAAGACAGGCTCTATTAAGCCCTTATCCATGCTGATTGGGGGGGGGGGGCAATTCAAGAAGTTTAGCACATAATCTTCTTCATAAGCATTGCCTATATTCTACATTTTGTTAAGAGTAAATATAGATGTGATAATATACCAAAAAAATGAAGAATATTTAAGATAAGATGAAGAGTGATGCTACATAACCAAGTAGCTATAAATGTATGTGCAACGATACAGGCAAAAGGCACAGCCAAGAGCAATGCACGGCTAAACTTCTTCAGTACAAACCTTATGGTAAGAGTAAATATAGATCTGATGTGTAGAAAATGGAGGGCAAAAGAAAATAAGCTACAGAGTGATGGTACATAAACAACTACCTGTCAATATGTGTACACTGATAAAGGACAGCATGTACATACAAGAACAATGCAGAGCTAAAAAAATTCATTGACATTGGATATATTCTACACTAATGTAACCATTCGTACAGATCAGATAATTTGGAGCGAATAGTTGATAAACAAGCTATCATGCATACTGCTGTCACATAATGAACCAGGTATGTATGCAAGTACAGTGATACAGGACAACAGGTACTAACAAGAGCAAAGTAGCGGGCAGCATATTTGCGATATCCTATCGTTCTTTTCAAACCGGAATTCTTCTTCGAGCTGATTTCCTGCAGAAAAGATCCGTAAGGCACATGCGGAAAAGTAGAAGTTCAAATTGTCATGTGATTTCATAGACAATACCTCATCCTCGGAATGAGACCAGTGCATAACAAGCTTTTTCCATTCAATGTCTTCTAAATTTAGCACAGGAGACTTCACCGGAAATTTGTTTATAGACTTGCCATCAAAGTGTGATTTCCTCAGGTAACACCGATACTGCTGCAATGCTTTCTTGAAAATCATTGACCCTCACCTAGTTAAAACAATGTAATGTAAATCATGACTATCCAGATTGACCCTCACCTAGTTACAACAATGTAATGTAAATCATTAATGTGTTCGATCAGCAGAAAATAGGAAAATAATAACCATGAATAATAGCACTTACACGTAAGTTGGACAGGAAGATGTGAAAATGGTGTTTGTCTTCACTATAATCTTCCCATGATGGGAATATATGCACGTAGTCCCTAACAACATTGGAAGCATTGTCTTTTAAACTGGGAATAAATGGAATGGGGTTCCAATCTAAAGGAATTGGCCGTCTCTGTAGTTGGGATAGGTCTTCGGCCGGTGGACTTGCTGTACTTTGTGCTGGAGTGGGATTTTTCTGTGGTACGGCTGGTGCTACGGCAAATGAAATCGGTATACCTTTTGCTGGAGTGTAGGTCCTGTGTGGTGGGGCTAGTGGTGTGGCTAGTGAAGTATGGGTACAGTCTGCTGGAGTCGGTCCTATGTTTTGTGTCACTGGTTGTACAGCCAATATAAGTGGGGCGCTGTCTGATTTCTTCGGCACCACCACGTTTTTCAAGGACTTTGCTGGTGCTCCTTCAGGTTCGGCAATCACCCTCTTCCTTTTTGATGTCTGATGCACAAGAACAACATTTGAGTGGAAAAACATGGTATGACGACAGATGGAATATGTATTGATAATGGATGGGCATGACATCTCGAGTTATATGATGAGTAAACTAAGGAGATGGTGGTGCAACAAAGTAGAAGAAATGCAAGACAACACATGCAAGATACGCGCAATTAATAAAACCTTGCCAAATTAGAACAGACACCTTGATGGGTGAACAGGACAGGCCATCACTACAAGAAATATGTCAACTTGTGACCTTGACTATTGGTCACTGAAAGGTCATTGTTTTTCATTTGCGACCTTTTTTGACCAAAAACAGAAGGTCAAAAGCCGAGGGTCGTTAACTGACTATAGCGACCTTCTCTGTGAGAAGGTCGTGGACGTTTATGACCAAAATATTCCTACTGTGGCGTTTTGGTCACTAGCAGCCTCCCCAGGCCACGTAGGCATCCAGCGTGGCAAGCTGATGTGGCACAAGATTCAGCCCGGTCCAATTCGGTTTTCTACATGGGCCGAGCTCATTAATTCAGCCTTTTTAATATTTATTTTTCCTATTAATTTTTGCTAGCTACATGGGCTGGCCCAGCAATTCGGCCTTTTTATTTCTAGATGCGGCCTTTTACAGCGTATGATCTTTTATTTTTTGCAATTTTATTTTCCACTGTTTTACATTTGTCCCAAATATCATAATATCATACACTGGTCCCACACGTCAAAAATTTCAAATGTGCTCAAATTATTTTGATAAGTGGATTGCATGAGTCATGTTTCCATTGCACACATTTTCAAATCACATACATAATTACTATTTCATATGAAACAGAAATTGTAATTCTGAAGTATACATGAAATTCACAAACAGAGAGAAGATACATTAATTCACATACATAATTACCACTCCCTACGTTCCTAAATACTTGTCTTTCTAGAGATTTCAACAAGTGACTACATACGGCGCAAAATGAGTAAATCTACACTTTAAAATATGTCTACATACATCCGTATGTTGAGTCCATTCGAAATGCCTAGAAAGACAAGTATTTGGGAACAGAGGGAGTATTTTATTCACAAACAGAGAGAAGATACATTAAATTCCTAGATAACCCAACTATTATTACATAACTTGCTATATAAGAATGTCTTGAAGCTTCTTTGAACATCTTTCGTCTTGAATTTACTCAAAATATCTGCCAACAAGAAAACAAAATAACAAGGATAGGGTGAATAACAACAACAGCAACAACAACAACAGGTGATGGGGTGCTATTCCATCTAAACAAGAGACTGAACCCAACAAGCTAGATTCATTCAGCATCATCAACAATTCAGTAAAGTACTGCAGTTTAGAACTGATGAGAAAAAACAACTACACGACTCCATAACTGAAAATATTCAAGTAAAAATTGTACAAGTTACATTCCAGTAAACAAACTGTACAAGTTGACGATTCCCTGCTGCATATACATATCACTTGTGTCATGTTTGGGGGTTCAGAATGTACACAATATGTTTATGGAAGATGAACTGCAGCTGCTAGGAATAGTAAAGCAAAGATGTACTGCCACTAATCAGCAAAGAACAGTAGGCATTCTAACTTGTAGCACAGAACAGTAGGCATTCTAACTTGCAGCAGAAAATCAATAGCTAGATGACCACCAACAACACAAATCAGCTCAAACACTCGGTCCTCGACGTGGCGTACAGCAAGTAATCAGCCATGGAACCAAGGCCAAACTCTAGCATCACAGAAAGCAGAGGGGAACAAAGGGGTGGAGGGGCTCACCATGGGGGTGCTGCTGCTGCTCATCCATGGTCGGTCATCCTACATCCATCCGGCGACAACTGCTTATTCATGGCAGGAAGCCACATCACATCTCAGTCAAAGGAATGGAGGGTACGGGAAGAAGAAGAAGAAAATGAAGGTAAGAAGACCTGGATGGCGTCGGAGCAGTGGTGGAGGGGCGTCCTCCATGGGCGCCGCCTCTGCGTCCACCACCGGGAACATCTCGTTCAGGTCCTTGGCCCGCAGCGCCTGCACGCACCAGATTAGATCACAATGCGGCGTTGAAGCTAGAGATCGATGCAACTTCAATTCAAAACTGGATATCAAAGAACAATGTACAGAAGAACTTGCCATTTAGTTCTGCATGATCATCACGGTCTACAATAACAATACAGCATGGCCTTCTGGTTCTGTAGCTAATCAGAGCCAAGAGTAGATCTCCGAGGTAATTGCAGTGCCTTGCAATGCCCCTAAATGCAACAAAGAAGGGCTTGTTATAGTATTTTTACATTCATTCAGGACAACAACTTTTCTTTTTCTTGCAAAAGGACATCAGTTAACAAGTATAATTTCTCCCAAGAGAAGGTTTGAAAAACCCAACATGTCTAGGAAACAACTGTTCAGCAAAGTGCAGCGGCTGGATAAATCTGTCATGCACATCATTTAAGCAAAAAGTGTTCCAACTAGTATGGAACCACATATTTGTTATCTGTGTATCTACACACCTTTTGGTGTCCTTGCATTTTTTCTTCGTTCGACTAAACAGGACGGGCTGAATGTTCAGAAAAGATGCAAGTGTATGTGGGCTCTTATTTTGTTTACACTCCATAAACAGAAAGAGGTTACTTGCAATATGTGATGCCGCTGAAATAGTTGCTGAAATAGTTGACACTCCACACTTCAGAACAAGGCATGCGCAGATAACTAGTCAATAGAGAAGAAAAACACTACCAGTAGATGTCAGTGTTTGATGCCTCACAAAATAATTGGTCAAGCTGCTTCGAGAGCAATAGAAGGGCTTGGCCGTAGGGGATCTAGCCGTCGAGCTTGAGGGTCACAGGGCCACAAGGGTGTGGATCTTGTGGGTCGCCGTCCTACTGAGAGCCCACAACGGAAGGGTGTCGTCGACCAGGGAAGGGTGTCGTCAACCAGGGAAGGGTGTCCAGATTCTATCTTCCGCAAATCACAATAAACTCCAGTCACATTGTGTAGTATATCAAATATAAGCAACAATGCAGCAGCTGAGACCACTACCTAACTAATTTGTAGGAAAGCTCATGATGTAATCAAACATTTACTTAAGGACTAGGTTATTGATTCCAAGCTAGGTGAAATGCAAACATACTCCTATTGTAGTGATGGATCCCAACTTGTTTAAATTAGAGTAGTTCGTCTAACTTGCACAATCCAGAGAGAAATATGTGCATGTCTCGGATTGATTTGGGTAGTCAACAGAAGTGATTTGCATGTTGTGTATGTAAATGTAAAGTTCTTTTAGAGAAGAGAAGAACAGTAAATTCCTGCACTACTAAACAAGAGCAGTACACTACTAATGCACTTGCTACTCCAGTAATCGGAAGCAATACTCCAATACTGCTCTATTGGAAACAATATTGCAATAGTTCAAGCAGTACTTCAGTACTGTAGTTCAGTGGAGTAGCTGCAAAGAATTAACACTAAGCATAAGATACACTAAAGAACTTTTAGTGGAACAGCTGCACATAATTAAGAAAGCATCAGCAAGTTAACAAGCTACTGAAAAACTACTGCAACCAAAACAGTACTATGAAATACAGAATTTGCAAAAATTTGTAAACTGAATTTTTTGCCAAGGAAACAAAAATTTATAGCTTCAGGCCTACAGAATAGCTTCAGGCTGGAGCACTACAGTTGTTGGTTAGACTTCATATAGCTTCAGGCTGGTTGGAGTACTACAGCAGCAACCATTTCATGGTTAGACTACTCCATTTGCAGTAGCCAAATATTCATATATCTACAGTAGCAAAAGGTTGGTTGCCTGACTAAATAGTCATCCTCTCGTGAGGATTCTGCAGCAAAAGAGTTGCTTCTTAGGTAGTGGCAATAGTTGACCCTGTGCTAAATTGCTCTTTGCAATTTTGGACTGAATGTATTGAGATGTTTAGCTACTATCAGCAGAGTTGCAGAGTAGTGTTCAGCTATCTATCTAGTATAGTAGCTGCTAGCCATGAGAGCGGTGAAGATTGAGGTGACCTGAGCAAGCGCCAAGGGCTGATGGTCAGTCGGTGATGCTGAACCCGGTGGCCCCATTTATTCGCTGGTCATGGTCGCCATGGTTCCAAGGTCCTGCAGAAATTGGCAGCCACTCTATTTCAAAGCTCCCCCGTGGCGCCTAATCAAAATAGAGCAAGAATGGGGGATCTAGCACACAGTGGATGCGAGCTAGGACAAAGTGGGGGAGGCGATTTACCTCATGTGCTCGACGGACGAAGGCGGTGGATCTCAGATGAACATGTCGCAGTCGTAGCTCTCCACGCCCCCGCCATCAGCGACGACGGGCGTCTCCCCGTCCTTGAGGATCTTCCGCGCCATGGCTTGGACTCCGGTCAGCCGCAGAACAGAATCCTAGGACGACGCTTGGGGGCGCAGGCATGGGGGTGAGACATGGATCAGATGCCCACAGGCATCGCGTGGCGGCGGCGGCAACGGCGACCGATGGAGGGATGCGTGGCCTCTGCGAGGGTTTTGGGGGCCGGGCCGACGGCGTAAGTGCTCGGAACAGCGGCGCCGTCGCGCTCCGGGCGCGGTCGTCGGAGGTGCTGCGGAGCAAGCGTGGACGGTACGAGGTCGTGGAGACGAGGCTGCGGTGCCGGCGCGAGGGTGGATCGAGGGAAGGAGACGAGGCTACGGTGCCAGTGGTGGGTGGGTGTGGGTGGCGGCGGGGTTGCCTCGATGGGATCTGGGGGATCGAGGGGAGGGTGAGTGGGTAGGTTAGGGTTTCTATTTCTCGGGAGAAGCTCCGCCATTGGATGGACGCATGATGTATGGCTCAGATTGCTCCAATTTGGTGATCCGCGTGAAGGCGGTTCCTTGCGTCTCATTGGCCGGCTGTCTCACGCTTGTATCTCAAAACATTGAACTCAAATCTTTGAATATTTTTCAAAAAAACATAACAATGGCATAGTTTATCAAAATGATCTCCTATTTAGCATAAGTATGCATCTTGGAGTAGCAAACAATGTTGCCAAATAGAGCTTTCATTTTCTTTGCACAAAAAACATCATTTTCCATTTTTGAAGTGCCCAAAATGAGCTTTTTTTTGAAGAACCTACCATATATTTGTTGTAAAATTGGACCAAATCATTTTTATAAAATAGTAGGCCATATTTAATGCACAATTGACTAAATGGTTGGGTGTAAAAAGTTTTGATCCACCTCTCGTGAAAAAGACAAATTTCTGCCGATTCAGCTGGAAGCGGGTCAAATTTGAACTGTAGCTGCCTTGTAGTTTTCTATTTATTTTTTCGAAAAATCATTTATAGGTACATAAGTATCTATTTAATCAGAGAAACACCAAAAAAATTCCAAGATTCAACCACTAGCTAGGAACGGCCATTCCCGCCGTTTTGACCGCATTTTGAAACGGGCATAAAAAATTCAAAAAAAATCAAAAAATTGGGAAACCATCGCATTGTGTCATTATATGTGGCCAAGTTCCCAGGAAAAATAACAAACTTGTAATACGGTAATTATTTAAAAAAATGTTCTCAGAAACGAGCTATCACGTGTGGAGATCAATGGCTTTCAAGCCAAATGATCAATCTTATGGCCACATTCATGGCATAGTTTGTTAAAATGATCTCATATTGTGCACAAGGGTGCATATTGGAATGGCAAACAATGTTGCCCAAGGAAGTTTTCATTTTCTTTGGACGGAAAAACCATTTTCCATTTTTCGAGTGCCCAAAAGGAGGTTTTTTTGTGAAGGACCTCCCAAATATTTGTTGCAAAATTTGACCAAATCATTTTTCTAAAATACTAGGACATATTTAATGCACAATTGACCAAATGGTTGGGTGTAAAAAGTTTTGATCCACCTCTCGTGAAAATGACAAATTTCGGCCGATTCAGTTGGAAGCGGGTCAAATTTGAACTGTAGCTGCCTTGTAGTTTGCTATTTATTTTTTCCAAAAATCATTTCTAGGTACATAAGTATATATTTCATCATAGAAACACCAAAAAAATTCCAAGATTCAACCACTAGCTAGGAACGGTCATTCCCGCCGTTTCGACCGCATTTTGAAACGGGCATAAAAAATTCTAAAAAAATCAAAAAATTGGGAAACCTCCGCATTGTTTCATTATATGTGGCCAAGTTCCTAGGAAAATAACAAACTTGTAATACGGCAATTATTTTAAAAAAGTGTTCTCAGAAACGAGCTATCACGTGTGGAGATCAATGGCTTTCAAGCCAAATGATCAATCTTATGGCCACATTCATGGCATAGTTTGTTAAAATGATCTCATATTGTGCACAAGGGTGCATATTGGAATGGCAAACAATGTTGCCTAAGGAAGTTTTCATTTTCTTTGGACGAAAAAACCATTTTCCATTTTTCGAGTGCCCAAAAGGAGGTTTTTTTGTGAAGGACCTCCCAAATAATTGTTGCAAAATTGGACAGAATCAATTTTATAAAATACTAGGACATATTTAATGCACAATTGACAAAATGGTTGGGTGTAAAAAGTTTTGATCCACCTCTCATTAAAAAGACAAATTTCCGCTGATTCAATTGGAAGCGGGTCAAATTTGAACTGCAGCTGCCTCATAGTTTGCTATTTATTTTTTCCAAAAATCATTTCTAGTTATATAAGTACCTATTTAATCATATATACATGGTTTGGTGGCAATAAATCGAGGTTTGGGCGGTGGCCGAGGGCCCCAACTCTAGAGCGCGTAAACTCGCATGCCCGCCGCGTGGTCACCGCATGACCGTGGTGTTGCCATGTGTTCTAGGCGGCCTAGGCATGTCTAGTGGGTTGGGCACTCCCCAGGTAGGTGCTAGGAAGAAAATTACAACATAAGATTCTCACGAGGAGACCGATCGATGCTCAAACATGAATTAGCAGCCAAGTGTTTGATTAGCGGTACGGGAAATGTACATGGCTAATGGGCGTGAGTTTTGGCTGAGGATGATCAGTTACTAAGAAGACCGTCTTCACAAATTTTCAGCTCAAAAGGAGGAGCCTAGGTGGTACTTGCTTTGCAAACTACCACACTGGATATAAATACGATTGTTGAAGCTGGGCTCAAAATAATGAATGGATTGAGCTGGCATTTGGTGGAGGATGGTTATTTGGGCATAGGAAAGCACTGTAGAAAGTGGATACTATTCGGACATGCCGAAGTGGTACTTCCTTCACAAACTGTTGTTTTGAACAGAATAGGAAAATGAATATTTTTGAATTATTTTTGACTAGGCAAGGAAGGTTTTTACATATTTGAAGAAGATATGACCCAAAGAATTTATGAGATTTTTTTGGGAATTTTGGGAATGGCAGAAATATAGGTTGCTTCACAACCTAGGGCAAAAACTGCCACATGGACATGGCACATAGGCAAAACTGATGAGGTGGCGCCTAGTCATAGCAACCCACCACAATTTACAAGGCTATGACCATCTATATTGGTCGTTAACAACTAGAAATAAGGCAGCGGACTAGCGCTGTTTGCTTTATGACCTTTTCGTGTAAGGAAATTACGACCTTTGTGACCAAAATGGTCGCAATGGTTTAGGGTTTGGAGCCCCCCGAACAACTTTTGACCAATTGGTCTGAACTGGTCATAGATCTATGACCAATTCTTCCAGGGTCACTGGGAGAAGGTCACTAGTTGATATATTTCTTGTAGTGCATCTGCCTTTGACTCCTCGAGGTTAGAATAGTCATTAGGATGATATTCTAAACAAGAATCAATAGGTGGGGAGCGTACGAGTTTCATTGCTTCCAGAATGGCACTCAATGCCTTGGTGCCAATTTTGTAAGTCATTGCAGTGTTCCACAATATTATTCTGATGCGCGGATTCTGATATTCACTGTAATTGCGTATAATATCTGAGAACCATGAAAACATAAATAGTTGTGAGATTATCTTTGTAATGCAGATGATATTCTAATATAGGGGCACCCCTGTAAACACTTATGTGCTATCACTGGATTCTGATGAGAGAGCTCATGTGTGCTGTAATATCGTGCGTGCATTTATATAATCTAGCACAAGTACACAAAAAAGGCTCCAGAAGTAAGGATAGCTGGCAGATGATAGGTTCATAATATACTGTATAGAGAGTTTATTGCCAAACCATGATAACAAGAGCACACAGCAACTAGGCAGTTCATAGTGTACATAACATGGGTACACCATAACCACGATATATAAATCAGGAAAGTGGAACTGGCTTGAAAATACGGTGTTGTATTGCCGCTAGTAATTGAAAGCATATCGATCACGTACAGGCCAGCACTATCAAACATGGTAAAGAAGAGCAAGCAGATTTTGGATAATAAAATGTTGGTTGCGCAGTGCCCACACATGATGAACCAGAGTGTATTAAGAATGCAACTCCCAGCTGTCTCTCGACCATTTCAGGCGGTTGGATGAAGATCCTACGTCTCCTAACCCTTCTTCTTCCTCGTCTCAGATTCTTCCCATACAGAACACCGCACGGGCCGCCGGCCGGACCACTGGCCCCCATCGCCTGCGTTCCTCGGCCATCCCCACCCCCACCCGCATTGAGTTTTCTTCGTTCGACGAGGCCCCACAACCACCCGAGCCCCTTGGATCGCACCGGCGAACTCCGGCGAGCTCTGAAAAATCGACTGACCTAATTTTGAAATTTAGTCTACTCTGATTTAACTAGTGTGGAATATATAAGGGGAAAACCATAAGCATTGGGAGTATAGTGTTGAGCGTGCCATGGCGGATCTGAAGGTGCAAACCGGACAAAGGCAACTTCGCAACCAAGACAAGAAATCAGATTAAGAAGTGGCGATCTATTTTCTTGCTGCGATAAATAAGTTGAGAAGATACGAAAGAGTACCGCCTCTGGTGAGGCGCCGTGTACGCATCTGCTGATAATTTGACGGTGCTGCGGTAGCGATGGCTGTCGGCGGCGTGGAAGCAGATCTAGGAGGGTAGACGGTGGCGGCAGGGCGCGGTGGACGAGACGGTCGTAGGAGTGGCGCCGGCAAGGTGGACGACGGCGGGGATGAAGCCAGAGGACGGGATGCAAGGATCCCGGTCCGAAGGCGTGGATGAGAGATGCCGATCTCTTGTAATGGACGGCGGCGTCGGGGTATCAGCTCCGGCATGGTGGAGGAGGACAGCGGTGGATGGGGTGGCGGACGGTGGCGGACGGAGGAGGGTGGGGTGGAGAGGGTGTTTTGGCGTCCACGGAGTACGAATGGGGAAAAGGGAGGTAGAGAGGAAGGGGGGGGAACCATGTATTCAGGGCGCGCTTGTATCAAATGCAAGGAAATTTACAAACTTAGCCCCCGTTTCAAATTTCTACTACATCACAGCAACATTAGTCGGTTGGGGATAGGACGGTAATCTCGCATACACCGAATATTTGCCGACGAGAGTATGTTTTCGGCGCCCACCGTGTATGAATATGAATCGGGGAGGGAGTCGATTTCGGCCGAGTGCACACTGTGTTTTGGCGCCCACCGTGTATGAATCCGTGTGAGAGGCGGTTACGTCACGTTTGGGTGAAATTACAAACCTACCCCTATCGAAACGTATAGAAATCTAGCAGATAGGCTTTGCATGGCAGGGATAGGCAGTAGTGATTTCCATCTCGCAGATTTTGGTTTCGGGCGGTTACTGCGACTTTCCCCGCTTCGTTCAAATTTTGCACAGTGCACGTTTACCGTGCCAACTCAATTCGAATCCCGTTTGTAATCTACTATTTTTTTTCGGGCGGGATCCATTTTCAATTGGAATTACATTCTATATACATCATTTTTTTAATATATACTTTCAAAAGCACAACACCATTTATACATAAATATGGTTTACAAATGGCATGATCTCAGATTCATAAGGTTGTATCCATCAATTTGGTTTTTCAAAGATTTGAAACCACTTTATGTTGAAATCCAATGTATGCATTCCTCGCTAACTGTCTCCATATAATGTGTGTTTCATGCGAGTTTTTTTTAACTTCTCAAACATGTATAATGTGTTTCACACACGCAACATATAGTGTAATCCCGTTTAGACATTAATTGCATATAAACCATGCATTATTTGTAATTGAAGAATATATGGATCACCAATATTGATAAACTATATAACATTACACGTGTGCCCAAATTCAAATGAATATGCCTGTTTGATACACCAATTTGCGTTATGATATTATCGATGTCGTGATCTCCAGTTTAAATATTTGAATCCCCTTTAATCCAGATATTCGTCTCATATAGATATCACTCATGCTTATATAGGACTATCTCTCTGGACCTATACGCGTTCATCGTCTCTCAAGCATCTCTCGTGCTACCTGTATGTCGACAATGATCTTCTATCTTTGTAACACACTGACGCTACTCTCTCCCTCGACCTTCATCACTCTATCTCTCTCTAAGTATATCTCGCTCCCTGCTATGTGTCTCTATCTATGATTCTTCATGTGGAATCTCTTTCTATCACACAAACACAAAACTTTGTCTCCCGGGGTCTCATTTCTCTCAACTATTCCTATGTGTGCCACTTGCACACCCCTCATACAGAGATGTCTTTCGCTCCTTAGATATGAGAACCTACGACTCTTCCTCTTCAATATCTCTTTCTCACACATAAACACAAACTCTGTCTCCCAGGGTCTCATATTTCTCCATTGTTCTCTTGTATGTCGCTCAAACACACCCTCTCTCCCTAGACATATCTTGCGTTCCCTCATATGTCTCTCTAGCTATCACTCTCGTTTTGAAATATGTTTCTCTCTTGCAGACACAAAACTCCGTCTCTCTGGATCTCATTTCTCTATGATATCTGTTTGTATGTGACCCACATGCACCCTCTCTCTATCTCTCTCACACCCACACACATAACCTAGCCTTCTGATCCACTCGCCTCCTATCTCTAGCGCACACTAGCTAGCATCTTTATCTTTCTATTTATCTGTTTCTCCATCAACCTTCTTTCTCGCCCTCACTCTTGATTCTATCACGCACACTACATATGTTTCTCTCTACATGCAGTCAAGTGCCCTCTCACACACATATATAACTTCACCCTTTGAACCACCCGACGGTCATCTCCGACACCCAAACTAATGGATGTCTCTCTAGCTAGCATCTCCATCTCTGTATCTATCTGTAGTTTCTCCATCAACATTTCTTTCTCGCACGGAGTCTTGCTTCCTATCACCCACACTATATATGTCTCTCCATACATATGAATTTATAGGTTCATCTCTTTTGCACAATTGTTGCGCCTCACCCCCTCTGCTCGCCATAGATGCATGCTCCAGCCCACGCCACTATCTCTTAAAGACAAAAACACATGCTAAATTGTCGGGCCTTCTTCCCTGCATTCTCACATGCATGCATATTGTCATACCGATCCGTCTCTCCCATGTCGTTGATCTTAAGATTTATGTCTTCTTTCTTTTATCTCGATCATGCGCGCGCGCACACACACACATATCCCACGTATACATGTATACCTCTCACACATGCACGTTCAAGGTCTCTGTGTCTCCATATGTAGTTAATTACCCTCAATCATAACGCCACATCGAATCGTTCTCCTCTTTTGTGCACATAACTTCCGCCTAGATGGGTGAAACACACACTCACACTTAACAATCTCCTTCTAGCTAGCCCCCTCCCCCGCGCGCGCCTCTCACTCTTCCCCTATATCCCCGAAACCAATAAGACGATCCCTTTGTTTAATTCCCGCCTACATGCACCATCGATATATAGTAGTCTTCCTTGGTGTCTCTCGAACAAACACGTTCTCTCGATGTCGACTCCTCTCACGCGCACGCACCTTCTCTTCCCTCCCTACGGGCATTTTCTCTCTCGCACCCCATCGTTGGTGGCCTCTGCCATACACATCACCTCTCTATGATGAAGCCATGCACACTTAAATTACATCCGCCACAGAGGACCCCGCGACACACACACACACACACACACACACACACACACACACACACACACACACACACACGCACGCATGCACGCACGCACCCCCCCCCACACACACTAAGACTCCATCTCTCTCTCTCTCTCTCTCTCACACACACACACACACACACAGTCACGCACGCACGCACCCCCCACACACAAGGTTTTAAATAGCGGCCGCTATGACCGCTATTGTGGGTGCAATAGCGGTAGCGCCGCCCTAGCGATACTCGTCGCATGCTGCGCTAGGAAATAGCATGATTGACACGATGTGGACGCAATATCGCGTGTGAGGCCGCAATAGCGGGCCTTTTCCTAGTGCTGGGTTGCGGCCGTAGAGGACTGCTACTAATAAAATGGAACGGCGTATAATCCTAGACCTAAATCGACCCACTCCTCGTCTTCTTCTCTTGGCGGCTGGCTGCTGATGCTTCCCACTTCCACCGTTGTGCTCGGTGTTTGCGCAGCAGATGATGGACGGAGAGGAAGAGCAAGGCTGACCGGATGGCGCCTCCCTGACGCTACCTCAATCCTGTGGACTGGTGCTGGCCTCTGTGCCGCCTTGCCCTGCCTCCGGCCATGGCCGTCGCCGGCGCCAACCAGCAGCTGCGGCAATCAGCAGATTCGGTGACCTGCGTCGCCGCTGGCAACCACCCTCTCTCCCTGCCTCATCAATCCTTCCTCCTTTTCATCTCTCCCTCACCTTGATCTCTCTTGTCTCTCTGCCCTCTCTACAGGATCAGCACCACAGCCTCGAGCTCCTACCGCCGACGCCGCCACGGACAGACGTCGTCCGGACCCGTCCTGCCGTCCTCAAGCCTCACCGCCGGTCGTCCTGTGCCTCCCCTCGCCTGCTACGCATCGCCGGGGCCACTCCATCTGCCTGCAGCATTGACCCGAGCGGCTCGAGCATCTCGCACTCTGTTTATACCGACGAAGGTCCACCATCACACAATTATCCTGCTGCCATGTAGTAGTACAGACTTACAGTAGACAAAATTAGGGGAGCTCGGCTCATGAAACAATTGTCTTAATGATTCTGGTGATTAAAGCAGTATACATAGCAATGATATCATGTCTGCAAGTTTTCTCAAGTTTGATAAAAGCCATGTGACCTTGCCTGCAAGCATATTGTTCTTCCTGTATGATGCCCAAGGCGCAATGCCCATTCTATTCAAAATCATGTTGCTGATTTCTATTGCACATGCAGTGTTAAATTAGTTTACATTTAATTTCTTTTGTACTACTTTCATAAATTCAATTTACTTGTAATTTCTACATTAAAGAAATCAACTATCTACGCCTGTAATTTAGTCAAATAACTTGTCTCTGTTTCCTTTTTTTACACTAGCAGGGTACTAAGAAAGGAACTCGCAATGTTTTTGGTGTGGAAGAAGAGGAGGAAGTAGCAGAAAAAGAGGAAATGGAAGAGAGGGTCAAGAAGTTAAGAGGAGGATGAGGATGGAAATGGATTGCATTCTGTTTTATATTTTCTGTGATGGTCATGGTCTGATAGACTGATTGTGTCAATGTGCCATGCACTCATGTTGTTGTTCTGTTTATTATGTGATGGATTGGTGGTCATGATCTGATGGATTGGTGGTCATGATCTGATGGATCATGTACTTTGTGTGATAGTGTGTTCTTTGCATTGATGCATGAGTTGCATGATTGAAGATTGTTTCAATGGGACCAGTTATAGTCTATCCACTTATATATAAATGATAAATATTCAATTGAACTGTTAGATTTGTTGCCAATGATATAGAGATATACACAATAATTTAAAATTTATGAGTATTTTTAAAATCCTCTATGCGGACATAGCGTCCGCAATATCGCCCGCAATCCGCAATCCGCTACCATCCCGCTATCCGCTATTTAAAAGCTTGCACACACACTTAGACTCCATCTCTCTCTCTCTCTCTCTCACACACACACAAACTAAGACTCCATCTCTCTCTCTCTCTCCTCTCTCTCTCTCTCTCACACACACACACACACACACACACACTAAGACTCCATCTCACACACACATGCTCTAGGCAGAGCATTTGTTCCTACCACCCTTCATCCAACCTTACCCGTATGATAAACAATCACCTTTATTTACTTGCATAACATGGACAGATTCCACTTTACTTTACTAGTCAGCAAACTTATCATTTATACCCTTAAAAAACGAGTTGGCGATGATGGTGTGCCTGCCATCTTGTAATACAGACCGTATGATCTATATCTGACAGATAGAAAGAAAACTATGATGATTTTACAAAAGATACCCGAGACCTCTCTCCACATCATTATCTCCCGCAACCTCATTGCTCAACAATTAAAAAAGGAATAAGTCTCTGGAACAATCTAGCATGCATGGTGGCCGCTGCGGCCTGCCGGCGCCGTCCATCCCCATGCCTCCGCCCATTCCGACCACCAGTCACCACCACGCTCCACTCCTCCTCGCCTTATCTCTCATCTTTCATTTTTTCGATGACATTCTCGAGATACCAGTTTTCCGATAAAATTCTCGAGATATCATTAGTTTTTACACATGGGATTACTCCTGCATGGGTCAATCACAACAGGTGTTTTGTAAAAAAATGCATATTGATGTTCCGTGCAATGCACGAGAATCTTGCTTGTAATTATATAACGCAAATCACGAGCAGGAAGTGACATTTTTTTGACACAACCACGTTAACATGGCCTCCTAAATCACGAGCAGGAAGGAGAAGGGAAGCGGGCTGTGGAGTAACGTTTTTACCACAATTTCTTAGGAAACTGAGTGCAATAATTGAGTAGTTTTGCAAACTACCATTACTACTACACCTGAAATGGTTCAAAACCTATACTCCCTTGCCAGTGCGCGCTTCCCGCGTGAAACGGTCAGCGTCGCCCTGGAGCATCAGTGCTGCATTAATGCCTGGCTAGAGCGGAGGCGACCTCTCACTGGCGCCGGCTTTGAAGTGGCGCGACGGCCGAGAGAGCGCCGCTTCCTAGTGCACGCGACTGCTCCGCGTCGAGATTGGCCATAGGCCCTGTTTGGATCCATGGGTTAGAGTTAGTTTGAGCTAGTTGGGGCTCAAATAGCCCTAAAGTATCCAAGCATGAGAGTTTAAATTGGAGCAAGTTGCATCGAACCCACCAAAAAAAACTATCCCACCCAAGAGGTGCTAACTGGAGATAGTTCTCATTGGGACCACTGAAAAATCACTTTTCTCTCTCCATGAAGTGCATTTATTGTTAATCTAACCCTGTCACCCAAACACCTCTTTGGCTACGGTTAGTTCAGGGTTAGTCATGAGTTAGTCTAACCTCCAGCTAAGTTAGAGTATCAAACAGGAGCAACATAGGACATGCAAGTTGCTCAAAGCATATAGGCATTCGTAACCATGAAAGGATTTTTTTCTTTTTGAAAATGAACGTGAAAGGAATTTTTTTAGAATGCTCTTGGCATGTCCGCTCACATGTGATAGTTAACCGACCTCAAATAGACGGCAGAAACGCCAACCCGCCGCACTTTGATAGAGACGAGGAGGGAGAAGCGATACAGGCTGCTGATTACTAGAGATAGGTGTCGCACGGAAGCCAAGATATGGTGATAGCGTGGGTTAGCCATGTACTAGTATGATTGTAACTACACTGGGCTGCCGTGTTTCGTACTCTTCCAGTCCACTGTGAGATGATTGGTTAATTTTATATCGCTGAATAATATTAAATATTATGAGTGCAGAAGCTCCACCACGAGGTTCCTTGCTCCTTTCGGTCGTCCGGAATCTATGTTCTTCCACTCTATTTTTTTACGTGAGCTTTGTTCATCAAGGCGCACGTGTTATGCAACGATCGTTCCATCTATTTGAAGAACACGTGGCACTGGAACTATGAGATGGACATGTACCTAGGAGTGGACGTACGAACCTGAGTAATGTAGCGCAGTAAGTGAAGTAGAAAGGCACAAATGGTATGAACATGTGTGGCATACAAGGTGTGTTTGGTTGCGTTCTCATCTCAGCATAGTTGTTCCCTCTTCATGCATGCTCAACTCAACACCCCTCTTCATGCATGCTCTCTTCATGCATGCTTCTAGTGTATTTGTGCTAAACTAGTCTGGACTCGTGCACCCTCCATACACTCTACCAAACACCCAAAAGTAGGTCGAGAAGGGAACTCTTGGGCGACATTTGTCTCTTACTACGTACTACCACTAAATGTTGTATGTGCAATGCACGGTGATGTTATGGAGTACGTGCCTAAGTACTCTACTACTACTATATTAGTTGGAGGCACATATTAACTTTTATATTTGTTTACGTGTATGCCCCGAGACCTTCCAACTAGACGTGTCTTTCTCTCCAGGTCGCACTTTGTATCGTTCATACCACTAAGTACTACTACATGTGGTCTCTGACCCAGAACTGGAAGAAGTGGAGACGCTCTACCACGCTGTTTTTTACGCTGGGCTCTACCACGCTGTTCATGTCCCACTCCTTTCGCTGACATGTGGGACATCCAACACGTGACATGTTTGGCACCCTTCGTCGTAAGAGTTGAAACGCTAGCATTCATCAGAAATAAAAAATAATTATAAATCGGCAGTGATACTATTTTTTTTTGCGAACCAATCAGCAGTGATACTATACCACGCGGTTTCCTTGCTCCTCGATATCGGAAAGAATACTTCCGTTCGCCAACATGTGGGACGTCGACCATCCTCGTCCACTTGCCATGCACGCATAACTCCAAGGGAGAGTCACGCAGGTCATCGTGCCGCAGTAACAATGACTAATGAGCCGTCAAATCACAGGCCCACTTCCCACTTTGAAGTTGCTCGGGCGAAGGAACCATCATGACTTCGTTGAATTCCGCTTCTTGAAGAAAACTACTGTACCAGCAGTACTGCTAGCTACAGTATTTACTCCAACAGAGGCCTCCTTTCGTTCATAGGATAGGAATATGAAAATCATAGGAAGTGAGATGACATGCATCTCAATTCCTATAGAGAAAGAGATGCCATTTGATGCATAGGATAGGAATTTTTCCATTTAGTCTAGGCTAATGTACTGGTAATTTGCTCTAAAAACTACAGTAGTAACTAGTAGTACTGGTACATGCTTGTACTCAGACACAGACACACACACTAACTACTAGTACTAGTACTACTTCTCACATGCTGGCCAGACGCCGTCGTTCTCCTTCCCGGCTTTGTCGGCGACACCCCACCGTGCTTGGATCTCCGCCGACCTCTCCGCAGCAGCGCGTGCGTCCTTTTCTTTCTTGCGGCGGCGGGCCTCTCTTTTCTTGAGTGCTTTCTGACTTTTCCGCTCCCTCTGTGCGGCTTTGGCCGCCTCTTGCTCTACCGCCCATTCGGCCTTGGCATCTTCAAATTCCTCCCACATAGTTGTGAGGTCGCGAGCGGCGATGAACTCGGCACGGCGGGATGCCATCGCTTCCCTACCATTTTGTGTGCGTTCGTGGGCGGCGAGGAACTCGGCGCGGCGGGATGCCATCGCTGCCTTACCGGTTAGTGTGCGGCGCGGTGGCATGAACGACGCTTGGTGAGAGCTCTGGGGTGGAGTGGCCGGACAACCGTATAGTGCATTGGTTTGTCAAGAGCTCAAGGACAGAAGACGAAGCAAATTAGGATTCCCCTTCAATCCTGGTCATTTATTACCGAGTAAAATGCATTGGCGGTCATCGAACTTGTCTTGATAGCTCACTTTGATCATTGTATACGAGATATGGTGATTATACGGTCGCTGGCTCAGCGTATAGCTCCGTATTTGTATGGTTGACCAGTCAAACAGTCCGCATGCGCCTCATCAGCTCGTGTTCTTTATCTATCTACGCGGGCCTACCTGTGAATGGAGAAAGAAATACTGTAAAAACCAAAATTATGCGTATGTGGGGAATCAAACCACGGACTCGTCGCTGCAACGCACCCTCGTCAGCCAAATGAAAATGAAATACTTCGCGTCAGACACTCACGCTCACGCTGTCAAAGCATGCTAATGCATGCACGTCGCCCTCTAAATCAAAGTCCTGCTCATGGCGCAACGCAAACGGCGAGCCCATCACCTGCGCGCCCCGGCGGTGCCTGACATTACTGTTTAGACGTTTGATGGAGGCCTACGCGAACGCCGAGCATGTATTCACCTGGCTCAACACCAACGGTCATACTCGGACCGCCTTGCTCATGTATATCGTCCATCACAACGACAATCTATAAAACAGCCTAAGCTAGAGAGGGTACTATGGTAGTATGGTACGGAGTATGTACTATCGTGAGCGACCGATCTTAGTGCCACTGCACACCGAAACCCCTTCCATCGCTAGCGCGCGCTTCCCGCCTGAAACGGTCACCGTCTCTCCAGAATGTCAATGCCGCATTCACCGGACTTAACTGCAGGTGCAATTGGTGTGTCACTGACATGCGGGCCAGACGCCCGTTGGGCCCACATGTCAGTAACCCAAACGCATCTGCAGTTAAGTCACTGAAGCAGCGTCCGCATTCACGCCCGACGAACCTACTCCGGCGCCAGTTGTCCATCCGTCTGCCGCGGCTCATTGCCATTCGCCCGCTATATTAACTTGAGCCCCAGCTCCCAGCCATAGCCAAAGACCCACACTTATTCTCCTCCGGTCCCTTCCTTCTGTCGGCACCACTTCAACCATGGCCTCCTGGCGCTCCGAAGCTCTCTTGGACGTACTGTCGCAGGAGCAGACGAGGGACATCGGCGGCTCCGCTCCGGGCGCGCTCCAAAGCTCTCTTCGACGTACTGTCGCAGGAGCAAACGAAGGAGATCGCCGGCACCCCCCGGGCCGCCCTCCGCCGCCACGACCACGAAGCCGGCGCGCGTGCGCGGGCGCAGCCGGCAGCGAGGAAGAGTAGTACATGGTAGGTCGCCGCCGCTCTGGTCCCGGGAAGGCCACCGCTACTCCACTCAGTCGACGCCAAGCTTGGTGGGGTAAACATCGGCGGCCGATTAGCCGCTTGACGGCGACGTGGAGGCGGAAATCTTCATAACCTTGTGCTCCGGCCGGAGGAGGAGGTTATCGAGGCGGATGAGGAGGAGGCAAAGGCAATGGCCGGCTTTCTCGGGTTCATGGCCGGACATGGTGGTCGGGCGCCGGCGATCGTTTAGATTAGGTTTACAGTAGGTTTAGTACGGTTTGTGCGAAATATGTAATGAATTTCGTCCAGTTTGTAGGAAAAGTTTTCGAAATGTAATGAATTTCATCCGGTTAATTTGAAATTTGCTTTGTTTGCACGAATTTCGTCCGGTTAGTTCATATAGTTGTCGAAAGGTATGCGGGCAGCATCGGATGGCATCCATCAGTGTCCTCGGACAGATGCCGGTGTAAATTTGTGGGCCAGCGCTGGAGATGCCCTAACTATCATGCTATAATCGCTAACAATCCTCCATTATTTGGCAGGGAACAGTTATCCCTCGATCAAAATCAGATCCGCGGTGTTTCGCACTCCTCCCGCGTAAGAGTGTAAACTCTTGCTTACATAAAAATGGAGCAAGTGGACGGCACTGTAGCACGTCATATCACTCGAACTAGCCCGCCTAACGAGCGGGAAAGCACCGCCCTCGTCATTTTGTTCTGGATTTCTATCGATCGATCGCGCGAAAATGTTACGCTTCGCAAGTTCTAAAGGAAAAGGCGGCACACTTACGACTCGTACGCGTCGCAACCCCGACAGTCCGGCTCGCACGCCGCTCACCAGAGGGGACACGCGTTGTCTTGCAATTTCACTGACATGTGGGACCGTAATTGAATAAACCGTCGATAGCCGAAATCTAATCGCTCGGCGGGCGTCGGCTGAGAAGAGAGAAACGGGGGAGGGAGAAGAGATCGCCCGCCCGCCGCGCACGGACTCCAAGAAATATATGGTGATAATGTGAGGTGGGCCATGCTGGAGTCCGGACCGCTTCCGGAGCCCGCTCTCACCGCCCTGGCCCCTCAAGACGCCAGCTGCCCGCTGCATGCATAGCAAGTAGTCCCCGCTTATGTGGAGGAGAGAGAGGCATTGACAAAGTCAAGGAGTAACAGTGGAGACAATAGCTTTCATCAAAAATAAACAATGAATACTCGTTGCTCGTCCTCTATATCGGAAAGAATACTTTCATTCGCCGACATGTGGGACGTCGACCATCCTGGTCCACCTGCCATGCACAAAATTATCCTGGTCTACCCCGGTCGTATCGCAGGCCCAACCTTTCCCACTGTAAGTTGTTCGGACGAAGGAACCATCATGACTTCGTTGAATTCCGCTTCTTCAAGAAAACTTACTGTACCCGCAATACTGCTACCACACGCGAAGACTGGACGGCACTGTACCACGTCATATCACTGAAACCCACTAGGCCAAACTAGCCCGCCTAGGTCATCTATTTTGGAACGGAGGGAGTACGTCTCTGCACTGCTATGATTTTGTGTTGCACGTTCTCTGTACTTTTGCTACGATTTTCCTACCCTATGAACCAAATGAGGCCTGAATGTATGTCGACTATTGTCTGATCGATCGCTAAGCCTACAATTTTAGGAGCTAGGGCTATTGGTCGATCGACGAGGGATAAGTATAAGCGTACCACGAGCTCATCAGCCCCAACGTTTCTCTTCGGTGAGTGTTTTGCAAGTACTATAGCTCGCACAGTAGCTAGCCTACTAACACCAAGAATCATCAAACAAGCCCTGCTGATATGATAAACAGTTCAAACTTACATCTAAGCATGCCATATATTACATCAAAAGCTGGTGAGGATACATCTGTTTCCATAACTCGGAGAGGGTTCGCATGATTCATCGCATGATTCACTATCAAACAAAAGTAGCAAGATCCGCCCACACAAGACAGTGCACTAGCCCTAAGATGGTTTGATAACACGCATCGTTCTGGTAATTAAACACAGGGCAATGCAAACTACCCTGAAGGATTAGCGCGACCAACTATTTCTTGTCATCGATCTCTCGGGCAATGACCACAGCACGGACAGCGGCATGGGAATCGATTTCTGGGGCGATGTCCACAGGACTGACCGCGACATCGGAATCGATCTCTGGGGCGATGTCCACAGGATGGACAGCGGCATCGGAATCGATCTCCGGGGCGATGCCAACAGGACGGGCCACGACATCGGAATCATCAAGGACAACCACCGGCACCTGCACAACCCTAACATATTAGCAAGCACATTGCAAATAATCAAAAAGCAAGCACATTGCAAATAATCAAAAACCACAACTATGGTAATAAGCCATTATTTTTTACCTTGTGCAGCTCACCGGGGGATCTCATCCCTCCGGGGGCCATCTCCTCGTCCTCGATGGGGGCCATCACCTTGGCAGGGGAATACTGCTTCTCAACGGCGACTATCTCCTCAAACTCGGTCTTGAGCCTCACATAGGTGGCAATCAGAGTTCCTGGGGTAGGCACGGTGGGGCCCTTGCTGTTCTTCCAACTTTCTTTGAGGAGTTCGTCCGCCAACGTCCTCAACTCTTTGGCCAGTGCTTGTTTCTTGGAGTTCTTCGTCTCCATGGGTTGGCCCGCCAACATGGTCAACTCGTTGGTCGGTGCTCGCTTCCTGGAGATCGCTGTCTCCAGTGGGTTGTCCGCCGGCAACTCTTTGCCTAGTGCTCCAGGATCCATCAATGAACTGACAAACAAAAAGCAATCGAAAGGAAACCACAATCGCAATGAAAACGGGAAAAGAATAGGATGTGAGAATCGGTCGGTGCTTCGCAAAAAGAAGATTATTGGAATGAAAATATAGCAGCATAACTGATTCGCCCACCTTTCCTTCGTCGGTAGAGAAGAAAAATGGCAGAAGTGAGTAGCCTGGAGTGAGGTTTTCTTCAAGAAAGGGAAGAAAGGGCTTGAACGAGCGTTCCAATGAAATGATGGTTGCTTCGTCCAGTACAACTTGGAGGCTACCTTACCACTGCTGGTAAAGGTGTGGGTTTTGTGATATGACGGGTCATGATGCCACACCGGGGTGATAGGTGAGTCTCGACTGTAGCACCTCGCTGTGATTTGGTGGATGGCATGCGGGCCCGGATGCTTTGAAATGTCCCGCATGTAGATAGAGCGGCTAGTCATATAGGAGTGCTCAATATTGTGAGAACTACGTAACTAATGCATGAGTTTAATTAGGGAAGTTTTGTAAAGTACGAGATACATTCCTCCAATTGCAAAATGCCTTCGTTCATGAGATTTGAGATTTGAGCCCTATAAACCGGAAGGGAGGGGGTACTGCACACGGTGTAGTCTAGTCACTTGTTGAAATCTCTAGAAAGGAAAATACTCCTTTCTGGTTTACAGGTCTATACTACTCCCTCCGTCTAGGTGTGTAAGTCATCTTACTAAAACCAAATAGTCCCAGAACACTTAGGCGCGGTGAATTAAATTCTACCTTGTTTCTTGTTTCTTGACATACGTATCAACCAATAAGAGATGAGATGTGTGCATGCTTTTAATGACTTGCAATGGCTAGTTCATTGCATGGAATGCTATTAGTTAGCAAATAAAAATTGGTGACCCCAGGAGGAAACGGTGCTAAGCACGTGGACCTATGTACAATGTGTATCAACCAATGGATAATGGAGTTTAATTGTTAAACAATATCAATTTTGTCTCATGCAAGAGCCTGGCTAGTACTCCAAGGAACCGCACCACGCGAGCGTTCGCAACTGCCACGTTCAGTTTGCGCTTGGCTCTTCACCTCTTCGAGAAGATGAACAATGATGTTACTCCTACTTGTACAGTATCGAATCCACTGATGCATGTCCGTCCACCTCGTGCGGGAGGGATAGCGTGTAGCGAAAGCTTCTACTTACTGCTCCTGCCTTTGCGTCCATGACAGGTGGGCCCAACAGGTGGTTGGCCCACCTGTCATGCAGCCAAAGGCAGGTGCAGTTAAGGCACCGGAGCTCAGTCCGCGAGGGAGAGGGCGTCGTAGTAATCAAATTTCTCGGTCTTGTACGAGTTGACGCGACACATCAAAGCACTGCACTCGATAAAAGTCTTTTTACACATTTCAAATGGGCTACTTCGTATGTAGGAGTAGACATATTCTGCTTCGTATGTACTCCCTCCGTTCCAAAATATAAGTCTTTTTAGAGATTTCACTATGAACTACATACGAAACAAAATGAGTGAATCTACACTCTAAAATATGTCTATATACATCCGTATGTAGTTTGTAGTGGAATCCCTAAAAAGACTTACATTTAGGAACGGAGGGAGTAGTCAGTTGTTGCAATCTCTAAAAAGACTTATATTTGGAAACGGAGGGAGTACAACGCATGCATGCATGCCGTGACTTTCCTTTTGATACTTGCATGTGTTGATTTGATGCACCTTGCCAAATTTTGACTATAAATTTAACTAACCAAATTTTCATGCATGTCACAAAAAATCACGGGGCTGTTTGGATTGTGACTATGTTTGTCTTATGTTGCCACATTATTTTTCCCACACTTGCCACACTTGCCTAACCTGAGTTGCTCAAATTGTTAGACACACTTTGGCTTGCCTAAGGGAATCTTGCCACAATTTTTGTGTCTATGACATGTGGGGTTCACTGCTAATAAAAAAATTCTTGTCTTAGGTGTGGCTAATAAAAAAGACTTATATTTAGGAACGGAGGGAGTAGAAAATATAAATAATAATGCATGTTGGGGCAACCCACGTTTCCGCTAATTTTAGCCGTGGGCTTGTTCACAATTTTTACGAGGGGGTGGTTGTTCATTTAATGGAGGGACTTGTAGTACCAGACTTGAACGATACAAAGTGCGACCTGGCACACCGTAACACCAGTTGGAACAAGCGGGTAGCTATCTCAAAAAACAATCAACAACTAAAAAAACCGTGACCTGGCATGTAGTAGTACACAATTTTAAACGATTGTTTTGATGGAGTGAAAAAGGAAAACTACCCCACTACTTATATATAGGCCGGAGCCTCCGCGCTTGCTTGCTAGGGCTGCTCTATTCACACACTCTCATCCTCTCCAGATCTAAACAAGATAGGGGTAGTAACACTGTCTTTCTCCCTTCAAAAAACACTGGCTTTCTATCCTCACCGCTGGTTACAGATCCGGACGTATCCCCCTCCGCCGGTGAAGGGGAGGAGGGGCAGCGTTTAGGCCGTCGTCGACAGCGAGGGAGGAGACCCACTGCCGGCCGCACCGTTATCTCTGGCCGAGCGCCGGCGCGGGAGGTCCTCCGATCCCTTCGTCGTTGCCTGTGGGCGGATCCGGCCTCCCGCCGCCCACCTATCCACATCCCGACGACCTTCAGGTATATCTTCGTTCGAAACCGCCTTAGCTCTACTTCCCCAGCTCGCTACGTCGCTGCATGTGCATCATTTTCTACCTCTCAGCCCCTCTCGATCGGATGGTCCAACGTCACCTATTTTTTTCTTCTATTGTTAGAGGTAAAGCTACTTCATGGAGTCGAATCTTGTACTCCCTCCGTCCGAAAATACTTGTCATTGAAATAAAGTGGGGGTGGGGGAATTTAGTATGTACATCGGACTTGGTACAAACAGGAAGGAAAGGGGATGAAAGTAGTACAGACTGGTCATCCAACCGGTCTCTTGGTCGAAAAGGGAAATATAGGGGTAACGCTGTACACAGTGGTATGACCAGGACTAGATTTGCTATCCACACATAGGAGTAGGTGGCTAGAGTGAACAAAAATGGGACCAACCCAGATATGTTTCTTGGATGTTTGTTTCTCGGGGCAACAAACTATGAATCACCACTTTATGCCCCTGTTTACGTACATGGTGTTGTACTGCTGGTGCACCCACTGTCCCATGCCCTTATACCAAATATTTAGGCTCCGGTCGGAATAAAGGGGCAGAAAACATAGGTCTTGATGAAAATAGAGGAATAGGAAAGGAATGTAGGTATAAAACTATGGAACAGCGAACCGGAGGAAACTCTCAAGAGAATGTGTTCGGATGGACTACGAAATGTACAGATTTGTTTTTTTAGAGTAGCATGCTTGGCAGTATGAGATGCTATTTGTTTATTCAGCTGCACAGTGACTACTCTTGTCCTCACCTCACGTACCACACATAGGTTGATTTTTTTATTCCGGCAAACACAGCACAGCAACCTGTCTAACGCATGGCAGCGAGCGCCTGCCTCGGGCTTCCGCCCAAAAAATGAGCAGCGCGTGGATGTTTCTAATCCGATGGAATCAGTACTACCAGACCAGCTTTCCTATGAAACACTATTCACCTTTCCCGTGTTCCGAACGGTTGGAAGGGAAAGAATACCGTAGGAATTGTGTTCCTACGAAAATCCTGCACCAAACCTGTGAACCGAACGCAGCCTTAGCTGTTCTTAATATAATGTCCCTGGTAAAAATGAAGCCATGCCACTGTTTTTGCCTGTAATTGTTTGAGACTCTGACAAGTTTAGCCAAATGTTTTTGCCTGTAATTGTTTGAGACTCTGACTGTTTCCTCTGTGCCTTTTTGTGCAAACAGGGATATCCAATTCACCTGGTTGCTGTTGTGACCTTTTGGTGCACTGCACAAAACTCTTCTTAAAAGAAGTGACTTTTGTGCTGTTTAACTGGAATGTCAGATGGAACAGTTGGTTCATTTTGGTGGAACTGCACAAAGGGAGATCTGTGTTCCAATCCTCATCATCCATATTGGCGCCATAACCTTCCTTTAGGTAAGAATGATATTTAATGCATGTGTTCATCTCTATTTTCCGACTGCCATGAGAAAATAATGCTGTTTTTTACTAGTACACTTGTACTCCCTCACTGACAAAACCAATTCTGAATTAGAAGGCCAATCATGTACTTGGTTTCACCAACTGGTGAGGAGAAAGAGAAACAGAGCATGAAGAGGAAGAAGAAGAAGAATAAACAGTGCCAAGGCGATCTTGCTGAAGCCAGAGGCCTCAGTCGAGGCTATTCAAGGGCTCCGGCAACGACTACCTTACATGTGAGACGATCCTCCAGGGAGCCCTTCCACTTCTGCTGTCTCACTTAATTAATTAGGAGTACTTAAGTACCACTAATTTATTACTGCCTAATTTTCCTGTTGGAGTTAAACAAATCTTTAGTAGGACCCTATGCTGAATCATGTACGTGTGAATGTTTGTCTATGGAGGTGAATCATGTGGTGGAGCAGGGAGGGAATATTATTAGTGTCATGACATAATAGTGCTATTGTTTTGCATGTCAATTTATTGCCATTGGTTCAATGAGGCAATGTTTTGCGTATTGTCCATCATGAATTTGATGCTACTGTTTGAGTAATATGCTAATGTCTTCCTATCCTTTCTCACTAAGCTAATGAAGGTTTCACCTTGTTCCTACTTGTGCAAACAGGGATCATGTTGTGCCAATCATACATTTTAGTGGAACTACACAAGACAATACAATGAACTGTATCCCAGCCAGTGCTTTAACTCTGCTGGAAGTTCTTGATAATCTTTCGATATAATCTCAGCACTGGTAAACAAGAGTGATTTCAACCATACATTTGAAGTGCACAAAAATATATACTATTGTGTGATTCCAGTGAGTGCTTTATCATCTCTTATGGGACTACATGAATAAGCTTTTTTTCTCAGGTTGGTACGGGCCTAAGGCCTTCATCCATATTAGTTTGCTGTCATCTCTATTTGTATCGTGCTACTGTCATGAGAAACTCCTTTATCTTTGCACTTTTAAGTTTTGCAACCTATGATAAATGGCAATGCTTTGAGTGTTGAGTTGAGCTAATTGGCACTGATTAAATAAACTAATACCTCTCTTTAAGCAAGACTACTATGTTGCTAACTTTACCCATTAAGATAATGAGGGTGCTTCTATTTGTTAGTGTATGTTTCATCAACTAGTCCCACTATTACAGTAATCTCACTCTCTCAATATATGTGCCAACAGGGATGCTCGATTTTGGTGGAACTGCACAAAAACTTTGGGTGCTTCATTGCCTCGACAGCTTCCGTCCTTTCCTGTCAGTCGCTAATCTCCGCTTGCTTTCTTCCTTTGCTGTCAGTCGCTTGGCTTATCTCGGCTTCCAGTCAAAGGAAATAGTAATTGATATGCTACCTCACACAGGTTGGTACTGGTCTTTATCCTGATTATTGTGCCTGTCATATGTATTGGTAATTTGGTATTGTGCTACTGTTTGCCGATTTCATAAAGGAGTAATTTGGAGCCTGAACTCGCAGGCAAATCATTACATCGGGTGATTTCAGTAGAACTGCACAAAATGATCAGATGGACAGGTACTTATGCTGCTGCTATGTACTCCAAAGTTCACTCAGACAAGCATCGATGTTGACAAGAAGTGCCTATATTCATTCGAGTATCAACCGGCGTCAACCAATTGTCAAACTCCAAGTATTAGGAGAGTGAACGCCAAAAATATTGCTTGGTGCATAGCCCAGAAAAACGCAGTCCAGTCTTTGGTCCCAACTTGTGCCTTTTGGTTATCGGCACATATGGTAGCGAACTATATGGCATGGAGTCTAAAGATTCCAGACAAGTTGGTTGACGCGTATATTCATCTGGCACTTAATCAGTCTGCACGCCAAGGATGCTCCATTTCAGTTGAACTGCACAAAAAATTTGGGTGGTTCATTTTCTCAACCGCCTCCTTTCTCGTCTGCAATGTAGAATTTTGGCGAGATACAGGACCAAGATGAGCCAGTAAACTAGTTGGATGAAAGTAGTGGCCAAGTTGCTCAAACCTCCCTCGGCACGAGGCCACTATTTGAGGATAAACCTACAAGCAAAGTTCAGATTGTCTGTGCTGCCTCTTATGTACTCGAAAGTTTACTCGTACAAGAACTAATTTTAGCAAGAAGTACCTCTGATTGAACACCATTTACCAGTCTGTACCCTAGGTAATTAAAGTTCGTCCATGGATCATATTGGCTGTGATCTCAATCATTTGGATGCATAAACATACTGAACATGTGTATATCTGAATCTTTTTGTGAATTATGTATGAATATTGTCGTGTGATCTATCAATCATTTGGATGCATAGATATGCTGAGCTTGTGTATATATGAATCTTTTGAGTTGTTGATAGTGAATGTTGGCTATGAATATGAACGTGTCCTGTGAACCTGAGTTTGATATGAATTGCAACAGAACCAGTTATAACCCTTCTCCTCCTCTCAATCTGCGACTCCACTGCCGCGTTTTCCCATCTCCGAGTCGTTCCCGTCCGGGGCCTCGCCGTCGTCCACCGCCTCGCTGTGTTCGGTGCGGCGTGGTCAACAAACGAGAGTCATCGGAAGAGGACTGTACGTGGAGAGCCTGACGGCTGGGACCCACGAGGTCCATGGTCGCACGCAAGGAAAGTTCCTCCTTATTAAGCTGAAAAAAATGTTTCCTCCACCTGACAGCTGGGACCCACCGGCTGTATCTTCGCACGGAAGGAAGTGCCTCCTTGTTTTGCGAAAAAAATTATTCATCCCGTTGACAGCTGGGACCCGTCAGATTTGGTGACTGACTTGTGGGCCTGCTAAGCGGACGTGTACGCACGGCTTTGTCAACTTAATCAACAAATGATTCTAGCAGCTGGACCGTTGGATGTTAATCCAACAGCCGTGCTCCTTCTTCAACCTCTGTTCTTGCTCCTGTCTCCCGTGGGCGGCACCGCGGCTGTGCTGCCGCGCACCCGAACCAGTGAAGTTTCCCACTCCTCTCCATCTGCGACTCCACTGCCCCGTCTTCCCCATCTCCGGGTCGTTCCAGTCTGGGTGCGCTCGGCACGGTGTGGTCAACATGGTCAACAACCGAGAGTCATCGGAAGATGACTGTACGTGAGAGGCTGACAGTGGGGACGCACCACGCCCATGGACGCTTGCATGCAACGGAATACGGCGAGGTCAACGTGGTCAAGGAACGACTTCCATCGGAAGTATACTGTACGTGGAGAGTCTCAGCTGGGTCCACGGCCGCAGCAAGTAAGTGCCTCCTTATTACGCGGAAAATAATGATTCCTCCAACTGACAGCAGGGACCCACTGGACGGGCCATCGTATTTTGCAAAAAAAACGTTTGCCCCCTGACTGCTGGGACCCACCGGACGGGCCACCGTATTTCGCGAAAAAAACATCCCCCCCCCCCGCTGTCAGCTCGGACCCACCGGAAGTGCCTCCTTATTACGCACAAAAAAATGAATACTCCCCTGCTAGCTGGGACCCACCTTGGTGGGAGGCTGACTTGTGGGCCTACTAAGTTGACGGGGACGAAGGGCTTTGTCAACTTAGTCAATATGAACGATTCTAGCTCCAGTGACCGTACGATGTCCATCCAACGGCCGTAGTGCTTCTTCAACCTCTGGTCTTCTTGCTCCAGCCGCCCAAACCAGCGCCGGTCGTGCCTCATGCTCCTGCCTCCCGTGGCCGGCTGTGCTGCCGCGGAGGACTCACCGCCCCCTACTATTCCCACCGCTGGCCAGGCCCTGCTGCGACGGCAGCCTCACACCGCAGCCGAACCAGTGAACCCTCGTACTCCTCTCCGCGCGGGCTTCCACTGCCGCGTCTTCCCCGGCTCCGCGTCGTCCCCTTCCTAGGCCTCGCCGTCGTCCACCGCCGTGGTGCTCTCCGCGCGGCGTGGTCAACGTGGTCAAGGAACGACTTCCATCGGAAGAGTACTGTACGTGGAGAGGCTGACAGCTGGGTCCACGGCCACAGCCCAATTTTTTTGTGATTTGCCAAGTAAGTCGCTTTGTCAGGCCTGTTGGGCTGCAAATCGAGTGCTTTCATTCGGCTGGCCGAGAAAATGGCCCATCAGTAATGAGAAATGGGTGTACATTTTTAAAACACATCAAACCGGCAATTAGTTTCAAATATCTTTTTTTTCATTTCGAGATTTTAAATTACATTAATTTTTATGCGTGGAGAATTTGTTGGATTTTATATTGATATACATTTATTTTTAAAATCAGTTTGAATGTGAGTCAAAATTTCGGGATTAAAAACAGTTCGGACCGCACCGAAATATGCAAAATTTCGTATAATTTTTTAACCGTGGCCACAGTATGGGCTGTAATGCTAACAAAAAGAATATGGGCTCCAAAAAAACCTTAAGAATTAGCAAATGGGCTGTAAATTATTAGAAATAATGGCAGATGGGTTGTATGCTATTTTCCACAGATTTGAGGCTTTCCTAAAAAAAGGTTGACGCACAAGCAGTGACTGTTGGATTGCCATCCAACGGCCGTCGTGCTTCTTCAATCTCTGCTCTTCCTGCTCCAGCCGCTCAAACAAGCGCCGGCGGGACTGCCTGCTCCCTCCTCCTTGCGGCCGGCTCTGCTGCCGTGCAGGCCTCACCGCCCCACCGTACTCCCATCGCTGGCTTAGCCATCCCTCTACTCACCCACACGCTGTTATTCTCCAGCGACGGCAGACGAACCAGTAAACCCTCGTACAGTCGTACTCCCCTCCGCGTGGGAAACAACTGCCGAGTCTTCCCTGCCTCCATGTCGTTCCTTTCCTAGGCCTCGCCGTCGTCCACCGCCCTGGTGCTCTCGGCGCGGCCTGGTCAACGTGGTCAATGACCGACATGCATCTGAAGTGGACTGTATGTGGAGAGGCCGACAACTGGGTCCACGACCGCATGCAAGGAAATGCCTCCTTATTACGCGCAAAATAATGATTTTTCCACCTGACATCAGGGACCCACCGAAAGGGCCTCTGTATTTCACGAAAAAATGTTACCGCCGCTGACAGCTCAGACCCACCAGCTATATCTTCGCATGCAAGGAAGTGTCTCCTTATTACGCACAAAAAATGAATACTCCGCCTGTTAGCTGGGACCCAGTATAGTTGCAGGCTGACTTGTGGGCCTACTAAGTTGACGGGGACGGAGGGCTTTGTCAACTTAGTCAATATACACGATTCTAGCTCCAGTGACCGTACGATGTCCATCCAACGGCCGTAGTGCTTCTTCAACCTCTGGTCTTCGTGCTCCAGCCGCCCAAACCAGTGCCGGTCGTGCCTCGTGCTCCTGCCTCCCGTGGCCGGCTGCGCTGCGGCCACCGCCCCCTACTACTCCCACCGCTGGCCAGGCCATCCCTCTACTACACCCTGTTATTCTGCGGTGACGGCAGCCTCACCCTCGTACTCCTCTTCCCGTGGGCATCCACTGATGCGTCTTCCCCGGCTCTGCGTCGTCCCCTTCCTAGGCCTCGCCATCGTCCACGGCCGTGGTGCTCTCGGCGTGGCGTGGTCAATGTGGTCAATGACTGACTTCCATCGGAAGAGTACTGTGCGTGGAGAGGCTGACAGCTGGGTCCACGACGGCCGCAAGGAAGTGCCTCCTTATTACGCGCAAAATAATTATTCCTCCACCTGACAGCAGGGACCCATCGGACGGGCCACCAGTATTTCGTGAAAAAAATGTTTCCCCCCTGACTGCTGGGACCCACCAGCTACATCTTCGCACGCAAGGAAGTGCGTCCGGGCAAAAAAAAAACAAAACAATTCGCCCCCCCGACTGTTGGGACCCACCAGCTACATCTTCGCAGGCAAGGAAGTGCCTGACAGTCAGGACCCACTTGGTCGAAGCGTACGTAGCGTTGTCATTCTGGTCATGAAAGTGTACGTACATACTGGTCGATGTAGAGGCACGCACGTGTCGTAGTAGAGGCGCACATGTGTCGATGTAGAGGCGCGCACGTAGCATGTACATGTACGTACAACGGCGAGGGTGCAAGAAAGTAAATACGACCACATACGTACATACGGCAGGGTCTCGAATGCCTACTCGCGCATACGTACATGGCTGGGTCGGAACGGAGAAACAACATCGTCGTCGTGTTCATGGGGAGCCAACCAGCTGGGTCGGAACGGAATACGTGGTCGTGTTCATCGGGAGGGCTTGGACGGAACATGCGATGGAAACGAGGCCTGGCGTACCGCAGAACGGAGGAAACGGCCTTGTGTTCAACCGGCCACGTTCGGAACAAGGTCCTGTTGATCGGGAGGGGTGTGGTGTACCGCAAAACGGACGAAACGGACTTGTGTTGGAGAGCTACGGTCGAAACGCGGGTCCTGTTCATCGGGAGGGGTGTGACGTACCGCAAAACGGGACTCCACGGGATACTGTTCATCTCCACCGTCAACCTCTTCCAGCCTCCACGGGCTACCGTCGACCTCCTCCAGCCTCCACGGGCTCCTGTTCATCCAGCCTCCACCGCGTGCTACTCCACCGGCTACTGTTCAACCACCCCTCCACCGTCTACTATTCATCCAGCCCTCCATCATCTACTGTTCATCCAGCCCTCCACACCACGGGGTCCTGTTGAACCATCCCTCCACGGACACCCCTCCACCGTCTACCGTTCATCCAGCCCTCCACACCACGGGGTCCTGTTCATCCAGAGGCAACGCCACCGCTCACTGTTCATCCAACCCCCCCCCCCCCCCCCCGCTCCCTGCAATGCTCACAGTTCATCCAATCGATCGGCTTCAGTTAGCAGCAGTAGCGAAGGAATCGCTCCATCGGGTTCAGTTAACAGTCATCGATCAATCGCTCGAGTTCAGTAAGGCGTAGCATGCAGTGCAATCGCTCGGGTTCAATTAGAGCCCAACGCCTCGCTCGGGTTCAGTTAGAGCCAATGCCTCGCACACACGCGCGTACGTGTACGAGAGAAACGTGCATCGCTCGGCCCCCAACCTCCCACCGTAACCGGCAACTCCCTGAAATTTTCCTCCCCTTCGCTTCTACCATGGTTTTTTTCCGTCATGGACGGCCCAAAGAATGTCATGCAGCTGCGTCTCTGGCCCGCCCAGCACGAAAAACCCATTTTCTGTCATGATTTTTTGTCATAGAAGTAGGAGCCCACCACATCTATGATGATACCGGGTTTTGTCACAATTATCGTCATAGAAGTGTCATATGTATGACAGAAAAGTTTTTCGTTCGGCCCAAAATGTCACGGATGTGTCTTTTTTTTGTAGTGCATCATCATATCCTCACGTTGATTTTTTACATCCTCCCCATAAAAACTTTTTCTTAACATTTGCAGACTTTCCTAACCAGGCACGTCACAAATGGGTAGGTACAGATATCGCGTTACAAACAATAAAACCTCATTTTCATGAAAATCAATTCAAAATCCTAACTTTCCCAACGCATCAATTCTTACCTTTCCTAATCTTCTCTACTCGGAGTTTGTTGGTACCCATCTATGCCCCCTCCTACCAAATGTATGTTGTTTCACCCCCTCGCACGATCCACTCGAGCCACGGTCAAAGTAATGAAAAAACCAACGCCTTCCGTCTTGTCTTTTCCAATGTACCTCCCCTTCTATAGACCCCTCGCGCTCTCCCTCTCTCGACCCACTAGGGTTTCCCCAGCGGCGCCACCGATGATGCAGAGGAACATATAGAGGCCAAAGAATTGCCAGCACAACGGGGAACTTGGTTGGGATGGGTGTCACGTGAGGAAGAAGCAATGCCCTGCTAGGCCACGTCTTGCAAGTGCCACGCCAACACTTCCACGAACGCTGGCGAAGCTACATGGCGTTGCCATCAGGTGGGCGCTAGTGTCACGATGTGCTCGGGTGCTTGGTGTAAAGCCGTCGTAGTGATGGCATAGTTGAGTCTGAGGTGGAGCATCCACGGCGGCATAGCCGTAGCCTCATCTGGTTGTGTTGACTCGGACGCTGATGGAGGTTGAAGGACGGGCATAAACTGCATCTCTACATCACCCAACTCCCGTGTACGTACATCACTCTTTGATTTTGTTCTTCTAAAGCTGGATTATCTCATAGATGTGTAAGTTGATTTTTTACTTGCCTCGCAGGCCTGACCTTTGCATCTTGTCGTAATCTATAAATCATGCCCAAAAGTGACGTTCTAAAAAAAATTTGTTCGACTGAGCGTTGATTTTGTTAGCTCTCTGTTGTTCACACATCTCGGCATATCGTCTTGTTAGCAAATTGTAGCTATTCAAAAGAAAAATATGATCTATTTTATGCACGCCATCAGCTTTCTATTATGTAGATTTTTAGAATTTTATCATTTATCTTTAGATGTCATAGCTTTTAGAGTAGCAGAATAAGTTCAGTGCTAATACGTTCATTCTCAAAATTCAGTTTGTTCTCACATGGTCAGGACATTGCCCTGCTTCAGAGCTGATATTTCGGGGTGTGCGAGATGCGGAAACGTCTTACCTCGGTGCGAGGGGATGTGTTGCATGTTATAGGCAGGGGCGCAAGATCCCTGAAGCGCATACAACGATGGTTGAGATATTACAGGAGACTTGGAGGAGAAGAGATAAGAAGATAAAGTAGGTTACAAGAGAGAATATTTGAACTACCTATCTAGTCTATCTCTATCTCTAGGCGCGGCTCATGACCAGCACAAGACTCCTCCTTCGGTGCAACAATGTAATGTGACATAATGTGTTTAACACCCTCCTGTAATCACAACTTCATCAAGTTGAGATTATGTTTAAAATCTTCAAAGCTTCTTGTAGGTAATGGTTTTGTGAGCCCATCTGCAATTTGATCTTTGGAATGGACAAACAGAATCTCAAGTTGCTTCTTGGCAACCCTTTCTCTCACAAAGTGGAAGTCTACACTAGTAGAAAACCAGCCAGTAGTCCCGGTTCGTAAGGGTCTTTAGTCCCGGTTCATGAATCGGGACTAATGGGTCGTTACTAATACCTCCACCCATTAGTCCCGGTTCAATATGCTTTGTCCTAGCATGAAAAACTGGGTTAGCAGATAAATATGTAGCAACCAAGTTATCACACCTCAAACAAGGAGCTTGAGTACTTCTGACACCAAGTTCCTTTAACATGGATTGTACCCATATAACCTAAGCTGTGGCATTTGCTAGTGCCTTATACTCTGCCTCTGTACTGGACCTGGAAACAGTGACTTGTTTTCTTGCACACCATGATATTAAGTTCAGGCCAAAGAAGATTGCAAAGCCACCAATGGACCTCCTATCATCCAAACAACCTGCCCAGACAGAGTCTAAAAAAGCACTTACAAGTGTAGAGGATGACTTGCTGAAGTTCAAACCAATATTGGCAGTATTCTTGACATAACGAACAATACGTTTGGCAGCAGTCCAATGAACTGTAGTGGGTGCATGAAGAAACTGGCAGACTTTGTTGACAACAAATGATATATGAGGTCTAGTAAGGGCAAGATATTGGAGTGCACCTACTAGACTTCTAGATTTTCTACTATCATCTTGATTTAAAGACTGTCCTTCTGTGAGAGACAATTTTTCTGAGCTTGACATAGGAGTGGGTGAGGGCTTACAACCTTGTAGACCTGCCTTTTTTACCAGATCTGCTGCATACTTTACCTGTGAGAGATGAATTCCGTCCTCATGCTTCTTCACCTCAATCCCTAGGAAACAATGCAAGTCTCCAAGATCCTTGAGAGCAAACTCTGTATTAAGATCTTTCAAAAGCCCTATGACAGCCTCATCTGATGAGCTTGTAACAATGATATCATCAACATATATGTGTTATACTTGTTGTAAATGAACAGTAAGGTGTCAGACTTAGAAGGGACAAAACCAAGTGTTTGCATCTTGTGACTGAGACATGAATACCATGCCCTTGGAGCTTGCTTCAACCCATACAACGATTGTCAAGTTTGCATATGTAAGAGGGAACATTTTTGTTCACAAACCTAGGAGGTTGCTTCATGTACACTTCCTCTTCTAGAACACCATGGAGAAACGCGTTCTGTACATCTAGTTGCCCGAGACTCCAGCCCCTGGAAATAGCAATAGACAAAACAAGGCAAATAGTGGCAGCTTTTCAACAGGACTAAACGTGTCCTCATAGTCTATGCCATACCGTTGTTTGAATCCTTTTGCAACCAATCTAGCTTTTTAATGATCAATGGTTCCATCTGACTTTCTTTTAATTCTAAAGACCCACTTGCAGTCGATGAGATTTTTACCTTGCTGTGGGGGAATCAAAGGCCATGTTTTGTTCTTTTGTAGTGCCACAAATTCTTCATTCATGGCCTTCTTCCACTTTTCGTCGCTCAAAGCTTCCTCAAGAGTGTGATGTTCACCAGGTTCACCTGTAGAACATACCATGCCATATTTTGTAATATGCTTGTAGTTAATAGGTTTTGTTACTTCCTTTTGCAGTCGTGTGCGGCGAGAGCCGATGTGGCTGTCGTTTCTGCCGTAGAGGATCCTATGGCAGAAGCTGGGATACTGGCAGCCGCCGAATCCGCCTGAGCCAGATCTTTTGTGGCGGATGAGAGTGCAGGCGAAGACACATGCGTCACAGCCGGCACAGAGGATCCCGCCTCACAAGCCTCATCATTGGCGCAGGATGGTGTGGGCAGCGTATCGACACGGGATCCCGCGCCGGTCAGGCCTGCAGCTGTCGGGTGGCGTAGGTCCCGCTTTTGTTGCAGACCGGATGGGCCAAAAATCAAGCCGCCGAGGGCCCAGTGGCGCCACGCCACCTGTCATCTCCTGATTGGCGTGGGGCAGAGGAGATGTGTTCCCCAGCGCGCCGCGTGCCGACTCGACGTCGCTGTCAGCGCACGTTGGCCCGCGCCTGATCGCGCCTGATTCGGCGGGCGCGGAGTCTGAGGCGGATCCGCCTGGCCTGCCTGCCGCGTCTGGGCGCGCCGATCCCGAGGGCGATTCTGTGCCTGACGGGACGAATCCCGAGGGAGATATGTTCCCCTTGCCTGAACACATGAAATATGGCCCCGTAGAGCGCACTTCTTCATTGTTTTGATTGCCGTTTTATTCCGCGCTTTCTCCTGCATCATCATCATGCTCATATGTGGTATTAAGATGGTAAGTCAACACTTGATCATTACAGTTATCACCCCCGTGATCAAAACTAGTGAGATGAGGAGGAAGAAGTAGAATTTCTTTGTGGAGAAGTGCACCCGCATTGGGGTGAAGATCTGCAAATGGAAACTTGGTCTTGTCAAACACGACATCACGTGAAATATACACACGACCAGAGGAGACATCAAGACATTTGACACCTGATACGTCCATTTTGCATCATGCTTTTATATCGATATTTATTGCATTATGGGCTGTTATTACACATTTTATCACAATACTTATGCCTATTCTCTCTTATTTTACAAGGTTTACATGAAGAGGGAGAATGCCGGCAGCTGGAATTCTGGGCTGGAAAAGGAGAAAATATTGGAGACCTATTCTGCACAACTCCAAAAGTCCTGAAACTCCATGGAAGTTATTTTTGGAAATAATAAAAAATATTGAGCGAAGAAAATACCAGAGGGGGCCCACACCCTGGCCACGAGGGTGGGGGCACGCCCTACCCCCTGGGCGTGCCCCCTGCCTCATGGTCCCCCTGGTGGCCCTCCGGTGCCCATCTTATGCTATATGAAGCCTTTCGTCCGAAAAAAATCATAAGCAAGCTTTCGGGACGAGACTCTGCCGCCACGAGGCGGAACCTTGGCGGAACCAATCTAGGGCTCTGGCGGAGCTGTTCTGCCAGGGATACTTCCCTCCGGGAGGGGGAAATCATCGCCATCGTCATCACCAACGCTCCTCTCATCGGGAGGGGGCCAATCTCCATCAACGTCTTCACCAGCACCATCTCCTCTCAAACCCTAGTTCATCTCTTGTATCCAATTCTTGTCTCTAAGTCTGAGATTGGTATCTGTAGGTTGCTAGTAGTGTTGATTACTCCTTGTAGTTGATGCTAGTTGGTTTATTTGGTGGAAGATCATATGTTCAGATCCTATATGCATATTAATACTCCTCCGATTATGAACATGAATATGCTTTGTGAGTAGTTACGTTTGTTCCTGAGGACATGGGAGAAGTCTTGCTATTAGTAGTCATGTGAATTTTGTATTCGTTCGATATTTTGATGAGATGTATGTTGTCTCTCCTCTAGTGGTGTCATGTGAACTTCGACTACATGACACTTCACAATTATGTGGGCCTAGAGGAAGGCATTGGGAAGTAATAAGTAGATGATGGGTTGCTAGAGTGATGGAAGCTTAAACCATAGTTTATGCGTTGCTTCGTAAGGGGCTGATTTGGATCCTTATGTTTCATGCTATGGTTAGGTTTACCTTAATACTTCTTTTGTAGTTGCGGATGCTTGCAATAGGAGTTAATCATAAATGGGATGCTTGTCCAAGTAAGGGCAGCACACAAGCAGTGGTCCACCCACATATCAAATTATCAAAATACCGAACGCGAATCATATGAACGTGATGAAAACTAGCTTGACGATAATTCCCATGTGTCCTCGGGAGCGCTTTTCTCTATATAAGAGTTTGTCCAGGCTTGTCCTTTTCTACAAAAAGGATTGTGCCACCTTGCTGCACTTTATTTACTTTTGTTACTTGTTACCCATTACAAATTATCTTATCACAAAACTATATGTTACCTATAATTTCAGTGCTTGCAGAGAATACCTTGCTGAAAACCACTTATCATTTCCTTCTGCTCCTCGTTGGGTTCGACACTCTTACTTATCGAAAGGACTAGATAGATCCCCTATACTTGTGGGTCATCAACTCTTTTCTGGCGCCGTTGCCGGGGAGTGAAGCGCCTTTGGTAGGTGGAATTTGGTAAGGAAAAATTTATATAGTGTGCTGAAATTTACTATCACTTGTTAGTATGGAAAGTAATCCTTTGAGGGGCTTGTTCGGGGTATCTTCACCTCGACCAGTAGAGCAAAGAGTTACTCCTCAACCTACTGAACCTACTGAAAATGAAAATGTTTACTTTGAAATTCCTTCGGGTATGATGAGAAACTGCTAGTTAATCCTTTTGCAGGAGATGGAACAATGCATCCCGATTTACACCTAATCTATGTGGATGAAGGTTGTGGATTATTTAAGCTTGCAGGTATGCCCGATGATGTTATCAAGAAGAAGGTCTTCACTTTATCTTTGAAGGGAGATGCATTGACATGGTATAGGCTATGTGATGATATGGGATCATGGGACTACAAGCGATTGAAATTGGAATTTCATCAGAAGTTTTATCCTATGCATCTTGTCCATCGTGATCGTAATTATATATATAATTTTTGGCCTCACGAAGGAGAAAGCATCACTCAAGATTGGGGGAGGCTTAAGTCAATGTTATATTCATGCCCCAATCATGATCTCTCAAGAGAAATGATTATCCAAAAAATTTATGCTCGGCTTTCTGACAACAATCGCTCAATGCTCGATACTTCTTGTACTGGCTCTTTTATGATGAAGACTATTGAATTTAGATGGGATTTATTGGAAAGAATTAAACGCAACTCTGAAGATTGGGACCTCGACGAAGGTAAGGAGTCAGGTATAACACCTAAGTTTGATTGTGTTAAATCTTTTATGGATACCTATGTTTTTCGTAAATTTAGCACTAAATATGGACTTGACTCTGAGATAGTAGCTTCTTTCTGTGAATCCTTTGCTACTCATGTTGATCTCCCTAAGGAGAAGTGGTTTAAATATAATCCTCCCGTTGAAGTAAAAGTAGTTGCACCTATTAAAGTTGAAGAAAAGACTATCACTTATAATGATCTTGTTGTTCCTACTGCTTATCTTGAGAAACCACCTTTCCCTGTTAGGATAAAGGATCATGCAAAAGCTTCAACTGTGGTTCGTAAAAGCAATATTAGAACTTATACACCTCCTGAGCAAGTTAAAGTTGAACCTAATATTGCTATTGTTAAAGATCTCTTGGCTGATAATATCGATGGGCATGTTATTTACTTCTGTGAAGAAACTGCTAGAATTGCTAAACCTGGTGCTAGAGATAAACATAGACCTGTGGTAGGCATGCCTGTTATTTTTGTTAAAATAGGAGATCATTGTTATCATGGCTTGTGCAATATGGGTGCTAGTGCTAGTGCAATACCTATTTCCTTATACAGAGAAATTATGCATGATATTGCACCAGCTAAGATAGAAGATATTGATGTTACCATTAAGCTTGCCAATAGAGATACTATTTCACCAATTGGGATTGTTAGAGATGTTGAAGTCTTGTGTGGGAAAACTAAATATCCTGCCGATTTTCTTGTTCTTGGTTCTCCACTAGATAGCTTTTGTCCCATCATATTTGGTAGACCCTTCTTGAACACCGTTAATGCTAAGATAGATTGCAAGAAGGATGTTGTTACTATTGGTTTGGATGATATGTCTCATGAGTTTAATTTCTCTAAATTTCGTAGACAACACCGTAAGAGGAATTGCCTAGTAAGGATGAAATTATTGGTCTTTCTTCTATTGTTGTGCCTCCTAATGATCCTTTAGAACAATATTTGCTAGACCATGAAAATGATATGTTTATGAATGAAAGAAGGGAAAAAATAGATGAAGTATTCTTTAAACAAGGACCTATTCTGAAACACAACTTGCCTGTTGAAATTCTTGGGGATCCTCCTCCACCCAAGGGTGATCCCGTGTTTGAGCTTAAACATTTGCCTGATAATCTTAAATATGCTTATCTTGATGAAAAGAAGATATATCCTGTTATTATTAGTGCTAACCTTTCAGAGCATGAAGAAGAGAAATTATTGAAAACTCTGAAGAAGCACCGTGCTGCTATTGGATATACTCTTGATGATATTAAGGGCATTAGTCCCACTCTTTGTCAACACAAAATAAATTTGGAGTAAGACGCCAAACCAGTTATTGATCATCAGCGAAGGTTAAATCCTAAGATGAAAGAAGTGGTAAGAAAGGAAATATTAAAGCTCCTTGAAGAAGGTATAATCTATCCCGTTGCTGATAGTCAGTGGGTAAGTCCTGTCCATTGTGTCCCTAACAAGGGAGGTATTAATATCGTTCCTAATGATAAAGATGAATTGATTCCACAAAGAACTATTATAGGTTATAGGATGGTAATTGATTTCTGCAAATTAAATAAAGCTACTAAAAAAGATCATTACCCCTTGCCATTCATTGATCAAATGCTAGAAAGATTATCCAAACACACATTTTTGCTTTCTAGATGGTTATTCTGATTTCTCTCAAATACTTGTGTCAGCTGATGATCAAGCAAAGACCAATTTTACTTGCCCTTTCGGTACTTTTGCTTATAGACGCACTCCTTTTGGTTTGTGTAATGCACCTGCTACCTTTCAAAGATGCATGATGGCTATATTCTTTGACTTTTCTAAAAAGATATGTTAGGTTTTCATGGATGATTTCTCCGTTTATGGATCCTCTTTTGATGATTGCTTGAGCAACCTTGATCGAGTTTTGCAGAGATGTGAAGAAACTAACCTTGTCTTGAATTGGGAGAGGTGCCACTTTATGGTTAATGAAGGTATTGTCTTGGGGCATAAAATTTCTGAAAGAGGTATTGAAGTTGATAAAGCCAAAGTTGATGCTATTGAAAAGATGCCATGTCCCAAGGACATCAAAAGTATAAGAAGTTTTCTTGGTCATGCTGGTTTTTATAGGAGGTTCATTAAGGACTTCTCAAAAATTTCTCGGCCTCTGACTAATCTATTACAAAAAGATATACCTTTTGTCTTTGACGATGATTGTGTAGAAGCATTTGAAATACTTAAGAAAGCTTTGATTTCTGCACCTATCATTCAGCCACCTGATTGGAATTTACCCTTTGAAATTATGTGTGATGCTAGCGATTATGCTGTAGGTGTCGTCCTAGGGCAAAGAGTTGATAATAAATTAAATGTTATTCAATATGCTAGTAAAACTCTAGACAGTGCCCAGAGAAATTATGCTACTACTGAAAAAGAATTCTTAGCAGTTGTATTTGCTTGTGATAAGTTCAGACCTTATATTGTTGATTCTAAAGTAACTATTCACACTGATCATGCTGCTATTAAATATCTTATGGAAAATAAAGATGCTAAACCTAGACTTATTAGATGGGTTCTCTTGCTACAAGAACTTGATTTGCATATTATTGATAGAAAGGGAGCTGAGAACCCCGTTGCAAACAACTTGTCTAGGTTAGAAAATGTTCTTGATGACCCACTACCTATTGATGATAGCTTTCCTGGTGAACAACTGAATGTCATAAATGCTTCTCGTACTGCTCCATGGTATGTTGATTATGCTAATTAAATTGTTGCTAAATTTATACCACCTAGTTTCACATACCAGCAAAAGAAAAAAAATTCTATGATTTGAGACATTACTTCTGGGATGACCCACATCTTTATAAAGAAGGAGTAGATGGTGTTATTAGGCGTTGTGTACCTGAGCATGAACAGGAACAAATCCTACGCAAGTGTCACTCCGAGGCTTATGGAGGGCACCACACTTGAGATAGAACTGCGCATAAGGTATTGCAATCCGGTTTTTATTGGCCTACTCTCTTCAAGGATGCTCGTAAGTTTGTCTTATCTTGGGATGAATGTCAAGGAATTGGTAATATTAGTAGACGTCAAGAAATGCCTATGAATTATTATCTTGTTATTGTACCATTTGATGTTTGGGGCTTTGATTATATGGGACCGTTTCCTACCTCTAATGGATATACACATATTTTAGTTGCTGTTGATTACGTTACTAAGTGGGTAGAAGCTATTCCAACTAGTAGTGCTGATCATAACACTTCTATTAAGATGGTTAAAGAAGTTATTTTTCCGAGGTTTGGAGTCCCTAGATATTTAATGACTGATGGTGGTTCACATTTCATTCATGGTGCTTTTCGTAAAATCCTTGCTAAGTATGATGTTAATCATAGAATTGCATCCCCTTATCACCCACAGTCTAGTGGTCAAGTAGAATTGAGTAACAGAGAGATTAAATTAATTTTTCAAAAGACTGTTAATAGATCTAGAAAGAATTGGTCCAAGAAACTTGATGATGCTTTATGGGCCTATAGAACTGCATATAAAAATCCTATGGGTATGTCTCCTTATAAAATGGTTTATGGAAAACCATGTCATTTACCTCTCGAACTAAAACATAAGGCATATTGGGCTATTAAAGAGCTCAATTATGATTTCAAACTTGCCAGTGAGAAGAGGCTATTTGACATTAGCTCACTTGATGAATGGAGAACCCAAGCCTATGAGAATGCCAAGTTGTTTAACGAAAAAGTTAAAAGATGGCATGACAAAAGGATGCAAAAGCGTGAGTTTAACGTAGGTGATTATGTGTTGCTATACAACTCTCATTTAAGGTTTTTTGCAGGAAAACTTCTCTCTAAATGGGAAGGTCCTTACGTTATCGAGGAGGTCTATCATTCTGGTGCCATAAAAATCAAAAACTTCGAAGGCACAAACCCGAAGGTGGTGAACGGTCAAAGAATCAAACAATATATCTCAGGTAAGCCTATAAATGTTGAAACCAATGTTATTGAAACCGTTACGCTGGAGGAATACATAAGGGACACTTTCCAAAACGTTTCAGACTCCGAAAAGAAATAGGTATGTGGCACGGTAAGTAAACCGACTCCAAAACAGTTCTAATGGCAATTTTTCTCCGTTTTGGAATATTTAGAAAAATAGGAAAATAAGAAGCAGTCCGGGAAGGACACGAGGCCTCCACGAGGGTGGAGGGCGCACCCTACCCCCCTGGGCGCGCCCACCTGCCTCGTGATCACCTCGTGCGCTCTCTAGAGTCTGTTTTCTTGCATGATACTTCTTTTGGTCGGTAAAAATTCATTATATAATCCTCCGAAGGTTTTGACCACCGTATCACGCAATTATCCTCTATTCTTGTTTCGAGCTGTTTTCTGTCAGGATTGTCAAGGCCAGGCATCATGTCGTCCCCCTCCTCCAACAATGGTGACAACGATGCTTGGCTAATGAAGATAGAGCTGAAGAGCAAAGAACCCAGGGAGATCAACAAGGATGAAGGGGTCAAGGAGTCCACGGAGGACCAAGTTCCGGCAACAGAAGACATCCTTCAACTTGATCACAATCTTCTTACCCCAACTGAGATCGAAGCTTTCCAGGTGATTGAGTTAGCTCGTATACAAAACAAGTATCTCACGTGTGAAAATATTTTGTTGAAGGAGCATATCGTCGCACTCAAGGGCATTATCCGCAAATTGGAGGATCTCATACGCTCGATGTGCGACTACCCATCATCACCGCCATCTTCTTCACCAGCAAAGGAGACATAATAACATGGGTATGGGCACTCCCCTTGGCAACTGCCAAGCTTGGGGGAGGTGCCCCGGTATCGTATCACCATCACACTACTATCTTTACAGTTTTTCTTAGTTCGATCCTTTTGGTAATATCTTGATCTAGTAGAATAAAGTCTTAGTATGATTTAGTTTTGAGTTTTGCTTTATGATCCCTTTATGTAATCGAGTCTATGAGCTATATATAATAAAGATTAGTTGAGTCAAGGGCTTGATTATTTTGCTATAATCTTGAGTGAATAAAAGAAAACGAAAGAACAAAAAGAAATAAAGAGATCATATTGATCTTATGAAGAGTAATGACTTCACATAGAAAGAGTATGATGATTAAAAGTTGTTGAGAGTTGACAAACATAGTTTTGGTCATCGTTGCAATTAATAGGAAGTAATAAAGAAAGAGAGGTTTAACATATAAATATACTATCTTGGACATCTTTTATGATTGTGAGCAATCATTAAAATATGACATGCCAAAGAGTTGATGTTGGACAAGGAAGACACCATAATGGGTTATGTTTTCTTACATCTGAAATAAAGTATATTGTCAAGGATCATCCAACATGTTGAGTTTGCCTTTCTCCCTCATGCTAGCTGAGGGAGTTCCGGACTAGGGGGTGTCCGGACAGCCGAACTATCGTGATCGGCCGGACTCCAAGACTATGAAGATACAAGATTGAAGACTTCGTCCCGTGTCCGGATGGGACTTTCCTTGGCGTGGAAGGCAAGCTTGGCGATACGGATATGTAGATTTCCTACCATTGTAACCGACTCTGTGTAACCCTAGCCCTCTCCGGTGTCTATATAAACCGGATGGCTTTAGTCCATAGGACGAACAACAATCATACCATAGGCTAGCTTCTAGGGTTTAGCCTCCTTGATCTCGTGGTAGATCCACTCTTGTAACACACATCATCAATATTAATCAAGCAGGACGTAGGGTTTTACCTCCATCAAGAGGGCCCGAACCTGGGTAAAACATCGTGTCCCTTGTCTCCTGTTACCATCCGCCTAGACGCACAGTTCGGGACCCCCTACCCGAGATCCGCCGGTTTTGACACCGACATTGGTGCTTTCATTGAGAGTTCCTCTGTGCCGTCACCGATAGGCTCGATGGCTTCTTCGATCATCATCAACGACGCAGTCCAGGGTGAGACCTTCCTCCCCGGACAGATCTTCGTATTCGGCGGCTTCGCACTGCGGGCCAATTCGCTTGGCCAACTGGAGCAGATCGAAAGCTACGCCCCTGGCCGTCAGGTCAGATTTGGAAGTTTGAACTTCACGGCTGACATCCGCGGGGACTTGATCCTCGATGGATTCGGCCACAGCCGAGCGTGCCGCACTGTCACGGCGAGCATGATTTAGCTCTGTAGCCGGACAGTACCCTGGAGGCCGCACTCGAACCCGCTCCGATCTTCAATTCGGAGCCGGCTGCGCAGATCGAGGACGGATGGCTAGACACCGCCTCGGGGGCTGCAACCTCTACGGCGATAGAGCCGAACACTGACCTTGTCCCTCATAAAGCTCGTGACTTCGAGGTGCCGGACTCCTTGCCGGACTCCGAACCTCCCGCGCCCCCTCCGATCGAATCCGATTGGGCGCCGATCATGGAGTTCACCGCAGCGGACATCTTTCAACACTCACCTTTTGGCGACATCCTGAGTTTGCTAAAGTATCTCTCGTTATCAGGAGAGCCCGGGCTGGACTGCTGCCAGGACGGTCGGGATGCGGACGACGAAGAAATTCAAAGCCCACCCACCACCCACTTAGTAGCCACTGTCGACGATCTAACCGACATGCTAGACTACGACTCCGAAGACATCGACGGTATGGACGACGATGCCGGAGACAACCAAGAACCAGCGCCTACTGGGCACTGGATGGCCACCCCAACTCAGGACGTATACATGGTGGATACACCAAAAGGAAGCAATAATGAGGAAAAACGGGACGTGGCGAAGGACAACTCCCCCAACAAACAACCAAAACGGCGACGCAAGCGCCGCCCGAAGACCGGCCCCGATCAAAACGGCACCCATACGGAGCAGGGCGAAGCAGTGGATGATGCACATGCCACCAAGCAGCCATCCGAGCATGATGAAGTGGACAAGCAACCCATCCCCGGCGAAGACGATCTCACATCACCAGAGCACACGAACCCTCATAAAAGGCTCGTCGCCACTGCAAGAAATCTAAAGAAGCAAAAGCGGAAGCTCAAAACAACGGAGGACGCACTCAGAATGAGATGGAGCAAAGTACTCAACACCGCAGATAAATATGGCGCTAGTCACCAGACAAAGAGCTACCCGAAGCGCAAGCTGTTGCCCGAATTTGACGAGGAGGCCTTAGAGCCCCCACAGTCAAAAAAGAAAGACGCTGCCTGGCCGGATAGACGACCAGATGACAGGCCAAGAGCAACAAGGGGCGCCGCACACAAGCCGGCACACGATCAACATAAAGATCCTCGGAAAAAGGATGACCCAGCCAGGTCCATCTATGGGCCAAAAAAGAAGACTCCAGGAAGCAACATAACCCGCCGAGCATGTGAAGACAACGGCACACCCAAATACAGGGGCGCCGCACACCCACTATGTTTCACCGACGAGGTACTGGATCATGGATTTCCAGCGGGATTCAAACCCGTAAACATAGAGGCATATGACGGAACAACAGACCCCGGAGTCTGGATTGAGGATTATATCCTACACATACATATGGCCAGAGGAGACGATCTCCATGCCATAAAATACCTACCCCTCGAGCTCAAAGGGCCAGCTCGGCATAGGCTTAAAAGCCTCCCAGAAAGCACCATTGGAAGTTGGGAAGAGCTTGAGGATGCGTTTCGAGCAAATTTTCAGGGGACTTATGTCCGCCCTCCGGACGCAGACGATTTAAGTCACATAACTCAACAGCCCGGAGAGTCAGCACGCAAATTCTGGAACAGGTTCCTCACTAAAAAGAACCAAATAGTCGACTGTCCGGACGCCGAAGCCTTAGCAGCCTTTAAACACAACGTCCGAGACGAATGGCTCGCCAGACACCTCGGCCAGGAAAAACCAAGAACAATGGCCGCACTAACAAGCCTCATGACCCGCTTTTGCGCGGGGGAAGACAGCTGGCTGGCTAGATGCAGCACCAGCGACCCGAGTACATCCGAAGTCAGGGATGGAAATGGGAAGTCACGACGCAGAAAAGATCAGCGCCGGAATAAGGAAAATGGCCCAAATAGTACGGCGGTTAACGCCGGATTCAAAAGCTCTCGGCCAAATAAAAACACTGCCCCTCAAGGACAACAGTGACGAGCTATCCAACCTAAACAAAATTCTGGATAGGCTATGTCAAATACACAGTACCCCCGGGAAGCCTGCAAACCATACCCACAGAGATTGTTGGGTCTTCAAGCAGTCCGGCCGACTTAACGCCGAACGCAAGGGGCTCGACACACCAAGCGAAAGTGACGAACCCCAAAAGCAGCAGTCCGGAAAGCAGAAGACTTTCCCACTAGAAGTCAAAACAGTGAACTCACTTCATGTGGTAACACGAAAACACAGCGCGGCACCTGCTATCCCAGGATACCACCCGCAGAATGGGGATAGACCCTACCAAAATTCGCCATAGCAGCACTTCCTTCAAAGGAGTGACGCCAGGCCTTTAAACCAATTATACAGGCTCTGTGCCACTAGAGGTCGTGTTCGGTTCATCCGACAACCTCCGTCGCGAAAAGCTCACTCTCCATCGCCCCATTTAACAGTAGCCCTTAAGCACTGCTGGGGCGCGAAGCTTTCGCCGGCTCTAATGCAATACCGCATTACGCGTCTCGCTCGCTTAAAAAATGCCCGGTCCACGTGGCATAATCTCATTAAAAAGTAACTCCGAGTGTTCCTCGATCAGGAGAACGTAGACTGCCTCGACAGCCACACACGGATCAGACCTTGCAGGTCAAAGCCCCTAAAAACAGGTCATTCAGACCTCGGACACGGTTAGGCGAGTCCGGCATAACTAAACAAGGGGCTTCCCAGCCGCATACCCCCTTTATTAGGGGCCGCGGGTTTAAATGATGAGAGCCAATAAAGCTCAACTTTCTTCATCCTCCAAATTATATTTTAAATACAACTTCCGCACGATATTTCTTGGAAACTAAGTCCTTCTCTTTTACAGATGAAGCACGTGCTACACCCGTCCAGGATACAGCACAACGGAGACACAGGCGCAGACGTGCAGCAGGGACCCGTTGCAAGGATTCTTTTCAGATTAAGACCCTGCGTAAACCTTTCTTACTGTCTCTTGTTGATACACATCCCCCGGTTTCCCACCATAGCCGAGGAGGAGGCTGGCGTTTTGGCATCGGCCGCGTCAGAAGTTCCCGCCTGTACCTGGACACTAGGGGCTTAGGGCATTGTTCTGCCCGGTATCATAAAGACCGAACACCTCAGGGAGTGTTCGGCGTCTCGAGTTAGGCCTTATATGCATCAGCTCCGAATCATGTCTTTGGTCAAATGTTGGGTTTGCCCGGCTCCTGTGTTTTGCTGCCATACGTTCCGCATCATCGGCTAACGCGGCACCAGGAGAACTACTGCGATTGTGCCCTGGTTCGGCCGGGCGAGCACCTCAGTAGAGAAAGCCGAAAACTGACTGTCATGATATAGCGAGAGACTGGTCAACCACTCGATCGACCATTGGAATGTTTAGAATTCCTCCGCTTTGACGAAGGACCGCTTCCCGGTCAGGCACATACGCGCCCCGAGTTCGGAGAAGAGCGGTGCCGCCAGGGGCTATATATAGTAGCCCCACATTCGAGCTCCTATGGCTAAGTGAAAGTGATAAAGCATTATAGTTTGGTTGCCTAGTTTGCTACGCTATCACCTCCTTAAAAGGACCAAGACGTTGGATTAAGTGTGAAAAAGCGCTTTTCTTTTTGCAAACACCCCCGCACCATGTGCGTGGGGGCTGAAGCCAAAGACTGCCATCTTTCAGATTATACATACATATACGGCCGCACAGGAGATAGTTCAATACTTGAACGCACAAGTATAAAAAGCTATTGCATTATAAACATGATCTCAGAAATCATACATGTCATTCAAACATAATATCTTTCGAGCACTGCGACTCTATTAAACGAGTGCCCTGTAGGACTTCCTCAAAATAGTGCTCGATGGGGAATCGGCTTTTGTCCGAACCCCGGGATGCAACAGCGGTGGCATCCATCTCTGCCCAGTATGTCTTACCACGAGCGAGAGCCATCCGTGCACCTTCTATGCACGCCGACCGCTTCATCGCCCCAATATGCGGCACCGCCCCAAGGAACTGCTGCAGCAAGCCAAAATAACTCTTCGGCTTGGGCCTTTCCGGCCACAGATGAGTGACCACATCCGTCATGGCAAGTCCGGACAATCTATTCAGCTCAGCCCACTCAACCAGCCGATCACTCAACGGAAGTGGACGCTCCGGACTATGGAATTGAGACCAGAAAAGCTCTTCCATTTCGTGATCCTTCTGGCTTCGGAAGTGCACGACTGCGTCCGCCGCACTCGCCGCCAAGTCCAGATAAGGATCCTCCGCACCGCACAATCGGCCCAGCTGAGCATACTTCGGATCCGTGAACTTCCTACGCAGCATAAAGGGCTTTCCAGCCACAATGTCTCCGACCTGACGCAGTTCCTCCTTCATAGCCCGCATCGCACTACGGGCATCCTTGGCTTCGGCGTCGACCTTCTTTAGGTCCTCTCGCTCCGCTCGGCGTTCTCTTTCAAGAACCTCCTGGCGGTCGGTAGCAACTTTTAATTTCGCGGCCATTCTGGCCATCTCCTCCCTGCTTCGGCAGTGAGCAGCCTTCTCGGCTTCTAGCTCTTCCGCTGCCTTCGAGGCAGCCGCCTTGCTTTTTCTGGCTTGCTCCTTGGCCCAAGCAAGTTCTGCTCGAAGGTCTTCCGCAGTAGCAGCACCATCTGCATCAAGCATACAAATTGTAAGGAATGGGCGTCAGCTCCCTTACCAGGTGACCATGGAGAAGCAACCTACCTTGTGACTCGTCAAGTCGTTTATTGACCAGCGCGATGTCCGCATCCGCAACGTCAAGTTGCCGCTTTAGTTCGGCAACTGCATCAGTCCGGCTGGCCACCGGACTATCAGCCACCTGCATAAGGAAAGGCGAGAATTAATACCTAAGATTATGATCCTCGGCACGCTGTCGCTTCCAACAGCATACCAAGTCTCAGGGGCTACTATCTATACAGGGCGCACTTCATGTGCAAAACTGTCAAAAGGTATGTCATTTTTTGCGTACCTCAAACCCCGTCAGCAAACTTCCGACGGCCTCACATAACCCGCTTTCGGCGGACGAGATCCTCTCAATCACCATACTCATTAATGTGCGGTGATCTTCTGAGATAGACGCCCTCTTGAGAAAATCTTGCAGCTCCACCGACCGTACTCCAATGGGCGTCGAACTCTCCGGCCCCGCCGGACTCGGAGAGACCCTCCGTGACGACACCTCAGGGTCGCCCGCCCCACACAACGGGGCGGCAGATGGAGGCGTTTCGCTCTCCATCATCTCCGGACGAAGGTCTCCCGAAGATGAGCTGTGCTGAGATGGGCTGAGATCCGAACTACAAGGTGAAAACTTCGGTTACCCTTAGAAATTAAGCAGGGGTGTCCACTATTACAAAATCCCCTTTTTACTTACGGCTCGCTAGAGGGCTGATTCCTCCGAGGAGACAGTACGGCCGGGGCTCTTCCCGGCACAGGACCTTCCGGTACAGATTTCTTTCCCCGCTTTGAGGCCTTGGTCTCCGGGTCTTCGGAAGCGGTCCTCTTCCCCCCTTGGGAGGAGGGACTCTCGATTCCTCCCTTATTGAAAGCCTCCTTGGCAGAGGTGGTAGTTCCCCTGTGCCCCCCTTCGCCCTCCTCCAAAGGTGCGACCTCCAACATTTTGATCAACACGGGATCCTGCGTGGTCTCAGGGAGGGGGGCCGGACACCGTATCAGTTTTGCTTGTGCTATCCACTCCTGTCCAAGGGATAGCTGGTTAAAAGGCAAACCCGCGATAAATAAATGGACGATGTGTCCGGACACGGGGCTACTTACTTGAGTATCCGGGCGATTGCAGCTTAGGCCAGCATCCTCGGTCAATTCCGGATGCATTTCCTGCGATCCGAAGAACAGTTTGTACATCTCCGCGGGTGTCAAACCCATGAAGTGTTGGAGAGCGCGTGGCCCCTCCGGATTAAATTCCCACAGGCGGAGGGGGCGACGTTTGCAGGGCAGTAGGCGCCGGATCAACATAACCTGTGCCACTACGACCAGATTGATCTCCCTTTCTGGAGGCTTCGAATCCGGTCCTGCAACAGGGGTACATCTTTGGACGGCCCCCAGTCACGCCCCTTGTTGACCCATGACGTCAGCCGTTGTGGAGGGCCCGAGCGGAAGATGGGCGGCGGCCTCTGCCTGCTGCCCCTGGGAGCGGTGATATAGAACCACTCCTGTTGCCACAAGCCAAGCTCCTCCTGAAAAGAGCCCTCGGGCCATGGAGCATCGGCCCTCTTGCTTATAACCGCCCCTCCGCACTCTGCCTGACGCCCCTCTATCATCTTCGGCTCCACGTTGAAGGTTTTGAGCCACAAGCCGAAGTGAGGGGTAGTGCGGAGGAAGGCTTCGCAGACGACAATGAATGAGGAGATGTGGAGGATGGACTCCGGAGCCAAGTCGTGGAATTCCAGCCCATAATAAAACATGAGCCCCCTCACGAAGGGATCCGTCGAGAAGCCTAATCCCCGATGGAGGTGAGACACGAACACGACGCTGCCGCCAAGCTCGGGAGTAGGAATAACTTGCCCTCGGGCAGGCAGCCTATGCGAAATCTCGTAGGTTAAGTACCTGGCGTCTCTCAGCTTTAGCACGTCCTCTTCCGTGACGGAGGAGGGCATCCACCGGCCTCGTAGGTCGGGGCCGGACATTGTCGAAGATCGAAGGTACCTGAATCTGGAGCCCTGGGTGTTGGAACTCGGGCGAGGGGCGGATTCGATAGAGGATTGAAGGAAAAGAATGGGCCTTGGTCTCATTATAAAGAGGAAGAATACCAAGAGCCGTCCCCGTGACCGTTTGGAACCCGCCTTCGATGGAGGGGGCGTGGCAACGGGCGCGGTTGGGTTACCCACGTCCGTATTGATGGGAATCCCGGAATAAGGGGAACACGATCTCTGCTTCGACAAGACGTGCCAAGGAAACCGCTTCGCTAAACGCGCTGAGGTGGTACAGTAAAAACAATTCGAGTAAAGGCTTGGTAGTGGTGTGACGTCACGCCACAGAATACGTCAGCAGATTGAACTTGTGTAATATTATTCTCTCTACGGTGGTACGTGGAATTTATTTTTGCAGAGCCGGACACTATCCTGGTGTTCACAATCTTCTATAAATTATTTGGAGGAAGAACCCGCCTTGCAATGCCGAAGACAACATGCGCGCCGGACTCGTCGTCATTGAAGCCTGGTTCAGGGGCTACTGAGGGAGTTCCGGACTAGGGGGTGTCCTGACAGCCGAACTATCATGATCGGCCGGACTCCAAGACTATGAAGATACAAGATTGAAGACTTCGTCCCGTGTCCGGATGGGACTTTCCTTGGCGTGGAAGGCAAGCTTGGCGATACGGATATGTAGATCTCCTACCATTGTAACCGACTCTGTGTAACCCTAGCCCTCTCCGGTGTCTATATAAACCGGATGGCTTTAGTCCATAGGACGAACAACAATCATACCATAGGCTAGCTTCTAGGGTTTAGCCTCCTTGATCTCGTGGTAGATCCACTCTTGTAACACACATCATCAATATTAATCAAGCAGGACGTAGGGTTTTACCTCCATCAAGAGGGCCCGAACCTGGGTAAAACATCGTGTCCCTTGTCTCCTGTTACCATCCGCCTAGACGCACAGTTCGGGACCCCCTACCCGAGATCCGCCGGTTTTGACACCGACACTAGCCAAATTCTTTGCACCAAGTAGAGATACCACTTGTGCTTCCAAATATCCTTAAAACCAGTTTTGCCATGAGAGTCCACCATATCTACCAATGGATTGAGTAAGATCCTTCAAGTAAGTTGTCATTGGTGCAAGCAATAAAAATTGCTCTCTAAATATGTATGCTTGATTAAGTGTGGAGGAAATAAGCTTTATACGATCTTGTGATGTGGAAGAAATAAAAGTGACAGATTGCATAATAAAGGTCCATATCACAAGTGGCAATATAAAGTGACGTTCTTTCGCATTAAGATTTTGTGCATCCAACCCTGAAAGCGCATGACAACCTCTGCTTCCCTCTGCGAAGGGCCTATCTTTTACTTTTATCTTCTACCTTATGCAAGAGTCATGGTGATCTTCACCTTTCCTTTTTATATTTTATCCTTTGGCAAGCACATTGTGTTGGAAAGATCCTGATATATATATCTAATTGGATATAAGTTAGCATGAGCTATTATTAAAAGGTTGGGAGGCGAAACTATAAGCCCCTATCTTTTTCTGTGTCCGATTAAAACTCCATACCCATAAGTATTGCGTGAGTGTTAGCAATTGTGAAAGACTAAATGATAGTTGAGTATGTGAACTTGCTGAAAAGCTCTTACATAGACTCTTTCCGATGTTACGATAAATTGCAATTGCTTCAATGACTGAGATTATAGTTTGTTAGTTTTCAACGAAGTTTCTGATTCATACTTTACATTGTGAATAGATTATTACTTGAGCATCAGAAATCATATGACAAAATATATATACATGCTGCTGTTATAAGATTGATCATGATGCCCTCATGTCCGTATTTTATTTTCTCGACACCTCTACCTCTAAACATGTGGACATATTTATCGTTATCGGCTTTCGCTTGAGGAAAAGCGAGGTCTAAGCTTGGGGGAGTTGATACGTCCATTTTGCATCATGCTTTTATATCGATATTTATTGTATTATGGGATGTTATTACACATTTTGTCACAATACTTATGTCTATTCTCTCTTATTTTACATGGTTTACATGAAGAGGGAGGATGTCGGCAGCTGGAATTCTGGGCTAGAAAAGGAGCAAATATTGGAGACCTATTCTGCACAACTCCAAAAGTCCTGAAACTCCACGGAAGTTATTTTTGGAAATAATAAAAAGTACTAAGCAAAGAAAATACCAGAGGGGGCCCACACCCTGGCCACGAGGGTGGGGGCGCGCCCTACCCCTGGGCACGCCCCCTGCCTCGTGGCCCCCCTGGTGGCCCTCCGGTGCCCATCTTCTCATATATGAAGTCTTTCATCCGAAAAAAAAATCATAAGCAAGCTTTCGGGATGAGACTCCGCCTCCACGAGGCGGAACCTTGGCGGAACCAATCTAGGGCCCTGGCGGAGCTGTTCTACCGGGGATACTTCCCTCCGGGAGGGGGAAATCATCGCCATCATCATCACCAACGCTCCTCCCATCGGGAGGGGGCCAATCTCCATCAACATCTTCACCAGCACCATCTCCTCTCAAACCCTAGTTCATCTCTTGTATCGAATTCTTGTCTCTAAGTCTGAGATTGGTACCTGTAGGTTGCTAGTAGTGTTGATTACTCCTTGTAGTGGATGCTAGTTGGTTTATTTGGTGGAAGGCCATATATTCAGATCCTATATGCATATTAATACTACTCTGATTATGAACATGAATATGCTTTGTGAGTAGTTACGTTTGTTCCTAAGAACATGGGAGAAGTCTTGCTATTAGTAGTCATGTGAATTTGGTATTCGTTCGATATTTTGATGAGATATATGTTGTCTCTCCTCTAGTGGTGTCATGTGAACATCGACTACATGACCCTTCACCATTATGTGAGCCTAGAGGAAGGCATTGGGAAGTAATAAGTAGATGATGGGTTGCTAGAGTGACAGAAGCTTAAACCCTAGTTTAAGTGTTGCTTCGTAAGGGGCTGATTTGGATCCATATGTTTCATGCTATGGTTAGGTTGACCTTAATACTTCTTTGTAGTTGCAGATGCTTGCAATAGGAGTTAATCATAAGTGGGATGCTTGTCCAAGTAAGGGCAGCACCCAAGCACCGGTCCACCCACATATCAAATTATCAAAGTACCGAACGTGAATCATATGAACGTGATGAAAACTAGCTTGACGATAATAACCATGTGTCCTCGGGAGCGCTTTTCTCTATATAAGAGTTTGTCCAGGCTTGTCCTTTGCTATAAAAAGGATTGGGCCACCTTGCTGCACTTTATTTACTTTTGTTACTTGTTACCCGTTACAAATTATCTTATCACAAAACTATTTGTTACCTATAATTTTAGTGATTGCAGAGAATACCTTGCTGAAAACCACTTATCATTTCCTTCTGCTCCTCGTTGGGTTCGACACTCTTACTTATCGAAAGGACTACGATAGATCCCCTATACTTGTGGGTCATCAACACCCTTGTATTGGGCACTATACGCTAGAAAGACACACTGTTTGGATCAAAACAGTAGTTTTCGGTTGTTGTATGGACGAAGGTTGGGCCAACACGCACAACCAAAGACATAGAGAGATTTGTTGTCTGGTTTGATGTGAAGGAGTCTTTCCATCTGAGTTTCGTTGTTTATGTCATGACTAGGCATGTTGATGATGTGAACAGCGGTGAGAAATGCCTCATCCCAGAACTTGAGGGGCATGGAAGCACCGGCTAGGAGAGCGAGACCCACTTCAACTATGTGACGGTGCTTGCGCTCGGCAGAACCGTTTTGTTGGTGCGTGTGAGGGCATGAAACATGATGGGATATGCCAAGAGTTTGGAAGAAGAAATTCAAATTTTCGTATCCCCCCCAATCAGATTGTACCGCAATGATCTTGCGTCAAATTTTCGTTCGACAAGTGCTTGGAAGTTTTGAAAGACTTGAAAAACTTCAGATCGTTTCTTGAGAAGATAGATCCAAGAGAACTTGCTATAGTCATCAATGAAACTAACATAATATGTGTGTCCACCAACTGAGCTAGGGGTAGGACCCCAAACATCCGAAAAAATTAACTGAAGTGGTTGATTAGAAACGCTGATAGAAACAGGATAAGGCAGTTGATGACTTTTTGCTCTTTGGCATGAATCACAAATAGTTTCAACATGATGCTCACCAACAAACGGGAGCTTATTTTTCCTGAGCAAGCGTTCAACTAAAGAAAATGAAGCATTTCCTAGACGATCATGCCACCGTGTTGAAGAAAGCTTGACAACACCATAGGCTTGTTTATTATGTCTTCTAAACTCTGGAAGAAACGGGTAGAGTCCTCGAACGCATATACCTCGATAGAGGGTTTTCCTCGTGGCCAGATCCTTGATCAAGAAGAAAAAAAGGATGAAATTCAATGAAGACATGGTTGTCAAGTGTAATTCTATGAACAGAAAGGAGGTTTCTGTTGGCACTAGGGACATGCAAAAAAATTTCTAAGATGAATCTTACGATGAGGGGTATGTATAACTAAATGACCAATGTTGCTGATGCTCATACCTGCACCATCGGCGGTGTGAATTTGATCCTTGCTGTGGTACTTCTTACGGAGGGTCACCTTTTCGAGCTCTCTGGTGAGATGATTGTTGGCGCTGCTGTCGAGGTACCAGTTGGTGTCGATGCCGTAGGAGCCATTAGCCGCCGCAACGATCTTGTCATCATCTTGAGAGTCGTCCTCGTCTTCATCATATCGGTACCACGGATCTGACAGCGTGGGGCGTCCGGGCGAGTATGGCCAGAGCCGCCACCACGGCAACCCCTGTTTTCACGGGAGCCACCACCAATGGTTCCACCATTGCTGCTGGTCCTGGCACCACCAGCCCTGCCCTTGCCACGGGAAGGACCGCAGTAGCGAGAGCTGTCGCGACGACCACGGGTAGCGAGGTTTGCAGAGGACTTGAAGCCACCACCTCCGGAGTCCTGGAACTGCACCATGCGCTGATCGAAGTTGTTGAGCATGGAGAAGATCTCGTCGAGGGAGGCGGGTCTGACGCGAGTGTCGAGGGCGGAGACGAGGGGCTGGTACTCCAGATCCAGCCCGTGGAGGATGTATGAGAACAGTTCATCGTCCTGGATGGGTTTGCCGGCCGCAGCCAGCTCATCCGCGAGGCCGCGCATGGTGGCGAAGTACGCGGCGGCGGACTGGTTTACCTTCTGCGCGTTGATGAGCGAGGTACGGATATTGTTGACGCGGCTCAGCGACTGCGACGAGTACATGCCCGCTAGCGTCGTCCAGAGCGCGTGTGCCGTGGTGACCGTGGTGACCGTGACGAGCACCTCTTTGGAGAGGTTGTTCAGCAGGAAGCCAAGCACCTACTAGTCCTCCCGGACCCAGATGGGGTGGAGAGGGTTGGGCACAAACGTGTCCTTGCCATCCTTATCTTTGGCGGCTTGGAGCTTGGCCGGCTCCGGCGAGGTGCCATCAACATACTGGAAGACACCGGCACCACGCAGTTGTGGCGTGATCTGCGTGCGCCATAGCACGTAATTCATGCGGGAGAGTTTCTCAATGACCTGCCCACTAAGGCTAGGGTGAGATGCGCCGGAGGAGGAAGACATGCTTCTTTGGTGCGATTGGAATCAAGAGAAAACTAGATGGGAAGTAGGATGGCTCTGATTACCATGTGCGAGATGCGGAAACGTCTTGACCTCGGTGCGAGGGGACGTGTTGCATGTTATAGGTAGGGGCGCAAGATCTCTGAAGCGCATACACCGATGGTTGAGATATTACATGAGACTTGGAGGAGAATAGATAAGAAGATAAAGTAGGTTACAAGAGAGAATATTTGAACTACCTACCTAGTCTATCTCTATCTCTAGGTGTGGCTCATGACCGGCACAAGACTCCTCCTTTGGTGCAACAATGTAACGTGACATGATGTGTTTAACACGGGGACCCGAGTGGACACCGCCGTCAACTTGATATGTTCAGCTATTCTTGTTGAGTTGCCTCTTGGACAAGTGTGTCTCTTTTTATGATGTTTTGTCAGATTTCTTTTCGCCTCCACACTAGCAGATTACTTGGAGTTTGGGCTAATAATTTTCTTATCACTCAATATTCTCATCATTTTCTTCTTAATTAGTTCGGACGTTGTGTGTACCAGACATGGTTATCACTCTATCCATTGAGGGTGCAATAACATTGTTCTCTGTCTGTATTGTATCCCCTTTCTTGCATCGTTGGTGTTTCTTTATTGGATATATTGTCCTTTGGCGTTATATGGTTTTGTTACCCTTTTTTGGTTTTGATCATTTTGTGACTGCAGATGGCGATAAAGATAAAAAAATGGTCTGTGCACATTGGCATTATTATGGAGGGATCGACAAGGGGCCCATCTAGCGTGCTGACTTGGTGGTGTTCGATACAAAATTTGGTTTCGCTTCATGCTACATTCCTCTCTAGGTCACTTCGCACAACCAATTGTTGTCTTTTTCCTCACCATGTTCTTTTCATTTCAGCTAAGTTTTACATATGCTATCTGCTGGGAAATCAAGTATGTGAGAGCAGATACCTCCCAAACCAGCTAATTACATGTTGGTATGTCAAGAACCTACATACTTTCCCTGAAGCATGGGTGAAGGGCAGAAACATTTTTCATTTCAGTTTGTAATCAATATACCTCTTCTATCAATCTTTTTTCTTTTTGATGTGGAGGCATTGTATGTTGTTCTATACAAATAAGACTGTAGTATTCTCTATTTCTATATCCATTAGAGTTAATGTTTCTTTTCATGTAGTTGTAAGGTACCACTTAAATCCATATCTTTTGAGAAGATTTTTGAGCAATGTTGGATCAATTGTGCTGGTGGTGGTGGTGTGTGGGCGGGGGGTAAACCTGTACTTTTTAGTATAACACCCATATGTACACTTTGATTATTTGATAGTTCCTTTGACATGAATTCAGTTCTTGGGAAAAATTCAGTTCTTGAAATGTCAGTTATTCTGTACAATTTTGTGTTTGAGGAAGACAGAGCTCGTAGATGGTTCGCTTGTTTATTCAACTAACCCATTGTCTGATGAAAGCAAAGGCCTATTCTTAGAAATTAATTGTTTGTGAGGAAATTTTGATAAAGGACAAAATTAAGAGACTGCAGTAGCTTGAAAAACACATGTAAATGTTTAACCTATTGTAAGATAGATATTTGTCTGAACGTGCATGCAGGAGTGGAGGCTAGCCGGTCTCTCTTTTAGTCAGCACCTACATATTTGTCAGCACCTACTGCTCGGAGCAGTCAGTGGACGGCAGAAGAGCCGGTCAGGATAAGGCTGGGTAGGTATGCTAAAAAAATGGGTAGCTAGAATAATAATTTGGTTTGTCTCATGTTTATTAATATAAAATATCATCTACATATGTTTATATATTCATATGTAATTAGAGGTACCAAGTTTTGTTTGCAAATAAAAACAAATGTGTTAGTCTTATTTTTCTTTTAATATATTATATATGTCGTCTAATGTAGTACCCTTAATGGATTTACAATTTTGTGTAAGTTATCATAATCATATTTCTTCATTCAGTATCATTACTATCAATATGTTTTAAATAGTTTTCTTACCCAGTCCACGATGTTAGACTTAACACAAGATCAAAAGTTCTGCGTGAAGGAAACTATTCACATGTTGGCAACACCGTTTGATAGCTGCCTATAGTAGAAGACTACATCCCATCGTGGAACATGGTAAGTAAGGTATTTTGTACATTGTTGTCATGGTTTATTGTTTCTAATAGCTAGCAATTGTAGAATTATCTTTCATATGCATTCATCGGCCGAGGCATCTTATACGTCATCGACAAACATGCATGCCGTGTATATATCTGGACCCTATCCATACATCACGGACACAAGAGTTTTAGTTAAATTACAAAGATTCGTGAGGGAATTCAACGACATACTCAAAATAAAGAAAACCGGTTGGAATTCCGATATATCTAGATGGCAACATTTATTTCCGCCTGCTATTCCAACAAGCATAGATGGGTCAATTTATATTTTTCATTATCATAACATTTTCACAATACAAATCTCTATCTTTTTATCACTATATTCAAGAAAATATTAATTTAGGAAATTGCAGGGAAGTGCCTAGCTAATTTTTTTCCATATTATGCTCTGGTGGAACGGTAAAGAATTGGTTCGTCTAGTTTGCACAGTGTTACACATCTTAAGACCTTGAACGTGAAGTATTCGCGCTAATTAAATATATTGCTTTGCAGGATGAGTAAGTGTTGGGGAACAAGTTTTTATTATACATGATCAAATATCATGCGAATGTAGCTAAAAGCAACATTCCTGATATTGTGCTCGAATTTTCGAAGCACATCAATTAGACAATAATTTTGTAACATATTTTTACTTGGATAATCGCTCTATATGTATACATATCAAATAGCCTTTTGGTTATCAATTTACATTGCAAGTGAAGTGAATTTTAATCATTACCTAATTGTGCCCGCGCTATCTTTTTGCCACATGTGAAATTTGACATGCACTATGTTTATATATATATAACTTCAGCCAAATATTCAAAAGCACGTGACAAAGTACAGTCATTCTACTAGTGCTTATTAAAACCATGGCATTGAGACAATGAATCCATTTGCTAGTCTAATACTCTGGTAGGTAAAAAATTGCACAAGCGAGTCACGTGTGATATAGGAGGTCCCGTGTAGAAGTGTCGACTGTGTGTTGTGCCTGCCATTCTTGGGAGTAGATTAGACAACGCTACTGCTATGTATCTCCCAAGTCCCAATGCAATCACTATCGATCAGATCGCCCACACGGTGTGTACTGTGGCCCGCACATCATTCTTCTTGCGGGTTTTCTGAAGTTTCCGGGAGTTTTCAAGCCCGTTGTGGGAAGCTTTTGGACCGGGTTTTTTCCTGTTGGTTTTTGGACCGATTTTTCTTATACCCCCCTGCTGGTTATTCTATTTTTTTCTGTTCTTTTGTGTTTCTTTCATGGGTTTTCCATTTTAATTTCTTCTTTTTTCTTTTTAATATTTAATTTCACAATTTTGTTCTGAATTTTTAAAAAATATTTCTTGTAATCCTTGAATGTTTTTGAAATACCTGATTATTTTTATTTCACAAACTTTTTGACAATTCGTGAACGTTATTCAAATTCATGAACATCTTTTTAATTCATGATAATTTTTATTTTTGTAATTCTTTTGAGTTCATGAACATTTTTCAAACTTGAGAACCTTTTTGAACTCCTGAATAGTTTTTGAATCCGCGCCCATTTGTTGAATTTGCAATTTTCTTAATTCTCAAACATAGTTTGAATTCACCAACAGCTATTCGGATCCACATATATTTATTGAATTCGTGAACATTTTGGGAAGTCACACTTTTTACTCACAAAAAATTCTGAATTGGGGAACATTTTTGGATTCATGAATTCTTTTTGAGTTCCTGGATAACTTTTAATTTATTAATTTTTTAAATCCAGAAAAAAAATTATGAGCATTTTTGTCATTCATAATTTGTGTGAATTTTTTCTAAAAAAATTTGTTTTCTTGAGGGTGGTAGAAAAAAAATGAAAATGCAAAAAATAAACTTAAAGTGTGCTTACTAGGTTGCCAAAATTTTGGTGGACAAAAGGGGGAATGCATTGGCAATCATGGGACATGGTTGTTGTCTCAAAGAAGAGCAATGCTACACCTACGTGGCAACCATACGTAGACTAATGTAATAGCTTAGGTGGCCCTTTTTATTTGAAGGAAATTAGGGGAGGGGGCCCACCCATTTGAAATCAAGGGGGGGGGGGGGGTGAGGTGGACGGATTAGTTAGGAAAGTTAAGTAAGATTACGTAGGTTTTCTACGTAAGTGTAGCATTTTTGCACAAAAAATTCTGGTGTATGGGATTTCGTGATGTTCCCCTCTTCAATGATGTGATGCTCGGGAAACAAGCCTGGAGGCTACTTGAAACTCCAACGAGTCTTTGTGCTCGAGTTTTGAAGGGAAGATAATTCCCTAGTAATGATTTCCTATCGGCCGGATGCACCAGAAGTGTCTCCCGCACTTGGAAGGCCAACGTGTGTGGTGGCCCTGTGCTTCAACAAGGCCTTATAAAAAGGATCGGTCATGGAGAGCATACTAGCATATTGAATGATCAATTGGTTGTTCATACTCCAACTATGAGACCTATGGGTCGGTTGGCGGTCCTCGGGGTTGACCGGGTGGCGAATCTCATTGACACCACACCGGCGCATGGGATGAACAACTGATCAGACAAGTTCTTCTACCGCCGGATGCACACGCTAAATTAGCCATGCCTCGGTCACGTCAAGGCGGTGAAAATTTCTGGGCCTTGTCAGGTGAGTGACCAGGATGCTATTCGGAGAGGTCGGTCTATAGAATGCTGGTAGAACACACTCGAAATGATGAATCCTGCGCCAGCAGCCCTAGTACGGACCAAGGTGGTGTATGGACCCTATGGAAGCTGAATGTGCTACCCAAAGTCAGAATTTTCTGGTGGAGGGTACTCAAGGGTCTCCTTTCCTCTCTGGCAACCCTCACACATCACGATATTGCAGATAATGCAACATACAAACTCTGTGGCTTTGCGTAAGGAAGTCTTTATCATGCGCTGATCACATGTGATCATGCCAAAAAACTTTGGGTGGCACTATTGGAACAAAGGGACTAAAACTCCCACGATTACATTCTCTGACATGGGCGGGAGACGTCATTGTGTCAGACACTATGAAGGAGGACGCAACGATTTTTTTCAGAGTCATGTAGTGCATCTAGTCCAGCAATTTTTTTTTACTCATGGCGAGGAAATGTTCCAGCCACTCTGATTGAAGGCGCTAGTTGATGAACTGGTTGGGGCTCTTGAGCTACCCCTAAGTCGAGCTGCTCCTACCAGGCCAATAGCTCCTGTGCGACACATTTGAGGTGAATTGGAAAGAGTGCGACGTTGTTCGAACGAATGGTTGTGGTGCGACAATTTTGAGCAGGTAAATAGCCCATGCACGACATGGCTGTTAAACTGAACTGATGCCCTCGTTAGCTGTTGGGGGCTGGACCCACCACTTATCCATGTAAGCGCGGGACCCACCACTTGTCTATTCGCGGGACCCACCTCCTCGCAGCTACAAGAGACGAGCGCCCGTGCCCGTCCGCCCGCCGCCGCCCATTCATCCCCTTTTTCCAATCTTTCTCTTCTCCGGCGACCTAGCACAAATGTCTACGTCCTCCGCCACGCACTCAGAATGGCGACAGTATGGACCAGCGCTGCTCACAAGGTGCCCTGACTGCCCACGCCCAGACCCTCTTAAACGGTTGGTCACTAAGAGGGATGACAATGGCAATCTTTGGCGGGAATTTGTGAAATGCTTGAGCAAACCAATGGCAGGAAGGGATGGCAAGGTTAGATCTCAGTTCTTAGCCCGTTCTTTTCCTGTATTTTGCTCTGATTTCTCCATATTTTGTTTTTTGTCCTCGAATTTGGGATTTAGGGTTCATGTTTTTTTTTCAGATCTTGAAGAAATGTTACCATTTCGAGTGGATTGATGAATATCTTGATAGGATTCTGTTTGAGGGTTACGTTGATTCGAGCGTGGCCGCAACCTGGGAGCTCAATTTGGGCAGGGTGCCGCCGATTGGTGTGGAGAATACGGGGAGCTCGGGCGGAGGGGCGGGCAGAGTCGTGCCGATGGCGATGTATGCGCGCAATGCTGAACTGCATGCGGAGTCTGAACTGACCAAGGAACTGAAGAAGATCAAGAGACATCTAATGCAGATGATCGATTTGCAAAAGCAAGCAAATATCTTGTCAGGGGGGTTCTATTGTTATATCATTGCTCTTTTTTTGTTTTATTTGTTGTTCATCCGTCATTAGAATGGGCATTTAGGCCTGTCAGGGTAGAGGATGTGATCTGTGCGCCATGCCAAGTTATGTATCTGAATTGAAGCAGCAAATTGGAACACAAATTATTCAGTGTTCATGCTCTGTTTCCTCTATTTTTGTTCTTCAATTAACAGAGTACACACCCAAATTCAGTTTCTAGTAAAAAAGAAAACTGGGCTGCCTAATAGATGTTGGGCCGTGAGACCAGCCCACCCGCGTAGGGGCACCAGCCCACCCGCGTAAGGGCACCAGCCCACCTCTAACTTCGGCAAATAAAATGTTACTTGTTTTTACTTTGACCTTTTTCTTGCACTAAATTTTGTGATGGGTCATTTTTTGATGCACTCAAACTAAATGTTACTTGTTTTTATGCATGTCTATGGTTCCATGAACTAAATGAGTTGCATGCTTGCATGAAGTAAATTAGTTTGCATTTCCTAGTTGCATGTCCATAGTGGGTTTGCATGGGGCTCCTAGTTGCATGTCCATGGTTTGGCCAATATTTTGAAGATGGTGTGTGTGGTGATTGGGGTATAGCAACCCGGGCCCGTAGCAACCCATAGCAATACACAAATAATAGCAAGAACAACCCACAACAATCTACAAATAATAGCATGAAACACACAATATATATAGTAGCATAACGATTATATAGAAGCATAATGATTGCAAACCATAGTTCCATGATAGCCTTACAACTCCACGATAGCCTTACAACTTAAAATACTAATACAACTTAATACTAGTAGCATAACGATTACAACTTAGAAAAACTAATACGATAGATATATAGCAAGCTAGATAGATCGGGGGCACCAAACGCGGGTTCTTCTTCTCCTCCTCCGGGTGAACGACGCCACCTCGCTCCTCCGGGCGCCGCCCTTCACTCCTCCCATTGTTGATGGGGTACGGGAGCGTGTGCATAACGCCGTTGTTGGGGAAGATGTTGTTGAAGTTGGTGAAGATATTATAGGTGGTGAAAGCTATGAACTCATAACCAACCCAATACGCTTGCCCGAGGAGGTGGAAAGCATCGAAAGGGTTAGTGAACCTGGCGAGGAGCCCAACCACAGCGTCGTTGTGGTTGACCTCCTCAAGATGGTACATCCGAGGAGAGCCGCGGGGGAGGTGGCGGAAGCCGTCCGCAAGGAAGAACTCCGTTAACTCCCTTGCGCCCCTCCACCTCGAGATCGCCCACACCCTAAGGGTTCTCTCTACATACAATCCGGCCGGGTAGAGCCTTTCCGACACGGTTGGGGGGAAGTGGTAGGTGGGGGCGTTGTACTGCATGGTGGTGGGGTGGCTCGAGGGCTCGGTCGAGTTTGATGGAGAAGAAGGAAGAAGGAGGGCAGAGGAGGCAGAGGATGGGGTAGGGAGAGGAAGACGATAGTGCCCGGCTTAAATAGCCCAAGTGCAATGTGGTTTCACCCCGTAGAAATAATGGGCGGGCGGCGTTTGGTGGCACCCCATCAAAGTGTGTACACGAGCATGGGAAACGGGCTGCAACGCTTCTATGCCACTGGTCACGGGTCAAGGGGGACGGGCTCACGCACGTGTCTGTGCCGTCGTGGGTCAAGGGGACACGCCTGTCCCTGGTTCTCTGCGTGTGCCGCCCGTGCATGCATGTCGTAGCCCATTAATTTGCCCATCTTGCTAGGGCCTGGCTAGAGGGCAACGTTCGGTCTATGGGAGACGTGACAATAATTTACGCCTTCATTTGCCCATCTTGTAACGAGCAGCATGTCGTTTGAACTACATCGATACCCATCATGCCAGTATTGTGTCGTTCAAAGAGGAGCACGCCATGCACCGCATGCCATGCACCGTTGGCTTTTTGGTTGTCTTCATCGGGGTCTGGCTGCTGCATTGTGGTCGGGTGCATGCTTTGATGCGGCGCTGCATCGGTGCTAATGGTAGGCATGCGACAGCTTACTGCGTCTAGATGGGTGGCGGAGCAGGGCTACGTCGAGGGCATGCATGCAACACACAAGCGCAGTTCCGCGGGTGGGCATGCATGCTGCAACGGGCGCCGGCGCTGCGGGTAGGCATGGGCACGCATGCAACGATGGAAAGGGCACTGCGTAGGCTTGGTCCATGCACCGCGTCAACTCGTGTCGTTGGATTCAAATGAACGGTCCTGATGCCCCAACGAGAGAGGCTGATCGAAACCGCACTGATTCAACCAATCAGCGCGTCTCATGAGGATCGAAGGACATTGTAGCTAACCCTAGTGCCTGATCTCAACCGTCCACGCACAACGATCGACGACCCAGTAATGTGCGCGGTTTTGAGGGGTTTTGAGAGGTTTTGAGGGGTTTTGAGTGATTAGGGTTGAGCATAACTAATTCGAAAAAAATCAAAAAAATATAAAACTTGCGCACATAGTCTTATTATGTCGTATAGTAACGAGAAAAAAATATAAATATGGTTTACATACATTTTTATGAAAAACCCTTCACTAAATTGTCATTCCTCCAACAATGTAGTATGGAGTTCAAGGAAGAGAGTAGTGGGCACCCGAGAGTAGGTGGGGTTTTGAAAATGAAAAGTGTGAAAACCTCACCAAAACTTCATTTTGGATTGACTAAGAAAGATCTTAACTTACTTTTCTCATTTTCATGTTTTATACTTGTTATATATATAATTTTCTTTTAAACCTTGTTTTTTCAAAAAGAAAATAAAATAATAGAAAATTAATTCAATAAATAGTGAGACTTTAGATTTACACTATATAGGTAGAATAGATGTGTAGAAAAATTATTTGGCTAGTTTAGACAAGGTGCCAAAAAAACTTGCTTAAATATGAGGTCGTTTACCCTACCTTTGGAGGTCATTTGAAACACACTTTTCATGACAATGAGTTCAACTTATCAAAAGGGCTCGGATTGATCAGCAAGTAAACATATTTCAGTTGAGGTACTTTAGATAGCATTAAAACATCAATACCCCATCCCTAATTCAAATTTGAGCCCAAATTTGAATCCAAATTTGAATTTAAAACAATGACACAAATGTTATCTATTATTGTATTTGGCTGGTTTAGACAAGGTACCAACAAACAAGTTCGAATAGAAATACGGGGATACATAGTGACTACCAGTACGCACCAAGTTACAAATATTATTACATGCCACAAATTTTCAAACTGTTCTCTGTTCTACCTCTTCCTACCACGTCGTGTGCCCTTCTTCGCCTTAGCACTTCTTGTTTTTGGTTCTACTACACAACAAGTTCACTGATCATCTTGGTTTTCTTCACTGGTCTTTTCAACACCTCGCCAACACCCTCGAGATCAGTGTCTTCAGTCTGAATGTTGACAGCAGTTTCATTTTCTTTGGTGTGTACCTCAACATGGATTTCTTCAGTCTGAACCTCGACACGCTCAGGTTCAGTTTCAACCACGAGAGCAGTTTCTTCAGTCTGAATGTTGCTGCAATTTCAGTTTCTTCGGTGTGCACCTCCACATCAGTTTCTTCAGTCTGAATGTTGAGTGCAGCAGGATTTTCTTTAGTCTGCTCAGGCTCAGCCATACTTCTCTTCTTTCTATAGCCATTGACTCTTGCTTTTTTTGTTGGCCAACACTATTCAGCAACAAGGGGTTGACTTGCTCGCTTCCTCCTGGCCATTGGAAAAATGTTATAGATATAGTAATTGGAAAAAAGCACCAAATTGAAACACAGACAAATAAACAAGAACATACTTTGGCTTATCAGGAGTGTAACGGCATTTGACAGATACCACTCTGTGCCCAAGTTCCTGGCACAACTTGCATCTGTTTTTGTTACCTTTTTGAGCCCTTTTTGGCTTTCCATCTTTCTTTCCCTTCTTACTACTCCCACATTTCTCAAATCATGCCTTGAATCTACTCTCTTTAGGCTTGCCAGCCTTTCTTTTCGTCAAGGGAGAACACATGGAAAATTCAATCTCCACTTCAGGCCACTGAGAGTGATCTGTAAGTGCTGGAATTGGAGTAGCATATGCAGCTTTGAATCTTGCTATCGAATAATATTCATGCAAATATGCGTGCATGTTTATCTTCGGTTGGGATGCTAAGAAAAGAATGGCATGCTCACATGGTTTACCAGTGTGTTGCCACTCGAGGCAAGTGCAATCATGCAATTCAGTGTTAACAACAATGTCTCTTTCCGGTTTTGTTATCTCTAACTTCAGCACCCCAAGGTGAATATTTTTCAACAAACAAATGTGAAAGATATCTGCTCCTATTAACCACCTGTTGTACCACTGCTGGAAGATTATCACATTGCAGACAATCACCTATCCTTCTTCTCAATTCCCGCAACCGCATGAGCATGATCCTGATTTGGTCAACCATGTCATGCACAGGCAAATCTTTTAACTCCTTCACCTTGTTGTTGAAACTCTCTGCCAAATTGTTGTTGATGTGGTCACACTTGATGGCAGTGTTGAATGCTGACCTGTACCATAACAAAGAATGATAGGTGTTCAGCCATGGACCAAACTCATCACATGCTGCCATTATCTTATCAAGATGATATTTGTGTCTGTCTAGTGTAAGATCTTGCTGCTGGCCACATGCGCCCAAATTCTTCTCCTCTAAATTTTTTGATCAAATTCATCCACAAATGACAGAAGCACTCCCTCTGCTCAGCATGTGGGAACACATTTTTCACTGAATTTTCAAGCCCCTTACATGCATCTGTTTGTATAGCCAAAGGTGACACTGGCCCTAGGCATCTTTTCAACCGGATCATGAACCATGTCCATGAAGCCTCTGTTTCTGACTGAAACAAGCCAACAGCAATAGGAAACATCCAGTTGTGTCCATCTAGAGCATTGCATGCTGCCAACTGACCATTCCACTTGCCTGTCAAAAATGATGAGTCTATGCTCAAATATGGACGGTACCCTGCTTTGAAGCCATCGATGCAAGGGTTCAAAGCCATAAAAAACTTGGAGAACTTGACTTCACCTTCGGCTGATACCTCAATATCTATCTCCACAACACTGCCAGGTGACCTCTTTTCCACCTCTGCTTTGAAGTTGTAAAGCATCCTAAATGTATTTGCCCAATCACCATATAATTTTTTCATTGCCCTTTGTTTTGCCTTCCACACTGTGGTATATTTCAGTTTAATAGGGTACATCTTTTCCAAGTCTACTTTGAGTTTCTTGGCAGTAGTGTTTGGTGTTTTGGCTAAAACTGGGGTGATCTTTTCTGCAACCCAAAATTGTGATGTCATTGTTGATACTCTCTGTGAACTTGTAATACAAGTATGTTGATTGGGGATTTGGTTAACCCTGATAGTACTTCCATCAGGTTGCATTCTAGCAGATATGTACCACTTGCAAGGCTTGACACTACCATCAAATCCTCTGCACCTCGCATAAAACTTCTTTCTATCAGTCCAAACAGTCTTGGCATCAAACTCATGTTTCACTGCATAAGTCTTGAAACACATCCTAAACTCCTTCATGCTTGGGAACAACTTGCCTACTTCAATGAAAGGGTTTTCTTTGTCATACACATGCATCATCTCATTATCATGTGCATCATCTACTTCATCTGCAGCTTGTGCCATCAACTGTCCATCTACATCTTCATTAGCATTAGCAGGCAAACTAGATTCGCCCCTCTCCTGCTTATCTCTGTCATCGACTGGAATGCCAAAAAGTTTGGCCATCTCAATGTCAGGCATTGGTGCAATGACCAAATCAGTAGGCTCATCTAATTCAACTACATTCCAATCAACAGTTGCTGCAGTTTCAGTTTCAGTTCCAATCACATTTCCCTATTCGGCTATTACTGTAAGTTCAGTACACATGGGAATCAATGGCCTCTGTGTAGCCCAATCATCATCTACCATCTGCGCAGCCAAGTGTGATGACACATATCCAACCTTCGAAAAAATATTCAGATCAACGAGCTCAGCAAAAAAAATAGCCCGTTTGCTTATCCAGCCGTTTTGCCGATCGATTTCTTCAACAATCTGTTCACCATCTTTTATCCTCACATACTCTCCTTTCCAATCATCAAACCGCAACAGTGATACTTCTTGCTCTGGACCCCAAACAATATTCTCCCCGATACTTTCCACCCATTTCTTCACTGCCTTCTCTCCCATGTTATGTAGAACTTGTGGATCAATCTCTGTAAACTCAACCTCCCATTTAACAATTGTGTCTCTCTCAATGTTCTGTATGCTACCATCAACTAATTTTGCCTTTGATGGAAAGAAATTGACCGTCAATTCGAAGGTCCGAGCGGCAGCATCCCCTCTGTCAGTGGCGGACAGTGTGAGCCCGTGAGAAAGAGCAGACGAAGCCCTAATTGCATGCAAAATTGGATCAGAGAGAGACGCATTACCTATTCGAAGTTTAATCTGGCGGCTCCATCTCAGTATGCCCACGGGCTCCCCTCACAACCAATCGATTCAACAAACGAAAACAGAGGAAACGAGCTGAGATCTACAGGCCCGAGAGAGGAACGGGAGGGCGACTAGGGTTCGAATTCACTTACCATCTTCTGAGGACGAAGGCTCCGCCGCCGTTGAGAACGAGGGCTCCGCCGACGCCACTGAGAATGCAAGATCCGCCGCCATCGGAGAAGAAGGGGGGGGCAGAGTGGCGGGCCCGGCACGGTCGGGCGGCAGGGCACGAACATAAACGGGCTTGGTTGACGACCAATTTAACCCCATTTAACACCCCATGTGGCCTTGGGCTATTTACACGCTCAAATGTGTCGCATCACAGCCATTCATTCCAACAACGTCGCACTCCTTCCAATTTGTCATGCCATCAACTCCTTCTAATTCACAGGAGCTATTGGCCCGCTCCCACGGAAGCAAAAAAAAAAAAAGGGCCTGTAGAGTTGGCGCCCACCCATGGCCGGCGGCCGGCTGGGTCTCTATTAACTCCGACGGGGCAATTGATGCTTGCAGACGGGTGCCTGGCTCGGGCTATGTTATTAGAGATCACCAAGGGGAGTTCTTAGAAGCCGGGCTGAAGCAGTACAAGGGCATTGAGGAATGAGGACCCTTTCGTGAGCGAGCTGTTGGCATGACGAGATGATGTAGACACCGCGCTGAGAAGAAGACATCAATATGCTATGGTCCAGGTGGACTGCTCTACACTTGCAGATTTGTGGCATGACATGAGCCTAACTCGTATTAGTGGCGGACATATCATGATTGAAATTAGATGGATGATTGTCTCCGGGGTTAAGTTTCTTTGAACTCCACACGACGCAAGCTAGGCTGCGCATCTATGTGCAAAAGAGGCTCTTAGCAATTTATCTGTTACTTGCTTTAATGTAATTCTTGGATTCCTGACTACAATTCTTCAGTTTGATTGTAATCTTTGTCAGTTTAATAAAGCGAGGGATTTACTTCAAAAAAGGGTGCCCTACAGAAGTCAGCGGCTGGAGGTAATGGGGCCGGTTGCCCCACACGTGACCAGCGTCTGGACGGGTGCCGCGCCTGTGAGCGACCCGAGCGTGGTGCTCTCAGCGAGCGCTATATAGCCACTCGCTACAAAGCACAAAGATAAAAAAGACAACGCCACGGACGAGAGTTTGTACACTTTTCGACAAAGTATGAATTTTATTATCTCAAGATAAAGTATCAAGAGGATAGAAATACAATGAGCACACATCTGGCCTCTGCATAGCTAGGATGCACACTGACAACACCAACACACGCACACAAAAACATGCTCACAAATAGCAAAGTCATGTAAGACCAAAGCTATATGTAGACGAAGAAAAAAAAAACCTAGCTCGGATCCGCGATCCGCAAACTAAAACAATGACCATATCCGCACCAACCATCTTATGACATCACACAAACGTCGAGATTCTTCAACAGCAACGCCTTCAGAAAGGGAGCGGCGCTCAATCGCCGCCGTCACCGGATACAACCAGCATGGTCAGAGTCTAAGTTTTCACTCTGAAAAACCAGTCCGCACATATCCGAGTTTGATACATACTGACAATAAAAGCATGTATTCCAAACTGCTGGATGGAAGTCACGGAAGGCAGCAAGATGGACCATGAATGATCTTGACAGTTTTGTTGCCAAGCAGGCAAAGCATCCAAGTAGCTTGACGGCGATGCAGGCAGGGAACCAAACAAGTACAATCAGGTCAGGCCAAACCATTCTATCAGGCGGAAATCCTAGCTAGCTTTCTTGCAGCCACGCAACCTTTCGCGCTATCAAGCAGGAATCCTGCCTAGCTTTTTTTGTTTAGAAAGATGCATGAGAGGAGAAAAATACACACCTTCACATCAGTGCTTGACTTCTCTGCACAAAGTGTGTCAATATAGGAGCTTCTGAGCAGCTTCCTGTGTAATTTATAAGATCATCTTCCGTTCTTATCCTCAATGGAATGTAAAGCTAGAGGATGGGTTATATACACAGATAGATGCAGGTCTTGCTGCATTATTTATCAGATGGCGCAGTCAACACCAACACCAATACCCCACAAAAAATATCTAATAATTAATTAGTATACCATCGTGCCTTTAAGTTCTGTACACCCAATCTAGAAATCTTGCCTCCGCCAATGCTTCAATCCCATGGATGAGTGCAATAAGTACACACCCGATTCAAGATGGCAATGGGGCCACGTAACCCGCGTCCCCGCGGGTTTTTACCAAATTAGGAGACGAGGTGTGTGTCTTTCTAGCCCTGCGGGGATGCTATTGGGTACATTATAAAATCCGACATGTTTCACGCGTTCAAACCCGTTTCAGTAGTACTCGAATCCAAAACCCGCCATACCCGTTAAAATACGTAGCATATCCACTGATCCACCAATTTCTGTCCATCCACTGATCCAGCTTCGACCGTCTGAAATATGCTATTGTATTATGCTAAAATATGCTCCTTCTCCTGAAGTTATTGTTGAAATGTTGCTAAAATATACTATTGTATTGTGCTGAAATATGCTCAAATTTTACTGCTGAAATATACTATGTTTGCTGCTAAAATGCTATTCCATGGTGGCTACTATTTATATCATGTTTTGCTGCTTCAATATGCTGATTTTTTCTACGGCCATTGTTGTATATGCTCATGTTTTTTTTAAAAAGCTGTTGTGTTTGCTGACTGCTCGCGGGAGGGGTTCCTCGCAGGATCAAAAAACCCGGCTGGTTTAGGGAACGGGCAAAAAGCTGGCCCCGTGCATGGGGACGGGGATTGTGCAAGCAAAACCAGGCATGTTTTGTCCCCGTTGCCATCTTGACACCCGATCTTTCCATCACTTCGATTTATGAATCCAACACCAATACACACTGATGATCACGCCAATGAAGAGCAAAGTCATACCTCAAATAGATCGGATCTGCCCAGATAACTTATCATCATTTTTTTATTTTTTCATTTAAAATCCACTATACATCGTTCAACACCCTTAAGGCTGTCCAGTGAACATGTCATAACTCACAACACATAATACATGCCTAAAAATACATTCCATAAGTGTGATGGCCCTTCGGCATTCATAACTCTACCCTGATTTTGGTAAAGTCACGTAGGACATGATCCAAATATTATTACCGTGACCTCCGGTTCTTAGAGACCTTAAAGATGTTTGGATTTCAAATTTCATTGTTGTTTGTAGTAACACAAAACAGAGTAGACAGTTTGGATGACTGCAAGAACTAAGCCAATAACAGCTGCCAGGAGGCCAACGGCTAGCCAGGGGTTCCTCAAGTACCTCTGCTTTAGCCACGCAATCCACCTCCGCGGGTAGCTCTGGAACCGCTTCTCAAGCTTCTTGCATGTCTCCCGAAGGTAGTTGCAGTTGGGGTCATCCGGGTCGAACTGGATCCCCTTGCAAAGGTCGGCGAAGCATTTGGCCACCTCTTCATTGTTCCCATGGCCATGCACGATGACGCCTCTCTTCGACAGGAGCTCCACGTCCTTCGTGGTGCAGGCCACCTGGGATATGAACACGCAGTATGCCGTGACGTGGCTCCCCACCGTCTCCCGGTTACGTTGCTCCAGCTCTATCAAGTTACGTAATAACCGCCATGTCTCGGAGTCGATGTCCAGGCAGGGGACCTCCAGAGTGCCGCCACTGCCGTCCAACTTGACGTCGAGGATGCAGCGGATGAGACCCTTCTCGCCCATGGCCCGAGCCTTGAACTTCACTCCCACGAAGTTGTACTCGGTCGCCGAGCGCCACCGGCGCACAGACATGGGATCAGCGGTGCAAAACGGCACGGCAGGCGAGACAGAGAGTGGCTTCAAGTGCATATGAAGAAGATGGAGAAGATTACCGGGTGCCGCCTGCTCTGGCAGCACCATGGCCGGCGCGGCCATGGCGTACATTTGTCTCCTCATGAGATCAAGGGCATAATCCGAGATCTCTGTAAGCACACGATCCTTACCGTCCAAAGTGGTCAGCTCCCCGATCTTCTCAAGGACGAAGAACGGTATCTGGTTCTCCGCGAGATAGAACACGTCGCGGACCACCGCTAGCGCCTCCGCCCTGTTTGCTGACGAGACGGCGGCCTCCGCAGTCCCCACATCATCTAGATCTAGATGATGTGATCTGAGGCCGACAAGGCGGGACAGTATGTAACAGGCGTCGAGGAGCAGCATGCGCACGAATTGCTCGCTCGTCATGTCCTCAAATGTGTTGGCGTAGCAGTTCCTGGTGTCACGCTCCAGGCATGCCAGCTCCTTGACATAGACATCCACCGTCATGGCCGGTCTTGCTGCCTTCGCCGCCGAGAGCACCATGTCGAGGCTTGCCAGCTTGTCATGCTCCATGGCGAGGTGTGGGTTGTTGCTCTGGGGCCGAGGGTAGTTGTACGGGCCGATGGCGACGTGGTCAGGATCATACTCGCTGCTGTCGACGTTGCGCGTGAGGTCGCGGACCTTTCCGACGACGATGGAGCAAGGACGGCAACCATCGCCGCCCTGCGCCTTGGATGAGTTCAGGGTGGCCAGCTTATCTTCCAGCTCATGGGCCAGCTGATGCATCTCCAGGACGCAGGAATCCGAATCCGTAGATTGGTCTGCAGACAGTCCATCGATCAGCCCCAAACAGATTGTGATTAGTCAACTACGTTTTTTTGAAACTAATTACTAATACTAGTAGTACAAGATAAAATAGAACAGACGGGATGATAAGTTCACTGGGCACCTTTTTGATCCATTTGCTTGTCCACCAATGGCCTTACGCTGCCGCCGAGCAGAGTAGCATGCAGTTGCACTCGTGGAGTTGAGTTACCCTCTCAAGTCTCCGAACACTTGTTCCTGTCTTCGTGTCCCAGCATGCATGATAATGCAGCAAGGCCAGCAAGCGCCTTCCAGCGCTAGTTTACAGCGAGAATCGCGAGATAGGAGACGGTGATGGAGGGAGACACTGATTTGTGGGGTGCAACTGAGACATCGGGGCGAGACGAAGGGATAAGGCCGATGCACCGTTTCACCTAAAAGAAGCGAAAGCTGGCTAGGATTCGGGTGGCTGCAAGAAAGAACCAAAGAAAGAAAGAATCCGATGGAATGTTTTGGCTTGCCGTGATTTGGACTTTGTGCTTGTTTGGTATCGCAGTGCTGCATCGCCATCAGGGCGGGACTAGGGCTCGCTATAGGAAAAAAAATTATATGAGACCAGGTCTCATATAAAGCAGGTGAGACCCGCCTGATGGATGACACGTGGCATTCACAAATCATAAAACATCTAATCTCTCCCCTGATTTCAGATGAGGGGTGGGGTAAATGCTTTGTGATTTGTGAAGGGCGCTTATAGGCGCCGGTGTGCCGGCCGAAAGTTTCGGCTGGTCCAGCCCGAGACGTTCGATTTAGGCCACGCGGCCGTTGGATCCAAGCGAGAAAAAAAAACAAATCGCCCCAGCTCTCTTCTTCCTCGCGGAGTTGGTTGGATTCACATATCTCGTTCGGGGGAGCGCGGCGCCGCGCCTCCTGTCCCCTCCGGTGGTCGTCGGTCCCCACCCTGGCCGGCCGACCTCGTCGCCGCCGGACCCCGTCCTCGCCGGCCGACCTCATCGCCGGTCCCCGCCCTCGCCGGCTATCTTCATCGCCAGTTCCCATGCAACAACTCCACCTGCGTTGCAGCTCTTGATGGCGACGGTTGTAGCTCGGCCGCCGCCTCTCGCCATTGATGCTCGCTGCAGGAAATTATGTCGACGGCGGCCGTCAGTCAATCAACGCCGTTTTGAATGGATGTAGCAAAAAACTTCACCCGTAGTAGCAAAAAAAACTACGGTTGCAGCAAAAATCAAACACCGTCGCCATCTTTCGCGAGGTCGCAACTCCACCTTACATGGATGTAGCAAAAACTTCAGCGGTAGTAGCAAAAAACTACTACGGTTGCAGCAAAAATCAAACACCGTCGCCGTCTTTCGCGAGGTCGCAACTCCGCCTTACATGGATGTAGCAAAAACTTCAGCGGTAGTAGCAAAAAACTACTACGGTTGCAACAAAAATCGTTGTTGTCATCATCGCGAGGTCGCAGCTCCGCCTGATGGATGTAGCAAAAAACTTTGCTAGTAGTAACAAAATCCAACTGCGGTTGCAGCTTCCCCTTGTTGTGCAGTTACATTGAAGCTTTTCTGTCTATGGATGACCCACATCTTTATAAAGAAGGAGTAGATGGTGTTATTAGGCGTTGTGTACCTGAGCATGAACAGGAACAAATCCTACGCAAGTGTCACTCCGAGGCTTATGGAGGGCACCACACTTGAGATAGAACTGCGCATAAGGTATTGCAATCCGGTTTTTATTGGCCTACTCTCTTCAAGGATGCTCGTAAGTTTGTCTTATCTTGGGATGAATGTCAAGGAATTGGTAATATTAGTAGACGTCAAGAAATGCCTATGAATTATTATCTTGTTATTGTACCATTTGATGTTTGGGGCTTTGATTATATGGGACCGTTTCCTACCTCTAATGGATATACACATATTTTAGTTGCTGTTGATTACGTTACTAAGTGGGTAGAAGCTATTCCAACTAGTAGTGCTGATCATAACACTTCTATTAAGATGGTTAAAGAAGTTATTTTTCCGAGGTTTGGAGTCCCTAGATATTTAATGACTGATGGTGGTTCACATTTCATTCATGGTGCTTTTCGTAAAATCCTTGCTAAGTATGATGTTAATCATAGAATTGCATCCCCTTATCACCCACAGTCTAGTGGTCAAGTAGAATTGAGTAACAGAGAGATTAAATTAATTTTTCAAAAGACTGTTAATAGATCTAGAAAGAATTGGTCCAAGAAACTTGATGATGCTTTATGGGCCTATAGAACTGCATATAAAAATCCTATGGGTATGTCTCCTTATAAAATGGTTTATGGAAAACCATGTCATTTACCTCTCGAACTAGAACATAAGGCATATTGGGCTATTAAAGAGCTCAATTATGATTTCAAACTTGCCAGTGAGAAGAGGCTATTTGACATTAGCTCACTTGATGAATGGAGAACCCAAGCCTATGAGAATGCCAAGTTGTTTAAAGAAAAATTTAAAAGATGGCATGACAAAAGGATGCAAAAGCGTGAGTTTAACGTAGGTGATTATGTGTTGCTATACAACTCTCATTTAAGGTTTTTTGCAGGAAAACTTCTCTCTAAATGGGAAGGTCCTTACGTTATCGAGGAGGTCTATCATTCTGGTGCCATAAAAATCAAAAACTTCGAAGGCACAAACCCGAAGGTGGTGAACGGTCAAAGAATCAAACAATATATCTCAGGTAAGCCTATAAATGTTGAAACCAATGTTATTGAAACCGTTACGGTGGAGGAATACATAAGGGACACTTTCCAAAACGTTTCAGACTCCGAAAAGAAATAGGTATGTGGCACGGTAAGTAAACCGACTCCAAAACAGTTCTAATGGCAATTTTTCTCCGTTTTGGAATATTTAGAAAAATAGGAAAATAAGAAGCAGTCCGGGAAGGACACGAGGCCTCCACGAGGGTGGAGGGCGCACCCTACCCCCTGGGCGCGCCCACCTGCCTCGTGGTCACCTCGTGCGCTCTCTAGAGTCTGTTTTCTTGCATGATACTTCTTTTGGTCGGTAAAAATTCATTATATAATCCTCCGAAGGTTTTGACCACCGTATCACGCAATTATCCTCTATTCTTGTTTCGAGCTGTTTTCTGTCAGGATTGTCAAGGCCAGGCATCATGTCGTCCCCCTCCTCCAACAATGGTGACAACGATGCTTGGCTAATGATGATAGAGCTGAAGAGCAAAGAACCCAGGGAGATCAACAAGGATGAAGGGGTCAAGGAGTCCACGGAGGACCAAGTTCCGGCAACAGAAGACATCCTTCAACTTGACCACAATCTTCTTACCCCAACTGAGATCGAAGCTTTCCAGGTGATTGAGTTAGCTCGTATACAAAACAAGTATCTCACGTGTGAAAATATTTTGTTGAAGGAGCATATCGTCGCACTCAAGGGCATTATCCGCAAATTGGAGGATCTCATACGCTCGATGTGCGACTACCCATCATCACCGCCATCTTCTTCACCAGCAAAGGAGACATAATAACATGGGTATGGGCACTCCCCTTGGCAACTGCCAAGCTTGGGGGAGGTGCCCCGGTATCGTATCACCATCACACTACTATCTTTACAGTTTTTCTTAGTTCGATCCTTTTGGTAATATCTTGATCTAGTAGAATAAAGTCTTAGTATGATTTAGTTTTGAGTTTTGCTTTATGATCCCTTTATGTAATCGAGTCTATGAGCTATATATAATAAAGATTAGTTGAGTCAAGGGCTTGATTATTTTGCTATAATCTTGAGTGAATAAAAGAAAACGAAAGAACAAAAAGAAATAAAGAGATCATATTGATCTTATGAAGAGTAATGACTTCACATAGAAAGAGTATGATGATTAAAAGTTGTTGAGAGTTGACAAACATAGTTTTGGTCATCGTTGCAATTAATAGGAAGTAATAAAGAAAGAGAGGTTTAACATATAAATATACTATCTTGGACATCTTTTATGATTGTGAGCAATCATTAAAATATGACATGCCAAAGAGTTGATGTTGGACAAGGAAGGCACCATAATGGGTTATGTTTTCTTACATCTGAAATAAAGTATATTGTCAAGGATCATCCAACATGTTGAGTTTGCCTTTCTCCCTCATGCTAGCTGAGGGAGTTCCGGACTAGGGGGTGTCCGGACAGCCGAACTATCGTGATCGGCCGGACTCTAAGACTATGAAGATACAAGATTGAAGACTTCGTCCCGTGTCCGGATGGGACTTTCCTTGGCGTGGAAGGCAAGCTTGGCGATACGGATATGTAGATTTCCTACCATTGTAACTGACTATGTGTAACCTTAGCCCTCTCTGGTGTCTATATAAACCATATGGCTTTAGTCCATAGGACGAACAACAATCATACCATAGGCTAGCTTCTAGGGTTTAGCCTCCTTGATCTCGTGGTAGATCAACTCTTGTAACACACATCATCAATATTAATCAAGCAGGACGTAGGGTTTTACCTCCATCAAGAGGGCCCGAACCTAGGTAAAACATCGTGTCCCTTGTCTCCTGTTACCATCCGCCTAGACGCACAGTTCGGGACCCCTACCCGAGATCCGCCGGTTTTGACACCGACATTGGTGCTTTCATTGAGAGTTCCTCTGTGCCGTCACCAATAGGCTCGATGGCTTCTTCGATCGTCATCAACGACGCAGTCCAGGGTGAGACCTTCCTCCCCGGACAGATCTTCGTATTCGGCGGCTTCGCACTGCGGGCCAATTCGCTTGGCCAACTGGAGCAGATCGAAAGCTACGCCCCTGGCCCTCAGGTCAGATTTGGAAGTTTGAACTTCACGGCTGACATCCGCGGGGACTCGATCCTCGATGGATTCGAGCCACAGCTGAGCGTGCCGCACTGTCACGACGAGCATGATTTAGCTTTGCAGCCGGACAATACCCTGGAGGCCGCACTCGAACCCGCTCCGATCTTCAATTCGGAGCCGGCTGCGCAGATCGAGGACGGATGGCTAGACACCGCCTCGGGGGCTGCAACCTCTATGGCGATAGAGCCGAACACTAACCTTGTCCCTCATAAAGCTCGTGACTTCGAGGCGCCAGACTCCTTGCCGGACTCCGAACCTCCCGCGCCCCCTCCGATCGAATCCGATTGGGCGCCGATCACGGAGTTCACCGCAGCGGACATCTTTCAACACTCACCTTTTGGCGACATCCTGAGTTTGCTAAAGTATCTCTCGTTATCAGGAGAGCCCGGGCTGGACTGCTGCCAGGACGGTGGGGATGCGGACGACGAAGAAATTCAAAGCCCACCCACCACCCACTTAGTAGCCACTGTCGACGATCTAACCGACATGCTAGACTACGACTCCGAAGACATCGACGGTATGGACGACGATGCTGGAGACAACCAAGAACCAGCGCCTACTGGGCACTGGATGGCCACCCCAACTCAGGACGTATACATGGTCGATACACCAAAAGGAAGCAATAATGAGGAAAAACGTGACGTGGCGAAGGACAACTCCCCCAACAAACAACCAAAACGGCGACGCAAGCGCCGCCCGAAGACCGGCCCCGATCAAAACGGCACACATACGGAGCAGGGCGAAGCAGTGGACGATGCACATGCCACCAAGCAGCCATCCGAGCATGATGAACTGGACAAGCAACCCATCCCCGGCGAAGACGATCTCACATCACCAGAGCACACGAACCCTCATAAAAGGCTCGTCGCCACTGCAAGAAATCTAAAGAAGCAAAAGCGGAAGCTCAAAACAACGGAGGATGCACTCAGAATGAGATGGAGCAAAGTACTCAACACCGCAGATAAATATGGCGCTAGTCACCAGACAAAGAGCTACCCGAAGCGCAAGTTGTTGCCCGAATTTGACGAGGAGGCCTTAGAGCCCCCGCAGTCAAAACAGAAAGACGCTGCTTGGCCGGATAGACGACCAGATGATAGGCCAAGAGCAACAAGGGGCGCCGCACACAAGCCGACATATGATCAACATAAAGATCCTTGGAAAAAGGTTGACCCAGCCAGGTCCATCTATGGGCCAAAAAAGAAGACTCCAGGAAGCAACATAACCCGTCGAGCATTTGAAGACAACGGCACACCCAAATACAGGGGCGCCGCACACCCACTATGTTTCACCGATGAGGTACTGGATCATGGATTTTCAGCGAGATTCAAACCCGTAAACATAGAGGCATATGACGGAACAACAGACCCCGGAGTCTGGATTAAGGACTATATCCTACACATACATATGGCCAGAGGAGACGATCTCCACGCCATAAAATACCTACCCCTCAAGCTCAAAGGGCCAGCTCGGCATTGTCTTAAAAGCCTCCCAGAAAACACCATTGGAAGTTGGGAAGAGCTTGAGGATGCGTTTAGAGCAAATTTTCAGGGAACTTACGTCCGCCCTCCGGACGCAGACGACTTAAGTCACATAACTCAACAGCCCGGAGAGTCAGCACGCAAATTCTGGAACAGGTTCCTCACTAAAAAGAACCAAATAGTCGACTGTCCGGACGCCGAAGCCTTAGCAGCCTTTAAACACAACGTTCGAGACGAATGGCTCGCCAGACACCTCGGCCAGGAAAAACCAAGAATAATGGCCGCGCTAACAAGCCTCATGACCCGCTTTTGCGCGGGGGAGGACAGCTGGCTGGCTAGATGCAGCACCAGCGACTCAAGTACATCCGAAGTCAGGGACGGAAATGGGAAGTCACAACGCAGAAAAGATCAGCGCCGAAATAAGGAAAATGGCCCAAATAGTACGGCGGTTAACGCCGGATTCAAAAGCTCTTGGCCAAATAAAACACTGCCCCTAAAGGACAACAGTGACGAGCTATCCAACCTAAACAAAATTCTGGATAGGCTATGCCAAATACACAGTACCCCCGGGAAGCCTGCAAACCATATCCACAGAGATTGTTGGGTCTTCAAGCAGTCCGGCCGACTTAACGCCGAACGCAAGGGGCTCGACGCAACAAGCGAAAGTGACGAACCCAAAAAGCAGCAGTCCGGAAAGCAGAAGACTTTCCCACTAGAAGTCAAAACAGTGAACTCACTTCATGTGATAACACGAAAACACAGCGCGGCACCTGCTATCCCAGGATACCACCCGCAGAATGGGGATAGACCCTACCAAAATTCGCCATAGCAGCGCTTCCTTCAAAGGAGTGACGCCAGGCCTTTAAACCAATTATACAGGCTCTGTGCCACTAGAGGTCGTGTTCGGTTCATCCGACAACCTCCGTCGCGAAAAGCTCACTCTCCATCGCCCCATTTAACAGTAGCCCTTAAGCATTGCTGGGGCGCGAAGCTTTCGCCGGCTCTCATGCAATACCGCATTACGCGTCTCGCCCGCTTAAAAAATGCCCGGTCCATGTGGCATAATCTTATTAAAAAGTAACTCTGAATGTTCCTCGATCAGGGGAACGTAAGGCTACCTCGACAGCCACACACGGATCAGACCTTGCAGGTCAAAGCCCCTAAAAACAGGTCATTCAGACCTCGGACACGGTTAGGCGAGTCCGACATAACTAAACAAGGGGCTTCCCAGCCGCATACCCCCTTTTATTAGGGGCCGCGGGTTTAAATGATGAGAGCCAATAAAGCTCAACTTTCTTCATCCTCCAAATTATATTTTAAATACAACTTCCGCATGATATTTCTTGGAAACTAAGTCCTTCTCTTTTACAGATGAAGCACGTGCTACAGCCGTCCAAGATACATCACAACGGAGACACAGGTGCAGACGTGCAGCAGGGACCCGTTGCAAGGATTCTTTTCAGATTAAGACCCTGCGTAAACCTTTCTTACTGTCTCTTGTTGATACACATCCCCCGGTTTCCCACCATAGCCGAGGAGGAGGCTGGCGTTTTGGCATCGGCCGCGTCAGAAGTTCCCGCCTGTACCTGGACACTAGGGGCTTAGGGCATTGTTCCGCCCGATATCATAAAGACCGAACACCTCAGGGAGTGTTCGGCGTCTTGAGTTAGGCCTTATATGCATCAGCTCCGAATCATGTCTTTGGTCAAATGTTGGGTTTGCCCGGCTCCTGTGTTTTGCTGCCTTACGTTCCGTATCATCGGCTAACGCCGCACCAGGAGAACTACTGTGATTGTGCCCCGGTTCGGCCGGGCGAGCACCTCAGTAGAGAAAGCCGAAAACTGACTGTCATGATATAGCGAGAGACTGGTCAACCACTCGATCGACCATCGGAATGTTTAGAATTCCTCCGCTTTGACGAAGGACCGCTTCCTGGTCAGGCACATACGCGCCCCGAGTTCGGAGAAGAGCGGTGCCACCAGGGGCTATATATAGTAGCCCCACATTCGAGCTCCTATGGCTAAGTGAAAGTGATAAAGCATTATAGTCTGGTTGCCTAGTTTGCTACGCTATCACCTCCTTAAAAGGACCAAGACATTGGATTAAGTGTGAAACAGCACTTTTCTTTTTGCAAACACCCCCGCACCATGTGCGTGGGGGCTGAAGCCAAAGACTGCCATCTTTCAGATTACACATACATAGACGGCCGCACAGGAGATAGTTCAATACTTGAATGCACAAGTATAAAAAGCTATTGCATTATAAACATGATCTCAGAAATCATACATGTCATTCAAACATAATATCCTTCGAGCACTGCGACTCTATTAAACGAGCGCCCTGTAGGACTTCCTCAAAATAGTGCTCGGTGGGGAATCGGCTTTTGTCCGAACCCTGGGATGCAACAGCGGTGGCATCCATCTCTTCCCAATATGTCTTACCACGGGCGAGAGCCATCCGTGCACCTTATATGCACGCCGACCGCTTCATCGCCTCAATAGGCGGCACCGCCCCAAGGAATTGCTGCAACAAGCCAAAATAACTCTTCGGCTTGGGCCTTTCCGGCCACAGATGAGTGACCACATCCGTCATGGCAAGTCCGGAGAACCTATTCAACTCAGCCCACTCACCCAACCGATCACTCAATGGAAGTGGACGCTCCGGACTATGGAATTGAGACCAGAAAAACTCTTCCATTTCGTGATCCTTCTGGCTTCGGAAGTGTACGACTGCGTCCACCGCACTCGCCGCCAAGTCCAGATAGGGATCCTCCGCACCGCACAATCGGCCCAGCTGAGCATACTTCGGATCCGTGAACTTCCTGCGTAGCATAAAGGGCTTTCCAGCCACAATGTCTCCGACCTGACGCAGTTCCTCCTTCATAGCCCGCATCACACTTCGGGCATCCTTGGCTTCGGCGTCGACCTTCTTTAGGTCCTCTCGCTCCGCTCGGCGTTCTCTTTCAAGAACCTCCTGTCGGTCGATAGCAACTTTTAATTTCGCGGCCATTCTGGCCATCTCCTCCCTGCTTCGATGGTGAGCAGCCTTCTCGGCTTCTAGCTCTTCCGCTGCCTTCGAGGCAGCCGCCTCGCTTTTTCTGGCTTGCTCCTTGGCCCGAGCAAGTTCTGCTCGAAGGTCTTCCACAGCAGCAGCACCATCTGCATCAAGCATACAAATTGTAAGGAATGGGCGTCAGCTCCCTTACCAGGTGACCATGGAGAAGCAACCTACCTTGTGACTCATCAAGTCGTTTATTGACCAACGCGATGTCCACATCCGCAACGTCAAGTTGCCGCTTTAGTTCAGCAACTCCATCAGTCCGGCTGGCCACCGGACCATCAGCCACCTGCATAAGGAAAGGCGAGAACTAATACCTGAGATTATGATCCTCGGCACGCTGTCGCTTCCGACAGCATACCATGTCTCAGGGGCTACTATGTATACAGGGCGCACTTTATGTGCAAAACTGTCAAAAGGTATGTCATTTTTTGCATACCTCAAACCCCGTCAGCAAACTTCCGACGGCCTCACACAACCCGCTTTCGGCGGACGAGATCCTCTCAATCACCATACTCATTAATGTGTGGTGATCTTCTGAGATAGACGCCTTCTTGAGCAAATCCTGCAGCTCCACCGGCCGTACTCCAATGGGCGCCGAACTCTCCGGCCCCGCTGGACTCGGGGAGACCCTCCGTGACGACACCTCAGGGTCACCCGCCCCGCACGACGGGGTGGCAGATGGAGGCGTTTCGCTCTCCATCATCTCCGGACGAAGGTCTCCCGAAGATGAGCTATGCTGAGATGGGCTGAGATCCGAACTACAAGGTGAAAAATTTGGTTACCCTTAGAAATTAAGCAGGGGTGTCCACTATTACAAAATCCCCTTTTTACTCACGGCTCGCGAGAGGGCTGATTCCTCCGAGGAGACAGTACGGCCGGGGCTCTTCTCGGCACAGGACCTTCCGATACAGATTTCTTTCCCCGCTTTGAGGCCTTGGTCTCCGGGTCTTTGGAAGCGGTCCTCTTCCCCCCTTGGGAGGAGGGACTCTCGATTCCTCCCTTATTGAAAGCCTCCTTGGCAGAGGTGGTAGTTCCCCTGTGCCCCCCTTCGCCCTCCTCCAAAGGTGCGACCTCCATCATTTTGATCAACACGGGACCCTGCGTGGTCTCAGGGAGGGGGGCCGGACACCATATCAGTTTTGCTTGTGCTATCCACTCCTGTCCAAGGGATAGCTGGTTAAAAGGCAGACCCGCGATCAATAAATGGACGATGTGTCCGGACACGGGGCTACTTACTTGAGTATCCGGGCGATTGCAGTTTAGGCCAACATCCTCGGTCAATTCCATATGCATTTCCTGCAATCCGAAGAACAGTTTGTACATCTCTGCGGGTGTTAAACCCATGAAGTTTTGGAGAGCGCGTGGCCCCTCCGGATTAAATTCCCATAGGCGGAGGGGGCGACGTTTGCAGGGCAGTAGGCGCCGGATCAACATAACCTGTGCCACTACGACCAGATTGATCCCCCTTTCTTGGAGGCTTCGAATCTGGTCCTGCAACAGGGGTACGTCTTTGGACGGCCCCTAGTCGCGCCCCTTGCTGACCCATGACGACAGCCGTTGTGGACAGCCCGAGCGGAAGATGGGTGGCGGCCTCTGCCTGCTGCCCCTGGGAGCGGTGATATAGAACCACTCCTGTTGCCACAAGCCAAGCTCCTCCTGAAAAGAGCCCTCGGGCCATGGAGCATCGGCCCTCTTGCTTATGACCGCCCCTCCGCACTCTGCATGACGCCCCTCTATCATCTTCGGCTCCACATCGAAGGTTTTGAGCCACAAGCCGAAGTGAGGGGTAGTGCGGAGGAAGGCTTCGCAGACGACAATGAATGATGAGATGTGGAGGATGGACTCCGGAGCCAAGTCGTGGAATTCCAGCCCATAATAAAACATGAGCCCCCTCACGAAGGGGTCCGTCGGGAAGCCTAATCCCCGACGGAGGTGGGACACGAACACGACGCTCTCGCCAAGCTCGGGAGTGGGAATAACTTGCCCTCGGGCGGGCAGCCTATGCGAAATCTCGTAGGTTAAGTACCTAGCGTCTCTCAGCTTTAGTACGTCCTCCTCCATGACGGAGGAGGGCATCCACCGGCCTCGTAAGTCGGGGCCAGACATTGTCGAAGATCGAAGGTACCTGAATCTGGAGCCCTGGCAGTTGGAACTCGGGGCGAGGGGCGGGTTCGATAGAGGATTGAAGGAACAGAACAGGCTTTGGTCTCGTTATAAAGAGGAAGAATACCAAGAGCCGTCCCCGTGACCGTTTGGAACCCGCCTTCGATTGAGGGGGCGAGGCAACGGGCGCGGTTGGGTTACCCATGTCCGTATTGATGGGAATCCTGGAATAAGGGGAAGACGATCTCTGCTTCGACAAGACGTGCCAAGGAAACCGCTTCGCTAAACGCGCTGAGGTGGTACAGTGAAGACAATTCGAGTAAAGGCTTGGTAGTGGTGTGACGTCACGCCACAGAACACGTCAGCAGATTGAACTTGTGTAATATTATTCTCTCTACGGTGGTACGTGGAACTTATTTTTTGCAGAGCCGGACACTATCCTGGTGTTCACAATCTTCTATAAATTATTTGGAGGGAGAACCCGCCTTGCAATGCCGATGACAACATGCGCGCCGGACTCGTCGTCATTGAAGCTTGGTTCAGGGGCTACTGAGGGAGTTCCGAACTAGGGAGTGTACGGACAGCCGAACTATCGTGATCGGCCGGACTCCAAGACTATGAAGATACAAGATTGAAGACTTCGTCCCGTGTCCGGATGGGACTTTCCTTGGCGTGGAAGGCAAGCTTGGCGATACGGATATGTAGATTTCCTACCATTGTAACCGACTCTGTGTAACCCTAGCCCTCTCCGGTGTCTATATAAACCGTATGGCTTTAGTCCATAGGACGAACAACAATCATACCATAGGCTAGCTTCTAGGGTTTAGCCTCCTTGATCTCGTGGTAGATCTACTCTTGTAACACACATCATCAATATTAATCAAGCAGGACGTAGGGTTTTACCTCCATCAAGAGGGCCCGAACTTGGGTAAAACATCGTGTCCCTTGTCTCCTGTTACCATCCGCCTAGACGCACAGTTCGGGACCCCCTACCCGAGATCCGCCGGTTTTGACACCGACACTAGCCAAATTCTTTGCACCAAGTAGAGATACCACTTGTGCTTCCAAATATCCTTAAAACCAGTTTTGCCATGAGAGTCCACCATATCTACCAATGGATTGAGTAAGATCCTTCAAGTAAGTTGTCATTGGTGCAAGCAATAAAAATTGCTCTCTAAATATGTATGCTTGATTAAGTGTGGAGGAAATAAGCTTTATACGATCTTGTGATGTGGAAGAAATAAAAGTGACAGATTGCATAATAAAGGTCCATATCACAAGTGGCAATATAAAGTGACGTTCTTTCGCATTAAGATTTTGTGCATCCAACCCTGAAAGCGCATGACAACCTCTACTTCCCTCTGCGAAGGGCCTATCTTTTACTTTTATCTTCTACCTTATGCAAGAGTCATGGTGATCTTCACCTTTCCTTTTTATATTTTATCCTTTGGCAAGCACATTGTGTTGGAAAGATCCTGATATATATATCTAATTGGATATAAGTTAGCATGAGCTATTATTGGTGACATTACCCTTCAGGTAAAAGGTTGGGAGGCGAAACTATAAGCCCCTATCTTTTTCTGTGTCCGATTAAAACTCCATACCCATAAGTATTGCGTGAGTGTTAGCAATTGTGAAAGACTAAATGATAGTTGAGTATGTGAACTTGCTGAAAAGCTCTTACATAGACTCTTTCCGATGTTACGATAAATTGCAATTGCTTCAATGACTGAGATTATAGTTTGTTAGTTTTCAACGAAGTTTCTGATTCATACTTTACATTGTGAATAGATTATTACTTGAGCATCAGAAATCATATGACAAAATATATATACATGTTGCTGTTATAAGATTGATCATGATGCCCTCATGTCCGTATTTTATTTTCTCGACACCTCTACCTCTAAACATGTGGACATATTTATCGTTATCGGCTTCTGCTTGAGGAAAAGCGAGGTCTAAGCTTGGGGGAGTTGATACGTCCATTTTGCATCATGCTTTTATATCGATATTTATTGTATTATGGGATGTTATTACACATTTTGTCACAATACTTATGTCTATTCTCTCTTATTTTACATGGTTTACATGAAGAGGGAGGATGTCGGCAGCTGGAATTCTGGGCTAGAAAAGGAGCAAATATTGGAGACCTATTCTGCACAACTCCAAAAGTTCTGAAACTCCACGGAAGTTATTTTTGGAAATAATAAAAAGTACTAAGCAAAGAAAATACTAGAGGGGGCCCACACCCTGGCCACGAGGGTGGGGGCGCGCCCTACCCCCTGGGCACGCCCCCTGCCTCGTGGCCCCCCTGGTGGCCCTCCGGTGCCCATCTTCTCATATATGAAGTCTTTCATCCGAAAAAAAAATCATAAGCAAGCTTTCGGGATGAGACTCCGCCTCCACGAGGCGGAACCTTGGCGGAACCAATCTAGGGCTCTGGCGGAGCTGTTCTACCGGGGATACTTCCCTCCGGGAGGGGGAAATCATCGCCATCATCATCACCAACGCTCCTCCCATCGGGAGGGGGCCAATCTCCATCAACATCTTCACCAGCACCATCTCCTCTCAAACCCTAGTTCATCTCTTGTATCGAATTCTTGTCTCTAAGTCTGAGATTGGTACCTGTAGGTTGCTAGTAGTGTTGATTACTCCTTGTAGTGGATGCTAGTTGGTTTATTTGGTGGAAGGCCATATATTCAGATCCTATATGCATATTAATACTCCTCTGATTATGAACATGAATATGCTTTGTGAGTAGTTACGTTTGTTCCTAAGAACATGGGAGAAGTCTTGCTATTAGTAGTCATGTGAATTTGGTATTCGTTCGATATTTTGATGAGATATATGTTGTCTCTCCTCTAGTGGTGTCATGTGAACGTCGACTACATGACCCTTCACCATTATGTGGGCCTAGAGGAAGGCATTGGGAAGTAATAAGTAGATGATGGGTTGCTAGAGTGACAGAAGCTTAAACCCTAGTTTATGTGTTGCTTCGTAAGGGGCTGATTTGGATCCATATGTTTCATGCTATGGTTAGGTTTACCTTAATACTTCTTTTGTAGTTGCAGATGCTTGCAATAGGAGTTAATCATAAGTGGGATGCTTGTCCAAGTAAGGGCAGCACCCAAGCACCGGTCCACCCACATATCAAATTATCAAAGTACCGAATGTGAATCATATGAACGTGATGAAAACTAGCTTGACGATAATAACCATGTGTCCTCGGGAGCGCTTTTCTCTATATAAGAGTTTGTCCAGGCTTGTCCTTTGCTATAAAAAGGATTGGGCCACCTTGCTGCACTTTATTTACTTTTGTTACTTGTTACCCGTTACAAATTATCTTATCACAAAACTATTTGTTACCTATAATTTCAGTGATTGCAGAGAATACCTTGCTGAAAACCACTTATCATTTCCTTCTGCTCCTCGTTGGGTTCGACACTCTTACTTATCGAAAGGACTACGATAGATCCCCTATACTTGTGGGTCATCAACACCCTTGTATTGGGCACTATACGCTAGAAAGACACACTGTTTGGATCAAAACAGTAGTTTTCGGTTGTTGTATGGACGAAGGTTGGGCCAACACGCACAACCAAAGACATAGAGAGATTTGTTGTCTGGTTTGATGTGAAGGAGTCTTTCCATCGGAGTTTCGTTGTTTATGTCATGACTAGGCATGTTGATGATGTGAACAGCGGTGAGAAATGCCTCATCCCAGAACTTGAGGGGCATGGAAGCACCGGCTAGGAGAGCGAGACCCACTTCAACTATGTGACGGTGCTTGCGCTCGGCAGAACCGTTTTGTTGGTGCGTGTGAGGGCATGAAACATGATGGGATATGCCAAGAGTTTGGAAGAAGAAATTCAAATTTTCGTATCCCCCCCAATCAAATTGTACCGCAATGATCTTGCGTCAAATTTTCGTTCGACAAGTGCTTGGAAGTTTTGAAAGACTTGAAAAACTTCAGATCGTTTCTTGAGAAGATAGATCCAAGAGAACTTGCTATAGTCATCAATGAAACTAACATAATATGTGTGTCCACCAACTGAGCTAGGGGTAGGACCCCAAACATCCGAAAAAATTAACCGAAGTGGTTGATTAGAAACGCTGATAGAAACAGGATAAGGCAGTTGATGACTTTTTTCTCTTTGGCATGAATCACAAATAGTTTCAACATGATGCTCACCAACAAACGGGAGCTTATTTTTCCTGAGCAAGCGTTCAACTAAAGAAAATGAAGCATTTCCTAGACGATCATGCCACCGTGTTGAAGAAAGCTTGACAACACCATAGGCTTGTTTATTATGTCTTCTAAACTCTGGAAGAAACGGGTAGAGTCCTCGAACGCATATACCTCGATAGAGGGTTTTCCTCGTGGCCAGATCCTTGATCAAGAAGAAAAAAAGGATGAAATTCAATGAAGACATGGTTGTCAAGTGTAATTCTATGAACAGAAAGGAGGTTTCTGTTGGCACTAGGGACATGCAAAAAAATTTCTAAGATGAATCTTACGATGAGGGGTATGTATAACTAAATGACCAATGTTGCTGATGCTCATACCTGCACCATCGGCGGTGTGAATTTGATCCTTGCTGTGGTACTTCTTACGGAGGGTCACCTTTTCGAGCTCTCTGGTGAGATGATTGTTGGCGCTGCTGTCGAGGTACCAGTTGGTGTCGATGCCGTAGGAGCCATCAGCCGCCGCAGCGATCTTGTCATCATCTTGAGAGTCGTCCTCGTCTTCATCATATCGGTACCAGCAGTCCTTGGCGGTGTGACCTGGTTTGCCACAGATCTGATAGCGTGGGGCGTCCGGGCGAGTATGGCCAGAGCCGCCACCACGGCAACCCCTGTTTTCACGGGAGCCACCACCAATGGTTCCACCATTGCTGCTGCTCCTGGCACCACCAGCCCTGCCCTTGCCACGGGAAGGACCGCAGTAGCGAGAGCTGTCGCGACGACCACGGGTAGCGAGGTTTGCAGAGGACTTGAAGCCACCACCGCCGGAGTCCTGGAACTGCACCATGCGCTGATCGAAGTTGCTGAGCATGGAGAAGATCTCGTCGAGGGAGGCGGGTCTGACGCGAGTGTCGAGGGCGGAGACGAGGGGCTGGTACTCCAGATCCAGCCCGTGGAGGATGTATGAGAACAGTTCATCGTCCTGGATGGGTTTGCCGGCCGCAGCCAGCTCATCCGCGAGGCCGCGCATGGTGGCGAAGTAGGCGGCGGCGGACTGGTTTACCTTCTGCGCGTTGATGAGCGAGGTACGGATATTGTTGACGCGGCTCAGCGACTGCGACGAGTACATGCCCGCTAGCGTCGTCCAGAGCGCGTGTGCCGTGGTGACCGTGGTGACCGTGACGAGCACCTCTTTGGAGAGGTTGTTCAGCAGGAAGCCAAGCACCTACTGGTCCTCCCGGACCCAGATGGGGTGGAGAGGGTTGGGCACAAACGTGTCCTTGCCATCCTTATCTTTGGCGGCTTGGAGCTTGGCCGGCTCCGGCGAGGTGCCATCAACATACTGGAAGACACCGGCACCACGCAGTTGTGGCGTGATCTGCGTGCGCCATAGCACGTAATTCATGCGGGAGAGTTTCTCAATGACCTGCCCACTAAGGCTAGGGTGAGATGCGCCGGAGGAGGAAGACATGCTTCTTTGGTGCGATTGGAATCAAGAGAAAACTAGATGGGAAGTAGGATGGCTCTGATTACCATGTGCGAGATGCGGAAACGTCTTGACCTCGGTGCGAGGGGACGTGTTGCATGTTATAGGTAGGGGCGCAAGATCTCTGAAGCGCATACACCGATGGTTGAGATATTACATGAGACTTGGAGGAGAATAGATAAGAAGATAAAGTAGGTTACAAGAGAGAATATTTGAACTACCTACCTAGTCTATCTCTATCTCTAGGTGTGGCTCATGACCGGCACAAGACTCCTCCTTTGGTGCAACAATGTAACGTGACATGATGTGTTTAACACGGGGACCCGAGTGGACACCGCCGTCAACTTGATATGTTCAGCTATTCTTGTTGAGTTGCCTCTTGGACAAGTGTGTCTCTTTTTATGATGTTTTGTCAGATTTCTTTTCGCCTCCACACTAGCAGATTAGTTGGAGTTTGGGCTAATAATTTTCTTATCACTCAATATTCTCATCATTTTCTTCTTAATTAGTTCGGACGTTGTGTGTACCAGACATGGTTATCACTCTATCCATTGAGGGTGCAATAACATTGTTCTCTGTCTGTATTGTATCCCCTTTCTTGCATCGTTGGTGTTTCTTTATTGGATATATTGTCCTTTGGCGTTATATGGTTTTGTTACCCTTTTTTGGTTTTGATCATTTTGTGACTGCAGATGGCGATAAAGATAAAAAAATGGTCTGTGCACATTGGCATTATTATGGAGGGATCGACAAGGGGCCCATCTAGCGTGCTGACTTGGTGGTGTTCGATACAAAATTTGGTTTCGCTTCATGCTACATTCCTCTCTACGTCACTTCGCACAACCAATTGTTGTCTTTTTCCTCACCATGTTTCTTTTCATTTCAGCTAAGTTTTACATATGCTATCTGCTGGGAAATCAAGTATGTGAGAGCAGATACCTCCCAAACCAGCTAATTACATGTTGGTATGTCAAGAACCTACATACTTTCCCTGAAGCATGGGTGAAGGGCAGAAACATTTTTCATTTCAGTTTGTAATCAATATACCTCTTCTATCAATCTTTTTTCTTTTTGATGTGGAGGCATTGTATGTTGTTCTATACAAATAAGACTGTAGTATTCTCTATTTCTATATCCATTAGAGTTAATGTTTCTTTTCATGTAGTTGTAAGGTACCACTTAAATCCATATCTTTTGAGAAGATTTTTGAGCAATGTTGGATCAATTGTGCTGGTGGTGGTGGTGTGTGGGCGGGGGGTAAACCTGTACTTTTTAGTATAACACCCATATGTACACTTTGATTATTTGATAGTTCCTTTGACATGAATTCAGTTCTTGGGCAAAATTCAGTTCTTGAAATGTCAGTTATTCTGTACAATTTTGTGTTTGAGGAAGAGAGAGCTCGTAGATGGTTCGCTTGTTTATTCAACTAACCCATTGTCTGATGAAAGCAAAGGCCTATTCTTAGAAATTAATTGTTTGTGAGGAAATTTTGATAAAGGACAAAATTAAGAGACTGCAGTAGCTTGAAAAACACATGTAAATGTTTAACCTATTGTAAGATAGATATTTGTCTGAACCTGCATGCAGGAGTGGAGGCTAGCCGGTCTCTCTTTTAGTCAGCACCTACATATTTGTCAGCACCTACTGCTCGGAGCAGTCAGTGGACGGCAGAAGAGCCGGTCAGGATAAGGCTGGGTAGGTATGCTAAAAAAATGGGTAGCTAGAATAATAATTTGGTTTGTCTCATGTTTATTAATATAAAATATCATCTACATATGTTTATATATTCATATGTAATTAGAGGTACCAAGTTTTGTTTGCAAATAAAAACAAATGTGTTAGTCTTATTTTTCTTTTAATATATTATATACGTCGTCTAATGTAGTACCCTTAATGGATCTACAATTTTGTGTAAGTTATCATAATCATATTTCTTCATTCAGTATCATTACTATCAATATGTTTTAAATAGTTTTCTTACCCAGTCCACGATGTTAGACTTAACACAAGATCAAAAGTTCTGCGTGAAGGAAACTATTCACATGTTGGCAACACCGTTTGATAGCTGCCTATAGTAGAAGACTACATCTCATCGTGGAACATGGTAAGTAAGGTATTTTGTACATTGTTGTCATGGTTTATTGTTTCTAATAGCTAGCAATTGTAGAATTATCTTTCATATGCATTCATCGGCCGAGGCATCTTATACGTCATCGACAAACATGCATGCCGTGTATATATCTGGACCCTATCCATACATCACGGACACAAGAGTTTTAGTTAAATTACAAAGATTCGTGAGGGAATTCAACGACATACTCAAAATAAAGAAAACCGGTTGGAATTCCGATATATCTAGATGGCAACATTTATTTCCGCCTGCTATTCCAACAAGCATAGATGGGTCAATTTATATTTTTCATTATCATAACATTTTCACAATACAAATCTCTATCTTTTTATCACTATATTCAAGAAAATATTAATTTAGGAAATTGCAGGGAAGTGCCTAGCTAATTTTTTTCCATATTATGCTCTGGTGGAACGGTAAAGAATTGGTTCGTCTAGTTTGCACAGTGTTACACATCTTAAGACCTTGAACGTGAAGTATTCGCGCTAATTAAATATATTGCTTTGCAGGATGAGTAAGTGTTGGGGAACAAGTTTTTATTATACATGATCAAATATCATGCGAATGTAGCTAAAAGCAACATTCCTGATATTGTGCTCGAATTTTCGAAGCACATCAATTAGACAATAATTTTGTAACATATTTTTACTTGGATAATCGCTCTATATGTATACATATCAAATAGCCTTTTGGTTATCAATTTACATTGCAAGTGAAGTGAATTTTAATCATTACCTAATTGTGCCCGCGCTATCTTTTTGCCACATGTGAAATTTGACATGCACTATGTTTATATATATATATATATAACTTCAGCCAAATATTCAAAAGCACGTGACAAAGTACAGTCATTCTACTAGTGCTTATTAAAACCATGGCATTGAGATAATGAATCCATTTGCTAGTCTAATACTCTGGTAGGTAAAAAATTGCACAAGCGAGTCACGTGTGATATAGGAGGTCCCGTGTAGAAGTGTCGACTGTGTGTTGTGCCTGCCATTCTTGGGAGTAGATTAGACAACGCTACTGCTATGTATCTCCCAAGTCCCAATGCAATCACTATCGATCAGATCGCCCACACGGTGTGTACTGTGGCCCGCACATCATTCTTCTTGCGGGTTTTCTGAAGTTTCCGGGAGTTTTCAAGCCCGTTGTGGGAAGCTTTTGGACCGGGTTTTTTCCTGTTGGTTTTTGGACCGATTTTTCTTATACCCCCCTGCTGGTTATTCTATTTTTTTCTGTTCTTTTGTGTTTCTTTCATGGGTTTTCCATTTTAATTTCTTCTTTTTTCTTTTTAATATTTAATTTCACAATTTTGTTCTGAATTTTTAAAAAATATTTCTTGTAATCCTTGAATGTTTTTGAAATACCTGATTATTTTTATTTCACAAACTTTTTGACAATTCGTGAACGTTATTCAAATTCATGAACATCTTTTTAATTCATGATAATTTTTTATTTTTGTAATTCTTTTGAGTTCATGAACATTTTTCAAACTTGAGAACCTTTTTGAACTCCTGAATAGTTTTCGAATCCGCGCCCATTTGTTGAATTTGCAATTTTCTTAATTCTCAAACATAGTTTGAATTCACCAACAGCTATTCGGATCCACATATATTTATTGAATTCGTGAACATTTTGGGAAGTCACACTTTTTACTCACAAAAAATTCTGAATTGGGGAACATTTTTGGATTCATGAATTCTTTTTGAGTTCCTGGATAACTTTTAATTTATTAATTTTTTAAATCCAGAAAAAAAATTATGAGCATTTTTGTCATTCATAATTTGTGTGAATTTTTTCTAAAAAAATTTGTTTTCTTGAGGGTGGTAGAAAAAAAATGAAAATGCAAAAAATAAACTTAAAGTGTGCTTACTAGGCTGCCAAAATTTTGGTGGACAAAAGGGGGAATGCATTGGCAATCATGGGACATGGTTGTTGTCTCAAAGAAGAGCAATGCTACACCTACGTGGCAACCATACGTAGACTAATGTAATAGCTTAGGTGGCCCTTTTTATTTGAAGGAAATTAGGGGAGGGGGCCCACCCATTTGAAATCAAGGGGGGGGTGAGGTGGACGGATTAGTTAGGAAAGTTAAGTAAGATTACGTAGGTTTTCTACGTAAGTGTAGCATTTTTGCACAAAAAATTCTGGTGTATGGGATTTCGTGATGTTCCCCTCTTCAATGATGTGATGCTCGGGAAACAAGCCTGGAGGCTACTTGAAACTCCAACGAGTCTTTGTGCTCGAGTTTTGAAGGGAAGATAATTCCCTAGTAATGATTTCCTATCGGCCGGATGCACCAGAAGTGTCTCCCGCACTTGGAAGGCCAACGTGTGTGGTGGCCCTGAGCTTCAACAAGGCCTTATAAAAAGGATCGGTCATGGAGAGCATACTAGCATATTGAATGATCAATTGGTTGTTCATACTCCAACTATGAGACCTATGGGTCGGTTGGCGGTCCTCGGGGTTGACCGGGTGGCGGATCTCATTGACACCACACCGGCGCATGGGATGAACAACTGATCAGACAAGTTCTTCTACCGCCGGATGCACACGCTAAATTAGCCATGCCTCGGTCACGTCAAGGCGGTGAAAATTTCTGGGCCTTGTCGGGTGAGTGACCAGGATGCTATTCGGAGAGGTCGGTCTATAGAATGCTGGTAGAACACACTCGGAATGATGAATCCTGCGCCAGCAGCCCTAGTACGGACCAAGGTGGTGTATGGACCCTATGGAAGCTGAATGTGCTACCCAAAGTCAGAATTTTCTGGTGGAGGGTACTCAAGGGTCTCCTTTCCTCTCTGGCAACCCTCACACATCACGATATTGCAGATAATGCAACATACAAACTCTGTGGCTTTGCGTAAGGAAGTCTTTATCATGCGCTGATCACATGTGATCATGCCAAAAAACTTTGGGTGGCACTATTGGAACAAAGGGACTAAAACTCCCACGATTACATTCTCTGACATGGGCGGGAGACGTCATTGTGTCAGACACTATGAAGGAGGACGCAACGATTTTTTCAGAGTCATGTAGTGCATCTAGTCCAGCAATTTTTTTTTACTCATGGCGAGGAAATGTTCCAGCCACTCTGATTGAAGGCGCTAGTTGATGAACTGGTTGGGGCTCTTGAGCTACCCCTAAGTCGAGCTGCTCCTACCGGGCCAATAGCTCCTGTGCGACACATTTGAGGTGAATTGGAAAGAGTGTGACGTTGTTCGAACGAATGGTTGTGGTGCGACAATTTTGAGCAGGTAAATAGCCCATGCACGACATGGCTGTTAAACTGAACTGATGCCCTCGTTAGCTGTTGGGGGCTGGACCCACCACTTATCCATGTAAGCGCGGGACCCACCACTTGTCTATTCGCGGGACCCACCTCCTCGCAGCTACAAGAGACGAGCGCCCGTGCCCGTCCGCCCGCCGCCGCCCATTCATCCCCTTTTTCCAATCTTTCTCTTCTCCGACGACCTAGCACAAATGTCTACGTCCTCCGCCACGCACTCAGAATGGCGACAGTATGGACCAGTGCTGCTCACAAGGTGCCCTGACTGCCCACGCCCAGACCCTCTTAAACGGTTGGTCACTAAGAGGGATGACAATGGCAATCTTTGGCGGGAATTTGTGAAATGCTTGAGCAAACCAATGGCAGGAAGGGATGGCAAGGTTAGATCTCAGTTCTTAGCCCGTTCTTTTCCTGTATTTTGCTCTGATTTCTCCATATTTTGTTTTTTGTCCTCGAATTTGGGATTTAGGGTTCATGTTTTTTTTCAGATCTTGAAGAAATGTTACCATTTCGAGTGGATTGATGAATATCTTGATAGGATTCAGTTTGAGGGTTACGTTGATTCGAGCGTGGCCGCAACCTGGGAGCTCAATTTGGGCAGGGTGCCGCCGATTGGTGTGGAGAATACGGGGAGCTCGGGCGGAGGGGCGGGCAGAGTCGTGCCGATGGCGATGTATGCGCGCAATGCTGAACTGCATGCGGAGTCTGAACTGACCAAGGAACTGAAGAAGATCAAGAGACATCTAATGCAGATGATCGATTTGCAAAAGCAAGCAAATATCTTGTCAGGGGGGTTCTATTGTTATATCATTGCTCTTTTTTTGTTTTATTTGTTGTTCATCCGTCATTAGAATGGGCATTTAGGCCTGTCAGGGTAGAGGATGTGATCTGTGCGCCATGCCAAGTTATGTATCTGAATTGAAGCAGCAAATTGGAACACAAATTATTCAGTGTTCATGCTCTGTTTCCTCTATTTTTGTTCTTCAATTAACAGAGTACACACCCAAATTCAGTTTCTAGTAAAAAAGAAAACTGGGCTGCCTAATAGATGTTGGGCCGTGAGACCAGCCCACCCGCGTAGGGGCACCAGCCCACCCGCGTAAGGGCACCAGCCCACCTCTAACTTCGGCAAATAAAATGTTACTTGTTTTTACTTTGACCTTTTTCTTGCACTAAATTTTGTGATGGGTCATTTTTTGATGCACTCAAACTAAATGTTACTTGTTTTTATGCATGTCTACGGTTCCATGAACTAAATGAGTTGCATGCTTGCATGAAGTAAATTAGTTTGCATTTCCTAGTTGCATGTCCATAGTGGGTTTGCATGGGGCTCCTAGTTGCATGTCCATGGTTTGGCCAATATTTTGAAGATGGTGTGTGTGGTGATTGGGGTATAGCAACCCGGGCCCGTAGCAACCCATAGCAATACACAAATAATAGCAAGAACAACCCACAACAATCTACAAATAATAGCATGAAACACACAATATATATAGTAGCATAACGATTATATAGAAGCATAATGATTGCAAACCATAGTTCCATGATAGCCTTACAACTCCACGATAGCCTTACAACTTAAAATACTAATACAACTTAATACTAGTAGCATAACGATTACAACTTAGAAAAACTAATACGATAGATATATAGCAAGCTAGATAGATCGGGGGCACCAAACGCGGGTTCTTCTTCTCCTCCTCCGGGTGAACGACGCCACCTCGCTCCTCCGGGCGCCGCCCTTCACTCCTCCCATTGTTGATGGGGTACGGGAGCGTGTGCATAACGCCGTTGTTGGGGAAGATGTTGTTGAAGTTGGTGAAGATATTATAGGTGGTGAAAGCTATGAACTCATAACCAACCCAATACGCTTGCCCGAGGAGGTGGAAAGCATCGAAAGGGTTAGTGAACCTGGCGAGGAGCCCAACCACAGCGTCGTTGTGGTTGACCTCCTCAAGATGGTACATCCGAGGAGAGCCGCGGGGGAGGTGGCGGAAGCCGTCCGCAAGGAAGAACTCCGTTAACTCCCTTGCGCCCCTCCACCTCGAGATCGCCCACACCCTAAGGGTTCTCTCTACATACAATCCGGCCGGGTAGAGCCTTTCCGACACGGTTGGGGGGAAGTGGTAGGTGGGGGCGTTGTACTGCATGGTGGTGGGGTGGCTCGAGGGCTCGGTCGAGTTTGATGGAGAAGAAGGAAGAAGGAGGGCAGAGGAGGCAAAGGATGGGGTAGGGAGAGGAAGACGATAGTGCCCGGCTTAAATAGCCCAAGTGCAATGTGGTTTCACCCCGTAGAAATAATGGGCGGGCGGCGTTTGGTGGCACCCCATCAAAGTGTGTACACGAGCATGGGAAACGGGCTGCAACGCTTCTATGCCACTGGTCACGGGTCAAGGGGGACGGGCTCACGCACGTGTCTGTGCCGTCGTGGGTCAAGGGGACACGCCTGTCCCTGGTTCTCTGCGTGTGCCGCCCGTGCATGCATGTCGTAGCCCATTAATTTGCCCATCTTGCTAGGGCCTGGCTAGAGGGCAACGTTTGGTCTATGGGAGACGTGACAATAATTGACGCCTTCATTTGCCCATCTTGTAACGAGCAGCATGTCGTTTGAACTACATCGATACCCATCATGCCAGTATTGTGTCGTTCAAAGAGGAGCACGCCATGCACCGCATGCCATGCACCGTTGGCTTTTTGGTTGTCTTCATCGGGGTCTGGCTGCTGCATTGTGGTCGGGTGCATGCTTTGATGCGGCGCTGCATCGGTGCTAATGGTAGGCATGCGACAGCTTACTGCGTCTAGATGGGTGGCGGAGCAGGGCTACGTCGAGGGCATGCATGCAACGCACAAGCGCAGTTCCGCGGGTGGGCATGCATGCTGCAACGGGCGCCGGCGCTGCGGGTAGGCATGGGCACGCATGCAACGATGGAAAGGGCACTGCGTAGGCTTGGTCCATGCACCGCGTCAACTCGTGTCGTTGGATTCAAATGAACGGTCCTGATGCCCCAATGAGAGAGGCTGATCGAAACCGCACTGATTCAACCAATCAGCGCGTCTCATGAGGATCGAAGGACATTGTAGCTAACCCTAGCGCCTGATCTCAACCGTCCACGCACAACGATCGACGACCCGGTAGTGTGCGGGTTTTGAGGGGTTTTGAGAGGTTTGAGGGGTTTTGAGTGATTAGGGTTGAGCATAACTAATTCAAAAAAATCAAAAAATATAAAACTTGCGCACATAGTCTTATTATGTCGTATAGTAACGAGAAAAAAATATAAATATGGTTTACATACATTTTTACGAAAAATCCTTCACTAAATTGTCATTCCTCGAACAATGTAGTATGGAGTTCAAGGAGAGAGTAGTGGGCACCCGAGAGTAGGTGGGGTTTTGAAAATGAAAAGTGTGAAAACCTCACCAAAACTTCATTTTGGATTGACTAAGAAAGATCTTAACTTACTTTTCTCATTTTCATGTTTTAAACTTGTTTATATATAATTTTCTATTAAACCTTGTTTTTTCAAAAAGAAAATAAAATAATAGAAAATTAATTCAATAAATAGTGAGACTTTAGATTTACACTATATAGGTAGAATAGATGTGTAGAAAAATTATTTGGCTGGTTTAGACAAGGTGCCAAAAAAACTTGCTTAAATATGAGGCCGTTTACCCTACCTTTGGAGGTCATTTGAAACACACTTTTCATGACTATGAGTTCAACTTACCAAAAGGGCTCGGATTGATCAGCAAGCAAACATATTTCAGTTGAGGTACTTTAGATAGCATTAAAACATCAATACCCCATCCCTAATTCAAATTTGAGCCCAAATTTGAATCCAAATTTGAATTTAAAACAATGACACAAATATTATCTATTATTTTATTTGGCTGGTTTAGACAAGGTACCAACAAACAAGTTCGAATAGAAATACGGGGATACATAGTGACTACCAGTACGCACCAAGTTACAAATATTATTACATGACACAAATTTTCAAACTGTTCTCTGTTCTACCTCTTCCTACCACGTCGTGTGCCCTTCTTCGCCTTAGCACTTCTTGTTTTTGGTTCTACTACACACACAAGTTCAGTCATCATCTTGGTTTTCTTCACTGGTCTTTTCAACACCTCGCCAACACCCTCAAGATCAGTGTCTTCAGCCTGAATGTTGACAGCAGTTTCAGTTTCTTCGGTGTGTACCTCAACATGGGTTTCTTCAGTCTGAACCTCGACACGCTCAGGTTCAGTTTCAACCTCGAGAGCAGTTTCTTCAGTCTGAATGTTGACTGCAATTTCAGTTTCTTCGGTGTGCACCTCCACATCAGTTTCTTCAGTCTGAATGTTGACTGCAGCAGGATTTTCTTCAGTCTGCTCAGGCTCAGGCACACTTCTCTTCTTTCTACAGCCATTGACTCTTGCTTTTTTTGTTGGCCAACACTGTTCAACAACAAGGGGTTGACTTGCTCGCTTCCTCCTGGCCATTGGGAAAATGTTATAGATATAGTAATTGGAAAAAAGCACCAAATCAAAACACAGACAAATAAACAAGAACATACTTTGGCTTATCAGGAGTGTAACGGCATTTGACAGATCCCACTCTGTGCCCAAGTTCCTGGCACAACTTGCATCTGTTTTTGTTACCTTTTTGGGCCCTTTTTGGCTTTCCATCTTTCTTTCCCTTCTTACTACTCCCACCTTTCTCAAACCATGCCTTGAATCTACTCTGTTTAGGCCTGCCAGCCTTTCTTTTCGTCAAGGGAGGACACATGGAAAATTCAATCTCCACTTCAGGCCACTGAGACTGATCTGTAAGTGCTGGAATTGGAGTAGCATATGCAGCTTTGAATCTTGCTACCGAATAATATTCATGCAAATATGGGTGCATGTTTATCTTCGGTTGGGATGCTAAGAAAAGAATGGCATGCTCACATGGTTTACCAGTGTGTTGCCACTCGAGGCAAGTGCAATCATGCAATTCAGTGTTAACAACAATGTCTCTTTCCGGTTTTGTTATCTCTAACTTCAGCACCCCAAGGTGAATATTTTTCAACAAACAAATGTGAAAGACATCTGCTCCTATTGACCACCTGTTGTACCACTGCTGGAAGCTTATCACCTTGCAGACAATCACCTATCCTTCTTCTCAATTCCCACAACCGCATGAGCATGATCCTGATTTGGTCAACCATGTCATGCACAGGCAAATCTTTTAACTCCTTCACCTTGTTGTTGAAACTCTCTGCCAAATTGTTGTTGATGTGGTCACACTTGATGGCAGTGTTGAATGCTGACCTGTACCATAACAAAGAATGGTAGGTGTTCAGCCATGGACCAAACTCATCACATGCTGCCATTATCTTATCAAGATGATATTTGTGTGTCTGTCTAGTGTAAGATCTTGCTGCTGGCCACATGCGCCCAAATTCTTCTCCTCTAAATTTTTTGATCAAATTCATCCACAAATGACCGAAGCACTCCCTCTGCTCAGCATGTGGGAAAACATTTTTCACTGAATTTTCCAAGCCCCTTACATGCATCTGTGTGTATAGCCAAAGGTGACACTGGCCCTAGGCATCTTTTCAACTGGATCATGAACCATGTCCATGAAGCCTCTGTTTCTGACTGAAACAAGCCAACAGCAATAGGAAACATCCAGTTGTGTCCATCTAGAGCATTGCATGCTGCCAACTGACCATTCCACTTGCCTGTCAAAAATGATGAGTCTATGCTCAAATATGGACGGCACCCTGCTTTGAAGCCATCGATGCAAGGCTTCAAAGCCATAAAAAACTTGGAGAACTTGACTTCACCTTCGGCTGATACCTCAGTATCTATCTCCACAACACTGCCAGGTGACCTCTTTTCCACCTCTGCTTTGAAGTTGTAAAGCATCCTAAATGTATTTGCCCAATCACCATATAAATTTTTCATTGCCCTTTGTTTTGCCTTCCACACTGTGGTATATTTCAGTTTAATGGGGTACATCTTTTCCAAGTCTACTTTGAGTTTCTTGGCAGTAGTGTTTGGTGTTTTGGCTAAAATTGGGGTGATCTTTTCTGCAACCCAAAGTTGTGATGTCATGGTTGATACTCTCTGTGAACTTGTAATACAAGTATGTTGATTGGGGATTTGGTTAACCCTGACAGTACTTCCATCAGGTTGCAGTCTAGCAGATATGTACCACTTGCAAGGCTTGACACTACCATCAAATCCTCTGCACCTCGCATAAAACTTCTTTCTATCAGTCCAAACAGTCTTGGCATCAAACTCATGTTTCACTGCATAAGTCTTGAAACACATCCTAAACTCCTTCATGCTTGGGAACAACTTGCCTACTTCAATGACAGGGTTTTCTTTGTCATACACATGCACCAGCTCATCATCATGTGCATCATCTACTTCATCTGCAGCTTGTTCCATCAAATGTCGATCTACATCTTCATCAGCATTAGCAGGCAAACTAGATTTGCCCCTCTTCTGCTTATCTTTGTCATCGACTGGAATGCCAAAAAGTTTGGCCATCTCAATGTCAGGCATTGGTGCAATGACCAAATCAGTAGGCTCATCTAATTCAACTACATTCCAATCAACAGTTGCTGCAGTTTCAGTTTCAGTTCCAGTCACATGTCCCTCTTCGGCTATTACTGTAAGTTCAGTACACATGGGAATCAATGGCCTCTGTGTAGCCCAATCATCATCTACCATCTACGCAGCCAAGTGTGATGGCACATATCCAACCTTCGAAAAAATATTCAGATCAACGAGCTCAGCAAAAAAATTAGCCCGTTTGCTTGTCCAGCCGTTTTGCCGATCGATTTCTTCAACAATCTGTTCACCATCTTCTATTCTCACATACTCTCCTTTCCAATCATCAAACCGCAACAGTGATACTTCTTGCTCTGGACCCCAAACAATATTCTCCCCAATTTTTTCCACCCATTTCTTCACTGCTTTCTCTCCCATGTTCTGTAGAACTTGTGGATCAATCTCTGTAAACTCAACCTCCCATTTAACAATTGTGTCTCTCTCAATGTTCTGTATGCTACCATCAACTAATTTTGCCTTTGATGGAAAGAAATTGACCGTCAATTCGAAGGTCCGAGCGGCAGCATCCCCTCTGTCAGTGGCGGACAGTGTGAGCCCGTGAGAAAGAGCAGACGAAGGCCCTAATTGCATGCAAAATTGGATCGGAGAGAGGCGCATTACCTATTCGAAGTTGAATCTGGCGGCTCCATCTCAGTATGCCCACGGGCTCCCCTCACAACCTATCGATTCAACAAGCGAAAACAGAGGAAACGAGCTGAGATCTACGGGCCCGAGAGAGGAACGGGAGGGCGACTAAGGTTCGAATTTACTCACCATTTTCTGAGGACGAAGGCTCCGCCGCCGTTGAGAACGAGGGCTCCGCCGACGCCACTGAGAACGCAAGATCCGCCGCCATCGGAGAAGAAGGGGGGGGCAGAGTGGCGGGCCCGGCACGGTCGGGCGGCAGGGCACGGTCAGCTGTTTTGAGGACCAATTAAGTTGGACCCACATGTCCTAACATAAACGGGCTTGGTTGACGACCAATTTAACCCCATTTAACACCCCATGTGGCCCTGGGCTATTTACACGCTCAAATGTGTCGCATCACAGCCATTCATTCCAACAACGTCGCACTCCTTCCAATTTGTCATGCCATCAACTCCTTCTAATTCACAGGAGCTATTGGCCCGCTCCCACGGAAGCAAAAAAAAAAAGGGCCTGTAGAGTTGGCGCCCACCCATGGCCGGCGGCCGGCTGGGTCTCTGTTAACTCCGACGGGGCAATTGATGCTTGCAGACGGGTGCCTGGCTCGGGCTATGTTATTAGAGATCACCAAGGGGAGTTCTTAGAAGCCGGGCTGAAGCAGTACAAGGGCATTGAGGAATGAGGACCCTTTCGTGAGCGAGCTGTTGGCATGACGAGATGATGTAGACACCGCGCTGAGAAGAAGACATCAATATGTTATGGTCCAGGTGGACTGCTCTACACTTGCAGATTTGTGGCATGACATGAGTCTAACTCGTATTAGTGGCGGACATATCATGATTGAAATTAGATGGATGATTGTCTCCGGGGTTAAGTTTCTTTGAACTCCACACGACGCAAGCTAGGCTGCGCATCTATGTGCAAAAGAGGCTCTTAGCAATTTATCTGTTACTTGCTTTAATGTAATTCTTGGATTCCTGACTACAATTCTTCAGTTTGATTGTAATCTTTGTCAGTTTAATAAAGCGAGGGATTTACTTCAAAAAAGGGTGCCCTACAGAAGTCAGCGGCTGGAGGTAATGGGGCCGGTTGCCCCACACGTGACCAGCGTCTGGACGGGTGCCGCGCCTGTGAGCGACCCGAGCGTGGTGCTCTCAGCGAGCGCTATATAGCCACTCGCTACAAAGCACAAAGATAAAAAAGACAACGCCACGGACGAGAGTTTGTACACTTTTCGACAAAGTATGAATTTTATTATCTCAAGATAAAGTATCAAGAGGATAGAAATACAATGAGCACACATCTGGCCTCTGCATAGCTAGGATGCACACTGACAACACCAACACACGCACACAAAAACATGCTCACAAATAGCAAAGTCATGTAAGACCAAAGCTATATGTAGACGAAGAAAAAAAAAACCTAGCTCGGATCCGCGATCCGCAAACTAAAACAATGACCATATCCGCATCAACCATCTTATGACATCACACAAACGTCGAGATTCTTCAACAGCAACGCCTTCAGAAAGGGAGCGGCGCTCAATCGCCGCCGTCACCGGATACAACCAGCATGGTCAGAGTCTAAGTTTTCACCCTGAAAAACCAGTCCGCACATATCCGAGTTTGATACATACTGACAATAAAAGCATGTATTCCAAACTGCTGGATGGAAGTCACGGAAGGCAGCAAGATGGACCATGAATGATCTTGACAGTTTTGTTGCCAAGCAGGCAAAGCATCCAAGTAGCTTGACGGCGATGCAGGCAGGGAACCAAACAAGTACAATCAGGTCAGGCCAAACCATTCTATCAGGCGGAAATCCTAGCTAGCTTTCTTGCAGCCACGCAACCTTTCGCGCTATCAAGCAGGAATCCTACCTAGCTTTTTTTGTTTAGAAAGATGCATGAGAGGAGAAAAATACACACCTTCACATCAGTGCTTGACTTCTCTGCACAAAGTGTGTCAATATAGGAGCTTCTGAGCAGCTTCCTGTGTAATTTATAAGATCATCTTCCGTTCTTATCCTCAATGGAATGTAAAGCTAGAGGATGGGTTATATACACAGATAGATGCAGGTCTTGCTGCATTATTTATCAGATGGCGCAGTCAACACCAACACCAATACCCCACAAAAAATATCTAATAATTAATTAGTATACCATTGTGCCTTTAAGTTCTGTACACCCAATCTAGAAATCTTGCCTCCGCCAATGCTTCAATCCCATGGATGAGTGCAATAAGTACACACCCGATTCAAGATGGCAATGGGGCCACGTAACCCGCGTCCCCGCGGGTTTTTACCAAATTAGGAGACGAGGTGTGTGTCTTTCTAGCCCTGCGGGGATGCTATTGGGTACATTATAAAATCCGACATGTTTCACGCGTTCAAACCCGTTTCAGTAGTACTCGAATCCAAAACCCGCCATACCCGTTAAAATACGTAGCATATCCACTGATCCACCAATTTCTGTCCATCCACTGATCCAGCTTCGACCGTCTGAAATATGCTATTGTATTATGCTAAAATATGCTCCTTCTCCTGAAGTTATTGTTGAAATGTTGCTGAAATATACTATTGTATTGTGCTGAAATATGCTCAAATTTTACTGCTGAAATATACTATGTTTGCTGCTAAAATGCTATTCCATGGTGGCTACTATTTATATCATGTTTTGCTGCTTCAATATGCTGATTTTTTCTACGGCCATTGTTGTATATGCTCATGTTTTTTTTAAAAAGCTGTTGTGTTTGCTGACTGCTCGCGGGAGGGGTTCCTCGCAGGATCAAAAAACCCGGCTGGTTTAGGGAACGGGCAAAAAGCTGGCCCCGTGCATGGGGACGGGGATTGTGCAAGCAAAACCAGGCATGTTTTGTCCCCGTTGCCATCTTGACACCCGATCTTTCCATCACTTCGATTTATGAATCCAACACCAATACACACTGATGATCACGCCAATGAAGAGCAAAGTCATACCTCAAATAGATCGGATCTGCCCAGATAACTTATCATCATTTTTTTATTTTTTCATTTAAAATCCACTATACATCGTTCAACACCCTTAAGGCTGTCCAGTGAACATGTCATAACTCACAACACATAATACATGCCTAAAAATACATTCCATAAGTGTGATGGCCCTTCGGCATTCATAACTCTACCCTGATTTTGGTAAAGTCACGTAGGACATGATCCAAATATTATTACCGTGACCTCCGGTTCTTAGAGACCTTAAAGATGTTTGGATTTCAAATTTCATTGTTGTTTGTAGTAACACAAAACAGAGTAGACAGTTTGGATGACTGCAAGAACTAAGCCAATAACAGCTGCCAGGAGGCCAACGGCTAGCCAGGGGTTCCTCAAGTACCTCTGCTTTAGCCACGCAATCCACCTCCGCGGGTAGCTCTGGAACCGCTTCTCAAGCTTCTTGCATGTCTCCCGAAGGTAGTTGCAGTTGGGGTCATCCGGGTCGAACTGGATCCCCTTGCAAAGGTCGGCGAAGCATTTGGCCACCTCTTCATTGTTCCCATGGCCATGCACGATGACGCCTCTCTTCGACAGGAGCTCCACGTCCTTCGTGGTGCAGGCCACCTGGGATATGAACACGCAGTATGCCGTGACGTGGCTCCCCACCGTCTCCCGGTTACGTTGCTCCAGCTCTATCAAGTTACGTAATAACCGCCATGTCTCGGAGTCGATGTCCAGGCAGGGGACCTCCAGAGTGCCGCCACTGCCGTCCAACTTGACGTCGAGGATGCAGCGGATGAGACCCTTCTCGCCCATGGCCCGAGCCTTGAACTTCACTCCCACGAAGTTGTACTCGGTCGCCGAGCGCCACCGGCGCACAGACATGGGATCAGCGGTGCAAAACGGCACGGCAGGCGAGACAGAGAGTGGCTTCAAGTGCATATGAAGAAGATGGAGAAGATTACCGGGTGCCGCCTGCTCTGGCAGCACCATGGCCGGCGCGGCCATGGCGTACATTTGTCTCCTCATGAGATCAAGGGCATAATCCGAGATCTCTGTAAGCACACGATCCTTACCGTCCAAAGTGGTCAGCTCCCCGATCTTCTCAAGGACGAAGAACGGTATCTGGTTCTCCGCGAGATAGAACACGTCGCGGACCACCGCTAGCGCCTCCGCCCTGTTTGCTGACGAGACGGCGGCCTCCGCAGTCCCCACATCATCTAGATCTAGATGATGTGATCTGAGGCCGACAAGGCGGGACAGTATGTAACAGGCGTCGAGGAGCAGCATGCGCACGAATTGCTCGCTCGTCATGTCCTCAAATGTGTTGGCGTAGCAGTTCCTGGTGTCACGCTCCAGGCATGCCAGCTCCTTGACATAGACATCCACCGTCATGGCCGGTCTTGCTGCCTTCGCCGCCGAGAGCACCATGTCGAGGCTTGCCAGCTTGTCATGCTCCATGGCGAGGTGTGGGTTGTTGCTCTGGGGCCGAGGGTAGTTGTACGGGCCGATGGCGACGTGGTCAGGATCATACTCGCTGCTGTCGACGTTGCGCGTGAGGTCGCGGACCTTTCCGACGACGATGGAGCAAGGACGGCAACCATCGCCGCCCTGCGCCTTGGATGAGTTCAGGGTGGCCAGCTTATCTTCCAGCTCATGGGCCAGCTGATGCATCTCCAGGACGCAGGAATCCGAATCCGTAGATTGGTCTGCAGACAGTCCATCGATCAGCCCCAAACAGATTGTGATTAGTCAACTACGTTTTTTTGAAACTAATTACTAATACTAGTAGTACAAGATAAAATAGAACAGACGGGATGATAAGTTCACTGGGCACCTTTTTGATCCATTTGCTTGTCCACCAATGGCCTTACGCTGCCGCCGAGCAGAGTAGCATGCAGTTGCACTCGTGGAGTTGAGTTACCCTCTCAAGTCTCCGAACACTTGTTCCTGTCTTCGTGTCCCAGCATGCATGATAATGCAGCAAGGCCAGCAAGCGCCTTCCAGCGCTAGTTTACAGCGAGAATCGCGAGATAGGAGACGGTGATGGAGGGAGACACTGATTTGTGGGGTGCAACTGAGACATCGGGGCGAGACGAAGGGATAAGGCCGATGCACCGTTTCACCTAAAAGAAGCGAAAGCTGGCTAGGATTCGGGTGGCTGCAAGAAAGAACCAAAGAAAGAAAGAATCCGATGGAATGTTTTGGCTTGCCGTGATTTGGACTTTGTGCTTGTTTGGTATCGCAGTGCTGCATCGCCATCAGGGCGGGACTAGGGCTCGCTATAGGAAAAAAAATTATATGAGACCAGGTCTCATATACAGCAGGTGAGACCCGCCTGATGGATGACACGTGGCATTCACAAATCATAAAACATCTAATCTCTCCCCTGATTTCAGATGAGGGGTGGGGTAAATGCTTTGTGATTTGTGAAGGGCGCTTATAGGCGCCGGTGTGCCGGCCGAAAGTTTCGGCTGGTCCAGCCCGAGACGTTCGATTTAGGCCACGCGGCCGTTGGATCCAAGCGAGAAAAAAAAACAAATCGCCCCAGCTCTCTTCTTCCTCGCGGAGTTGGTTGGATTCACATATCTCGTTCGGGGGAGCGCGGCGCCGCGCCTCCTGTCCCCTCCGGTGGTCGTCGGTCCCCACCCTGGCCGGCCGACCTCGTCGCCGCCGGACCCCGTCCTCGCCGGCCGACCTCGTCGCCGGTCCCTGCCCTCGCCGGCTATCTTCATCGCCAGTTCCCATGCAACAACTCCACCTGCGTTGCAGCTCTTGATGGCGACCGTTGTAGCTCGGCCGCCGCCTCTCGCCATTGATGCTCGCTGCAGGAAATTATGTCGACGGCGGCCGTCAGTCAATCAACGCCGTTTTGAATGGATGTAGCAAAAAACTTCACCCGTAGTAGCAAAAAAAACTACGGTTGCAGCAAAAATCAAACACCGTCGCCATCTTTCGCGAGATCGCAACTCCACCTTACATGGATGTAGCAAAAACTTCAGCGGTAGTAGCAAAAAACTACTACGGTTGCAGCAAAAATCAAACACCGTCGCCGTCTTTCGCGAGGTCGCAACTCCGCCTTACATGGATGTAGCAAAAACTTCAGTGGTAGTAGCAAAAAACTACTACGGTTGCAACAAAAATCGTTGTTGTCATCATCGCGAGGTCGCAGCTCCGCCTGATGGATGTAGCAAAAAACTTTGCCAGTAGTAACAAAATCCAACTGCGGTTGCACCTTCCCCTTGTTGTGCAGTTACATTGAAGCTTTTCTGTCTATGGATGACCCACATCTTTATAAAGAAGGAGTAGATGGTGTTATTAGGCGTTGTGTACCTGAGCATGAACAGGAACAAATCCTACGCAAGTGTCACTCCGAGGCTTATGGAGGGCACCACACTTGAGATAGAACTGCGCATAAGGTATTGCAATCCGGTTTTTATTGGCCTACTCTCTTCAAGGATGCTCGTAAGTTTGTCTTATCTTGGGATGAATGTCAAGGAATTGGTAATATTAGTAGACGTCAAGAAATGCCTATGAATTATTATCTTGTTATTGTACCATTTGATGTTTGGGGCTTTGATTATATGGGACCGTTTCCTACCTCTAATGGATATACACATATTTTAGTTGCTGTTGATTACGTTACTAAGTGGGTAGAAGCTATTCCAACTAGTAGTGCTGATCATAACACTTCTATTAAGATGGTTAAAGAAGTTATTTTTCCGAGGTTTGGAGTCCCTAGATATTTAATGACTGATGGTGGTTCACATTTCATTCATGGTGCTTCTCGTAAAATCCTTGCTAAGTATGATGTTAATCATAGAATTGCATCCCCTTATCACCCACAGTCTAGTGGTCAAGTAGAATTGAGTAACAGAGAGATTAAATTAATTTTTCAAAAGACTGTTAATAGATCTAGAAAGAATTGGTCCAAGAAACTTGATGATGCTTTATGGGCCTATAGAACTGCATATAAAAATCCTATGGGTATGTCTCCTTATAAAATGGTTTATGGAAAACCATGTCATTTACCTCTCGAACTAGAACATAAGGCATATTGGGCTATTAAAGAGCTCAATTATGATTTCAAACTTGCCAGTGAGAAGAGGCTATTTGACATTAGCTCACTTGATGAATGGAGAACCCAAGCCTATGAGAATGCCAAGTTGTTTAAAGAAAAAGTTAAAAGATGGCATGACAAAAGGATGCAAAAGCGTGAGTTTAACGTAGGTGATTATGTGTTGCTATACAACTCTCATTTAAGGTTTTTTGCAGGAAAACTTCTCTCTAAATGGGAAGGTCCTTACGTTATCGAGGAGGTCTATCATTCTGGTGCCATAAAAATCAAAAACTTCGAAGGCACAAACCCGAAGGTGGTGAACGGTCAAAGAATCAAACAATATATCTCAGGTAAGCCTATAAATGTTGAAACCAATGTTATTGAAACCGTTACGGTGGAGGAATACATAAGGGACACTTTCCAAAACGTTTCAGACTCCGAAAAGAAATAGGTATGTGGCACGGTAAGTAAACCGACTCCAAAACAGTTCTAATGGCAATTTTTCTCCGTTTTGGAATATTTAGAAAAATAGGAAAATAAGAAGCAGTCCGGGAAGGACACGAGGCCTCCACGAGGGTGGAGGGCGCACCCTACCCCCCTGGGCGCGCCCACCTGCCTCGTGGTCACCTCGTGCGCTCTCTAGAGTCTGTTTTCTTGCATGATACTTCTTTTGGTCGGTAAAAATTCATTATATAATCCTCCGAAGGTTTTGACCACCGTATCACGCAATTATCCTCTATTCTTGTTTCGAGCTGTTTTCTGTCAGGATTGTCAAGGCCAGGCATCATGTCGTCCCCCTCCTCCAACAATGGTGACAACGATGCTTGGCTAATGAAGATAGAGCTGAAGAGCAAAGAACCCAGGGAGATCAACAAGGATGAAGGGGTCAAGGAGTCCACGGAGGACCAAGTTCCGGCAACAGAAGACATCCTTCAACTTGACCACAATCTTCTTACCCCAACTGAGATCGAAGCTTTCCAGGTGATTGAGTTAGCTCGTATACAAAACAAGTATCTCACGTGTGAAAATATTTTGTTGAAGGAGCATATCGTCGCACTCAAGGGCATTATCCGCAAATTGGAGGATCTCATACGCTCGATGTGCGACTACCCATCATCACCGCCATCTTCTTCACCAGCAAAGGAGACATAATAACATGGGTATGGGCACTCCCCTTGGCAACTGCCAAGCTTGGGGGAGGTGCCCCGGTATCGTATCACCATCACACTACTATCTTTACAGTTTTTCTTAGTTCGATCCTTTTGGTAATATCTTGATCTAGTAGAATAAAGTCTTAGTATGATTTAGTTTTGAGTTTTGCTTTATGATCCCTTTATGTAATCGAGTCTATGAGCTATATATAATAAAGATTAGTTGAGTCAAGGGCTTGATTATTTTGCTATAATCTTGAGTGAATAAAAGAAAACGAAAGAACAAAAAGAAATAAAGAGATCATATTGATCTTATGAAGAGTAATGACTTCACATAGAAAGAGTATGATGATTAAAAGTTGTTGAGAGTTGACAAACATAGTTTTGGTCATCGTTGCAATTAATAGGAAGTAATAAAGAAAGAGAGGTTTAACATATAAATATACTATCTTGGACATCTTTTATGATTGTGAGCAATCATTAAAATATGACATGCCAAAGAGTTGATGTTGGACAAGGAAGACACCATAATGGGTTATGTTTTCTTACATCTGAAATAAAGTATATTGTCAAGGATCATCCAACATGTTGAGTTTGCCTTTCTCCCTCATGCTAGCTGAGGGAGTTCCGGACTAGGGGGTGTCCGGACAGCCGAACTATCGTGATCGGCCGGACTCCAAGACTATGAAGATACAAGATTGAAGACTTCGTCCCGTGTCCGGATGGGACTTTCCTTGGCGTGGAAGGCAAGCTTGGCGATACGGATATGTAGATTTCCTACCATTGTAACTGACTATGTGTAACCCTAGCCCTCTCTGGTGTCTATATAAACCATAACAAATAACAGATTTTCAGGAAACAAATAATACATTTTAATCTAACTTTCCTAACTTATCTAAATCAATCGATTCCTTTTATTGGTTAAATTTGTCTTAGGAAACAAATAACATATTTTCAGAAAACAAATAATACATTTTAATCTAACTTCCTTAAATTATGCAAATCAATTGATTCCTTTTATTGGTTCAATTTGTCTTAGGAAACAAATAACAGATTTTTAGGAAACAAATAATACATTTTAATCTAACTTTTCTAACTTATTAGTGAAATTTGTTTTAGGAAACAAATAACAGACACGTCACAACTTTCCTCCCAATAAATAGTTTCTTAACATTTGCAAACTTTCCTAATCAGACACGTCACAAACGGGCAGGTACTGATATCACGTTATCAAGCAATAAAACCCCATTTCCATTGAAATCAGTTCAAAAATCCTAACTTTCCTAAATTTTTACCTTTCTTTGATAACAACAAACAGTTTCTATGTTTTCCATTGATATTAGCATTTTTTTGAACTGAGATCTCCGGGTTATGATTTTTTTGTGATTCTTTCCAATTGTGACCTCTCCTTCCACTCCGGCTCCTTGTCGGATAAACACCTCCACCATAGCCAGGTGACACCGCCCCAGACCTCTTGCCTCTCCACACCTTCTCCGCCACCTCCTTCTCGTACTCCATTAACAATCCCTCCGCCACATTTATCCACAGCGGTGTCGAGGGCATGGTGCAGCAGCGTACCAGCGGTAGAGCAGCGCATAGCAGCAGGAAGCAACACGCAGTAGGCGAGGCTGAGGGGGCGACCGACAGAAGATGGCCATGACTGGAGGCGGCGCGAGGCAGGGGGCAGCAGACGGGGCGAGCGCAGCCAGCGAGAGTGTGGCGCGTGACTAGGGTGTGTGTCGCGCGGGGCACAGTGGTGCGGTGGCTGCTGCGAGCGCGACGGTAGCGGCGGGCGCGACCGACGCGGTGTAGCGGGCATGGGCATGGAGAGGGAGTGGCCCCGCGGGTGCGGAAGAAGAGCAGCAGACTCGGGCATGGGCGTGCATAGGAGCGGGCATGTGCCACGGGGTCAATCCGAGGAGCTCGGTGGCTACCCCTGCAATGGCCATGGCGGAAGGCGGTTCTCGGCCATAGCAAAATACCTAACGAGAGCAAACGAGAGGGGAGACAAGGGAAAGGCAAGAGGAGATCATGGCGGTGTCAATGGCGCCCTAGGGGAAGACATGGGAGCTCGGGGCGGCGCGGATCGAACGGCAATGTCGCGGTGGCCCAAGGTTGAGGAAGACGGCAGCGAAGTCGATGCGGGGGTGCTGGACTTGATCTCGTTGGCGCAGACGAAGTAGCGAAGGCATTCGGAGCTCCTCGACAAGCTCCTAGCCCGCAGGGAGGGCAGTGGCCTTGTGGACGGGGTCGGTCATGGTGGCCGTGGCGTCTGACTTCGTCCAGATCGACGGGATCGAGCGAGCGAGGAGGAGAAGTGGATTTGGGAGGGGGCGTCAAGGAGGAGTGAGGCCATGGGGTAGGGAAGGCAGGGCGTCACCCTTATCCATTCTCCTTCGATGCCAGCGAGGTGGTCGGGCGGGAGCCCGTCTCAGTAGCGACGCGGCTCGGGGAACAAGAGAAGACGACCGCGCGGGGACTGGACCGCTGAGCCGGTTCGGTGGCAAGGCCCGGGGGGCAGGGCGAATCCCCTTTTACATCGTCCTTTTGGTTTTTCAATGTATTCTAATCTGTTTCTCCTTTTTAACACCGTTTTCTATTTATTCTTATCAACTAAATGATCTCTACTCCTAATGTCTCAGTTGGTAGTCTCCGTTTCGGGTTTATTTTCGTCCCACCTCCCGAGTGAGGGAGAGGGGGAGAGAGAGTGAGGAAGAGGGAGGGAGAGGATGTGTGTGTGTGAGAGAGAGAATTTGATGGTAAAAAATGTCGCCGATGTCACTTAATATGTATGAGAATATTCAATGTAATATTAACATAATTGATATTGAACTGTTAAAGTTAATGTGGCCCCGTTGCAACGCACGGGCGTTCTTCTAGTATAAATTAGAGCACTGGTTACTAGTAGAAGTTACGATATGAACATAATCAGATTATTCTGTATAGCCATGCACAGATTAGCAAAGTGGCATACAAATGTACACATACACTAGAGCATATGACAATTGACCTAGCGGATATATGAAGATTGCAGTTTAGTTTGTTTGGTTTAGTTGACTTGTGACCATATAAACAAATTACTGAGAAAATATAAATCAATATCATAAGATTTACTATAAAATAACATTTTATAAAAATACTACCTCCGATCCACAATAAGTGTCCAAGTTTTCACTTAAGACCAGTTTAAAATTGCGACACTTATTTTGGATCGCAGGGGGTATTATTTATTAGAACATAGTTATATCTTTTTACACAAATAAAGGCCAATGTTACATTTTAGACAGGTATTGATGCCTAAAATATTATCTATTATGCAATGCAAGGGTAAATAGGAGTAAAAAAATATCTTGCATTGGATAAGATCGTAAAATTAAATACATAACACTTTTCACGGACAAAAATATGACGCCCTCTCATTTGGGAGGGCCACCTTGCAAGTTAAGTTAAAAAACACAACGGCATACATACACACGGCCGACTGAATCTCAGTTGATTGGAATCTGATACTGAACGCTCATACTATTCCAAACTGCTGGACGTATGTCATGGAAGGTAGCTAAGATACTTAGGGCATCTCCAGCCGCGCCCTCAACAGGCCCCCCAGGCCACTTTTTCGGCGCCGGCGCCGAAAAAACGGCCCAGTCGCGCCCCCAGGACGCCGAAAATCGCCGGTTCGGACCTTTTTTCCGTCCGGCGGTCACAGGCCGAACAGGGCGCGCTGGGGAGCCGTTGGGGGCTCCGGCGCTAGGGAAAAGCACGCCTGACCCACACCGACAGGGGAAAAGTCAAGGTTTTCTTCCCCCGACTCGCCTCGCACCCCCGCGCCCTCGGCCACCACTAGCTTTATCCCGGCGACGGCCGCCGGCCTACTCCGCTAGATAGCCATTCCCCGCCGTAAAATAGCAGCGCTTCGCCGCGGCAGCCCCTCCCGCAGCAGCTGGGCATTTCCGGCCGCCGTTTCCGGCCGCGGAGGCGCGGTTTAACGGCGGGTACACGCCCACCGAGCGCAAGGTGTTCGGCATTTTGACTGTGCCGGTGATGGACTCGGATGAGGAGGAAGAGCTCGCCACGCTGCTGGAGGAGGAAGCCGCGGCCGACGTCCAGGAAGAAGAGCATCTGATGGTGCTCGCCGCCCTCGCCCAGCTGCTGGCGAGCAATGAAAAGCCGCGTCGAGGTGGCTCGGCGCCGGGGCGTGTGAAAGCAAAGAACCGGCATCGTCTGCACGGCTACTGCATGCTCTACTCCGACTACTTCGCCGATGCTCCACTTCATGGCGAGAGAACATTTCGGCGCCGTTATCGGATGAGCCGAAAGCTCTTCCTCAGGATTGTGAATTCCATCCGGGAGTTCGACAACTACTTCAAGTGCAAGATGGATTGCACTGGCGCTCTTGGATTCACCTCCATCCAGAAGTGCACGACAGCGATGAGGATGCTTGCATATGGATCTCCCAGTGATTCACTCGACGACTATGGGCGCATGGCCGAGTCCACCAGCATAGAGTGTTTCTACAAGTTCTGTCGGGCAGTGGTGGCAGTGTTTGGGCCACAATACTTGAGAACACCCAATGCGGAAGACACTGCTCGGATCCTAGCCCAGAATGCAGCAAGAGGATTTCCTGGGATGCTTGGAAGCATCGACTGCATGCATTGGAAATGGAAGAACTGCCCATTTGGTTGGCAGGGGATGTACAAAGGCGTCAAAGGCGGTTGCAGTGTGGTGCTTGAGGGGGTAGCCACACAGGACCTCTGAATTTGACACTCCTTCTTTGGTATGCCAGGAACTCACAATGACATCAACGTGCTGCAGTGCTCTCCTGTTTTTGCCAAGCTCGTTGAGGGCCATTCTCCTCCGGTGAACTTGGAGATCAATGGGCACCAATACAACAAGGGGTACTATCTAGCTGACGGCATGTATCCGAGATGGTCGACATTTGTGAAGACGATCTCAAACCCTGTGGCAGGAGGCAAGAACGCCTGGTTTGCGAAGGTTCAGGAGGCTTGCAGGAAGGATGTCGAGCGGGTATTTGGTGTGCTCCAATCTCGATTCGCTGTTGTTCGGTACCCCGCTCAGACCTGGTCGAAAGATCAAATGTGGGAGATCATGACTTGCTGTGTCATCTTGCACAACATGATCATCGAGAGCGAGCAAGAAGACCCATTGTTTGACACTGAACCATACTACAGGCAGGGTCCTCTAGCCGAAGTTGATCACCAGCTACCGGCAACTTGGACTGCCTATCTCAGTATGCGTCAGGAGATCCAAGACCCACAGGTGCATCATCAACTGCAGAAAGATCTGATTGAGCACCTATGGAGGCTCAAGGGGGACGCCACGTGATGAAATACGAGTTTTTATTTGTTGAACTATATAATTTGTATTGAACTATTTGTTGTTCTAATATTTTGTTGAAGTATTTGATTTTTCTGTGATGAAATACGTGTGTTGATAATTGAACGCCGAAACCACGTCGAATATGGGCCTATTCTCGCCCCTATGGGCCGTTTATTCGCCGAAAATGGGCTGCAAAGTGGGCCAATTTCGGCGCCTGGGGGCGGGCTGGGGGCGACGACTGGGCGCAAAACCGCCCCAGCACGGAGTGTGTCGCCGGCTCGCCCCCAGGCGGCGCTTTTAGACGCCCCTGGGGGCCAACGGCTGGAGATGCCCTTAGCCTCGTCCAAGCAGGAAAAGCAGCCAAGTAGCTAGCTATAGTACATTAGTACTCCTTTCTCGGCTGGCCGGTGCTGCCTCTAGGCCTGATGGCGATGCAGGCAGGGAATCAAATGTGCACAAGCAGGTCACGCCAAACCACTCAACCTTGCGCTCGATCAAGCGGGAATCCTACTAGCTTTCACTTTTCAGAAAGATGCACGAGGGGGAAATAAAATGCACACCTTCACTTCACCTTAGTGCTTGACTTGACTCCAGCTGGTATGTCAATTCCTTTTTGCAAAGTGTGTCAATTATATATAGCAGCTTTTGAGCAGCTTCCCAAGTGATCTAACAGATCTTGCCTGCGCGTGAATCTTCTATTCTTATCCTCAGCGAAATGTAAAGTAGGAGAGGAAGGGTTACATATACAGATGCCAGCCCGGCTACCAACTCTGAAACAAAGCGTGAACTGAGCGTTGAGAGGACAACACAACTCAAGTCCAGGAGGCGGGAGAGCAACGCAATCAATTGGCTTACTATTCGTGGACAAGCAAATGGAGGAGCAAGGTGCCCAGAAAACTCTGTTTTCTGACAGGTCGACGTTCATTCATATATATATATATTAATATATATACAGTATATGCTTTCATTGCAGGCCAATCTAGCGATTCTGCCAATTCCTACGTTATAGAGATGGCTCAGCTGGCCAATGAGCTCAGTGGCAAACTAGACGCCCTCAACTCATCCCAGGCGCAGGTCGGGGGCGGGCGCTCTTCTTGTCCCATCATCGTCGCCAAGGTCCGCGACCTCACGCGCAACGTCGACTGCGCCGAGTACGATCCTGACCACGTCGCCATCGGCCCGTACAACTACCCTCGGCCGCAGAGCAGGAACCCGCACCTCGCCATGGAGCACGACAAGCTGACGAGTCTTCACAAGGTGCTCTCAGCTGCAAGAGCCACGAGACCCGGCATGACGGTGAACGTCTACATCAACGAGCTCAGATGCCTCGAAGAACCCGTGAGGAACTGCTACGCCAACACGTTTGCTGACATGACGAGTGAGCAGTTTGTACGCATGCTCCTCCTCGACGGCTGCTACATACTCTCCCGCCTCGTTGTCTTCCAAGCACACCCCGCAGGTGATGCGCCCTGTGACTGTAGATGTCGGCGTCCCATCGGCGAACAGCAGGGCGGAGGCGCTGGCGGTGGTCCGCGACGTCTTCTACCTCGCCGAGAACCAGATACCTTTCTTCGTCCTCCAGAAGATCGGGGAGCTGACGGCTTTGGATGGTAAGGATCGTGTGATTAACGAGATCACGGAGTATGCCCTCGATCTCATGAGAGGACAGAAGTATAAAGAGGCAGCGCCGGCCATCATGCCGCCGCAGCCAACAGTGCCTGGCAATCTTCTCCATCTTCTCCATATGCACTTGAAGCCTGCTCCACTCTCCGCCCCGCCTGCTGCCACCGGAAACGACTCGGATCAAGTGCGCCGGTGGCGCTCGGCGACAGAGTACAGCTTCGCTGGGGTGAAGTTCAAGGGTCTGTCCATGAAAGAGAAGGGCATGCGCTGCATCCTCGACGTGAAGCTGAATGGCGGGGGAGGCACGCTGGAGGTGCCCCGCCTGGACATCGACAATGAGACATGGCGGCTGCTACGCAACCTGGTGGAGCTGGAGCAGAGGAACCGGGAGGCAGTGGGGAGCCATGTCACGGCATACTGCGTGTTCATGTCCCAGATGGCCTGCACCACGAAGGACGTGGAGCTGTTGTCGAAGAGAGATGTCATTGTGCACGGCCACGGCAACAACGACGAGGTGGCCAAATGCTTCGCCGACCTCTGCAAGGGGATCCAATTCGACCCTGACGACCCCGAGTGCAACTACCTACAGGAGACGTGCTCGATTCTAGAGAAGCGGTCTCGGAGCTCCTCACGGAAGTGGATGCATGGCTGAGGCGGAAGTACTTCAGCAACCCCTGGCTTGCTGTCGGGCTCCTGGCAGCAGTCGTTGGGCTAGTTTGTGCAGTCGTGCAGGCAGTGTACTCTGTTTTGAGCTACAAACATGGGTGAAGTTAGCAATATGATCATCACGCGCTTGTAGACTTTAGGTTAAAAATAGTATTGTGTGTTGTGAGGCTTGTAAAAGGTCCATTGGACAGCCGTGTTTAATAAGGATGTAAAATAGGGGAGATTTCTTGTTGGGATTGTCTACTGCCAGTCAACTGAATTCTCACTTTGGGTTAGTCGAACTCTGATCCAATGGTTTTGAATTTCAGTTTTGGAAAAGTTTCAGCACCAACCGAAATAACCGAAATTCAATGAATTTCAGTGATTTCAGTTTGCATTTCAGCCAAATGACCGAAATATTCACTTGAATTCAATTAAAAGATTTAAAATTTTAAAAAATATTTCAAAAACTATTTGAATTCCTGTGCAATACTGAAATTGCTGAAATATTTGGCCGAAACATAATTATTCCAATGTCTACTGAAATTATTGAAATTCAGTGAATTTCATTGAAATCTCACTAAAAGTGAAAACCATCACATCCACCGTAAGTTTCTGATGAAGACCAGCAACAACTTCAGTGCAAGGGTCATTTGATCAACCCAGCGCAGCAGTTCTGGCTTTGGTGCCCTTTGTCCACAAAAACTAAGCACAACTAAAACAGGCCAGCACCGAGAAAACCCATTAACCCATTGCGCCTTTAGTGTTCTCTAACAACCACTGCACAGAGCCCTAGGTCAAGTACCTTCCTCTTCTTCCTCCCTTCCCTCGAACCGAGGCCGGCGCCACCATGAATAAAGAAGAAAACACAAAGCAGAACAGATATGGGACAAAAATTAAAGGAAAGAAGCACAAGAAAGAACCTGGGCGGTTTCTCCTTTCGGTCCACCCTCGGTAAATCATCATGTCCCCATCAAAATTCCTACTCATCACTGTCCATCACATGTGAAATTCGAAATAGATTAGAGGAAACAGATAGATATTTCGAAACGAAAACACATGTACTCATCACTCTACTATAAACCTACATCCTAAATCAAAATAGATTTCAAATACAAAATTTATTTTAGCCTATGTTCTTGACATTCTCATGATCTCCATGTAACAAAAAAAATAGTAAATAATACAAAATTCGGTTGCAACCTAAAACATTTCTTAGAAAAATAAAGAATTAGGGTAAAATCTTTTACCCACCATAAAAACTAAACTAAACGCAGACTGGAAATTGCAAAGACTCAAAAAAATACAACAAAATGTTATCTAGGCTAGAATGAATTAGAGTGTATCTTGTTACCCTACCTAAAGACAAACACAAAACCGGAATGTGAATGAATTAGAGGTAACTTGTCACCCCCACAAAATACATAAACAAAAACAGAATTTGATCTATAATAGAATGAATTAGAGAATAGCATGTTACCCCCAAAAATACAAAAACAAAAACAGAATGTTATCTATAATAGAATGAAAGGGTAGCCTGTTACCCCCAAAATACATAAACAACACATAATGTTAACTATAATTGAGTGAATTAGAGGGTAACCTGTTACCCCCCCCCCCCCCCCCCCCCCACGCCCAAAAAAGTACATATACTAAAACTGATGCTAAATCGAAGGCAATTTGGCATAAAGAACAATGGATGATGATGTTTAGAGAAATATTATATACTTCCTGAATTTGCACAATGGGGACGTACATATTGCACATAGTCAACATAAGCAAACATGCCTCCAATGGGTAGCAAAGCATACAATCACCACAGTGAGCAATATCACAATAACACCATTTGGACAAGGCCAAAAAAGCGGAGCACTAGAACAAAGTAATACTCAAAGGATTCATTTGGATCAAGTACACAAAGCATAATAGTAATTTGATTTTTCTTCAGTTTCGTCCTCTCATTACAAAATTAATGTATTTATTGTTGCACATGCAGGTTGGAGATTTTGCATACATAAAGCACTAGCAAGGAGTAGAATGACATCAAGGAAAACAATAGGAAACCAAGGTAATGGTAGTAGGAAAACTGCAATCATTGATAATATGAAGTCATTCACCCATCTAAAGTGTAATTTAGAATTGTTCTAGTTCATATCATTTGGTCTAATCATTAAAAAAAATTGCTTGCTCAGACAACCAACATAGCAGACATTGTTCTAGAGCATGAAGTACCTACAAAAGACAACAAGGTAACCATAATAATATTAAGGAAAACATAAAGATTAACTTAAATTTAAAATACCATTGTAGTTTACTATTATTGCACAATGGTTTTGCAGGTGCCTAAAAATTCAGTTAAGGGATATCACCAAATGCATTATGAAACAAATGTTATCAACTGAATAAATTTTCTGAATGTGTAGTATCAGAAAAAATACAGTATGAATGATGTTCAAAAATTGCATTAGCAGGACATGTTGCTTGCACAATAGAATAGGGAGGAAGAAGGTCATCATAACAGAGCAAAAAAAAGAGGTAATCCCAAAACTATGCTCACACAAACAACACCACATGAAATCACATAAAAATGGAAAACAGAAATCCATTTTGCATTGCTTAAACTCTTTCGTCGGTCATAAGAATTATAAGAAGCTCAATATGGTAAACAAGCATTTTAGCTTATGAATGAACAAGCAACACCCAATCTGATACAAGGAGCAAGACAATCTTACACAAAATTGATGCAACAAATGACTGTGATGAGTCATCTTCGGACTGACAATATGGCAATCCACATTCCAAGCTTCACTGTCGTGTTACCATGAGGCATAATGTTGAGGTACTTATACATTCAAAACAAAAATTTTATTCAGAAAATATGCACTTCCTTATAAATAATGAAAATATGTACTCGAGGACGAGCATGAATTAAGCTTGGGGATGCTTGATACGTCTTCAATGTGTCTATAATTTTTTATTGTTCCATGCTATTACATTATCCATCTTGGATGTTTTATATGCGTTTATATGCTATTTTATATGATTTTTGGGACAAACCTATTAACCTAGAGCCGAGTGCCAGTTTTTGTTTTTTCCTTGTTTTTGAGTTTCACGGAAAAGGAATATCAAATAGAGTCCAATTGATCTGAAAATTTACGGTGATTATTTATGGACAAGAAGAAGCCCACGGAGCATTGGAGATGGACCAGAGGAGTCCCGAGGCCACCACAAGGGTGGGGGCGCTCCCTACCCCCTAGGCACGCCCCCCTATCTTGTGGTTGACTCCTGGACCCCCCTGACTTATTCCCGACGCCAACACCTCTTATATATACCCAAACTTCCAGAACAGAACCTAGACCGGGAGTTCCGACGCTGCAAGCCCCCGGAGCCACCAAAAACCAATCGGGGCCCTATTCCGGCACCCTGTCGGAGGGGGGAATCATCACCGGTGGCCATCTTCATCATCCTGGCGCTCTCCTTGACGAGGAGGGAGTAGCTTACCCTCGTGGCTAAGGGTATGTACCAGTAGCTATGTGTTTGATCTCTCTCTCTCTTTCGTGTTATTGATATGGCACGATCTTGATGTATCATCAACTTTGCTATTATAGTTGGATCTTATGATGCTTCTCCCCCTCTACCTTCTTGTAATGGATTGAGTTTTCCCTTTGAAGTTATGTTATCGGATTGAGTCTTTAAGGATTTGAGAACACTTGATGTATGTCTTGCATGTGCTTATCTGTTATGACAATAGGATAGTCACCTGATTCACTTGATGTATGTTTTGTTGATCAACTTGCGAGTTCTCTGACATTGTGAACTTATGCATAGGGGTTGGCACACGTTTTTGTCTGGACTCTCCGGTAGAAACTTTGGGGCACTCTTTGAAGTTCTTTGTGTTGGTTTAAATAGATGAATCTGAGATTGTGTGATGCATGTTGTATAATCAAATCCGCGGATACTTGTGGTGACATTGGAGTATCTAGGTGACATTAGGGTTTTGGTTCATGTGCGTCTTAAGGTGTTATTTTAGTACGAACTCTAGGGTTGTTTGTGACACTTACAGGAATAGCCCAATAGATCGATCAGAAAGGATAACTTTGAGGTGGTTTCATACCCTACAATAATCTCTTTGTTTGTTCTCCGCTATTAGTGACTTTGGAGTGACTCTTTATTGCACGTTGAGGAAAACTTATATGATCTAATTATGTTACCTTAGGCCTTGTTTCCACGCATTGCAATACCGCTTTCGCTCACTTTTGTTACTTGCTACCTTGCTATTTTTATAATTTCAGGTTACAAAAACCTATATCTACCATCCATATTACACTTGTATCACCATCTCTTCGCCAAACTAGTGCACCTATACAATTTGGCATTGTATTGGTTGTGTTATGGACACAAGAGACTCTTTGTTATTTGGTTGCAGGGTTGTTTGAGAGAGACCATCTTCATCCTACGCCTCCCACGGATTGCTAAACCTGAGGTCATCCACTTGAGGGAAATTTATTATTGTCCTACAAAACTCTGCTCTTGGAGGCCCAACAACGTCTACAAGAAGAAAGGTTGCGTACTACACATCACACTTCATGTTGATGTTGTTCCATGCTAGCATGTCAAGTTTCATAAATTTTAGACGTGTTTTCGATTTACTCGAATTTAAAAACCATGTATCTCAATGTTAGCGGCCGAGCGAATGTGGCAAGGTGTTTGACATTCATTCCCATTTCTTGCATGGGACTTAAGCATGTAGCCAAGGACACACATTCCAAATTTGAACCCATTTATATGCACTGGAGCATGTGCATGTAGTTCAAATTTGAATTATGCACATGAATTCATTGAAAACTCAATTAATGTATAAAAATGTCCAAGCAAACCCCGAAAAATCCCAAAAATTGACACAACACTCGCGTTGTTCTATGTTGACATGACAAAAAATTTGAATGTAAGAAGAGGCAACAAATATCATCTCATCCCCCAAGGTGGCACGTTCCCTACCGAAGCCATCAAGCTTGTTGTGAGAGAAGATCTTATTTGCGAGAAGCTTATACCCAAACCTGCCCCAAATGGCACAATTTTTTTACCACGGCATGTTGATGTCGTTCCATGATATCATGTCAAGTTTCATGAATTTCAGACGGGTTTTAGATTTACTAGAATTTGAAAACCATGTATCTTAGCTGCCGAGCGATGATGTCAAGGTGTTTGACATTCATTCTCATTTCTTGACTGTGACCTAATCTTGCAACCAAGGACAAACATTTGATTTTGCAACCCTTTTTTATGGACTGGAGCATGTGCATGTAGTTCAATTTTGAATTATGCACATAAATGCCTAGAAAACTCAGTTAGCATATAAAAATGTCCAAATGATCCCTGAAAAAATCTAAAATTTAACACGACACTCTTGTTGTTCTATGTTGACACCAGGAAAAAAATTGAAAGGAAGAAGAGGCGACGAATATCATTTTGTCCACAAAGGTGACACGTTTCCCTAATGGAACCATGAGGCTTTTTGTGAGAAGCTCTGTTTGTGTGAAGCTTATACCATAACCTGCCCCAAATGGGACAATATTTTTTATGCCAGCATGTTGATGCCATTCCATGAGAGCATGCTAAGGTTCATGAATTTCAGATGGGTTTTGGATTTACTAGAATTACAGAAGCAAATACCTCAATGTTTGCCGGAGAGCCACGGTAGCATGGTGTTCGAAATTCATCCCCATTTCTTGCATGGGACATAATTAAGCATAAACGGATGGACACATATATGATTTTACAACTCATGTTGGTGCACCGGAGCATGTGCATGTAGTTTAATTTTAAATTGTGCACCTAAAATGGCTAGAAAGCCAATTTAATGTATAAAATGTCCAAACGAACCCTGAATAATTCCTATTTTTTTACGACACACATATAGTTGCATGTTCACTGTAGATAAAAGTTCTAGCAATTCAAACACCGTCCATTGCCGTTGTGAACCCATTATGTAATTCAAATCAAGATGAAAAATCAAGTAGGTCTCGCACAGTTTATTATCACCAACCATGTGAGATGAAGTACAAAATATTATGGAGCACCATCGGTGTATAGTACGCCTATGTCTTACGCGAGAAGGTGCGTCGGCTACCGTCCACAGCCGACGTGTCAAGCACACTAGCTCGCTCCCCAAATATCCTTTCACTGTTCAATCGTTGCCGGTGAAAGATGGGAACATGGACCCGCGTCGTGAGGGCAACTTCGGCGGCCTACTCCGGCGAGAGCGCGGCCGCTGCCGCCATGCGCGTGCTAACAAGGTGGATGGATGCGGCCGCAATCTGCGACCAGGTGGCCAACGCAGTCCAAATGACCGATGTTGCTTCTCAGGTGGCGGCAACAACATCTGCCTCGGGGATAGCAACTGGCGAGAGCGCCACAACAGATGTCCGTTCCGCCGAGGTGACCTTAGCCCTGATGGAGGCCGCCCACGCCTAGCTTGTGGCGGTCACCGCACAAATCGAACGAAGCTTCTCCGACAATGGTCGGCAACCCACGACCAAAGAGTTGGCAATCGCCGAGAGCGTTTGAGTAGCCGTCCATTCCTCCACCGCATAACACGCCACGACAGAGCCCATCCAAGCCCAGATCGCGGCCGCCCACGCCCAGCTCATGGCGGCCTTTTCCAAAGAGATGACGGATATGGATGGTGAGATGCTTGCCGAGTATAGTGCGATGGATTCCATGGAGCCCCTTCTGTAGGAGACCGCCGGGCGCGAGATGGACATGGAGGAGGCGGCGAAGATCAACGAGCAACACCAACCATAGTAGTACTCTTTGTTTTGTTTAACTAAGAGCGTCAGTGTTTGATCGTCATGGATTCACGGTGGCCACCACCCGGCGGCCACCACCCCTCCCTTCTGTCACTGTCCACTCCGGTGGTGGCAGCCACCACATCGTCATAATTTCTCTCCTTCGTTGGGACTTCTCTCCGGGTCTGGCGATTGAATCTCAGGTAAAGGTCAAGTTTGGATCCACGGTGCACTTCTCCTTGGATGATCCTCGCTCCACCAAGGAATTCTTCCTCCTCGTATCGTTCTCGTTGGCATCTTTTAAGTTGACAGAGGAATCTGTAGCCCTTGCGCTACAATCCTGCATTGGGGGACTCGGCTCAAAGTTTAGGGTTCTGCAATTAAGTGAACACCGTTTCAGGTTCTCGGTAGCCTCTAACCGGGTGGGACATTTTATTTATGGTCTTAAGGATCAGATTTGGCCCGACTTCATTTGCCACTTTCATCTTTTTCGGGGTGTTCCTGAGGCTGGTTCTGAGATTGGTTGGGACGTCGACAGTTTTCCCCCTGAGGTGGGATTACGTCCTATTGCCGTCAAATCTAGGTGGCTTCAAGAGCAACAGAGTGTTTTTGATCATCGGGCTTCGGTTTCTTTGACTGATGATGAACATTTTCTCTCGTCGGAGTTGGGACGTTCGTCGGCAGCCGCCGGTATTTCGTTTGGCCAGTTCAACTTCCCGGTGATTGTGGATCCGAAGCTGAATATCCGGATCGCGGATTTTGTTTGTTCTGGAAAGGATAGATCGCATGTCTTGCCTACTTTCAAGGGATCTCGTTTCAAGGAATACTACTGGGACTCCATTTCAGATGATAAGTTGTATCACATTATGGACGGCTGGCAAGCTGGTTATTCTGATGCTGATGTTTCCCTCATGATCCAGATTAAAGATGTGCCAACTCAGGATTATATTGATTCTCGCTTGCTGAAATGCTGAAGCTGCTCTCGTCATGGTCATCTTGTATCAGATTGCCCAGGTACTTTTTGCCAACGTTGTATTCATCTCATCGATCAATGTTTATGCCTGAATATCAGTCTGATTGATTAGATACATGCATGTTGGGCCGTAAGTTACGTACCTGCCTAGCGTGTAATCGTAATGATCACCTCGGACCTAGCTGTCCTGGGCTTAAGAGATGCAAGTTTTGTAGCCTTTTGGGCCATTCTATCTGTTGGGGGGGTGGCTTGGGCCAACTTATTGTTGGCGGCCCAAAATATACAAACAATCTTTGCCTAGTTTTGGGGAACAGAAGGATATCAGCTGCACTGGTTCGCGGGATATACACGGTAAAAATCAGGGTCAGTTATCGCAAGTGAAATAGAAAATCCCGTGCACCACTGACGTGGCCACCTCTCATTGCCTGTCGATACGACTCCCTACCCCCGCAGCTGTCAACTCCACCACCCAGGGGGCCCAATCAGGCATAGTCTTCCTAGTTTTATCCACCTCCCCGTCTCCCCTACATGGTCTTCCCCTTTTCCAAGCCCGGAGCCCTCGAAAAACCCTAGTGGTGCCGCCATGGCAAACTTTATGGTCAGGCCGCTTGCTTTTACCCCCCTCGGAGCACACATTGAGCGTGGCCCTGATCATCGTCTACAACGGAGCACGATGGTGGTGGATGAGCCTCCGATGAACTATGATAGGTACGCTCTGATTGAAATTACCCCTCCAGTCCTAGATCACCAGAAGAGTTATTGGTTGGAGGAAGTTTGTTGGATCATTAGGGAAGATTTGGAGTTCCAGATAGATGAGGAGTTTGTTTATCCGATTGCTGTTGGATGTCTGGCTTTTCGTGATGTTCAGAGTAGGGATGAAGCCATTAGGGAAGGTCCTCATGCTCTAACTGAGGATTCTTATTTCACTCTTACCCCTCATGATGAAGGAATCAACATGAGGATGCCTGCTTTTCAGTATGAAGTTTGGATCATAATGATTGCTTTTCCTATGGATTATATGACTGAACACTATGTTCATAAGGCGGTTTCTCGATTCAGTAAGCTGCTGGCTTGGCCTAGACCGAACGAGAATAAGGCTAGGGTACTGGTCAAATGTCACATCAAAGATATCGCTGAAGTTCCTCATAGTTTGCTGGTCACCAAAGTTGGAGTGATGCCGGGACTGGGCCGTTCCTGGTCTGTACCTGTGTATGTGATGAATGGCAGGGACGTTGTACCAGGATTACAAGGGACTGAAGATGCTCCACCTCTCCTTAACGCGTCTCCGCATCCATACACTCTGCCATATTATACCATCATGCAGCAAGCTAGGATCGATTAGATGCAGGCTCAGCAAGCTGCCAATGAGGCTGCTTGGGGTGGCAATGACCAAGCCCAGAACCAAGTGCAAGCCAATGGTTGGAGGTCTTGGACTGTGGCACCACCTCCATACTCAGGTTTTAGTTTCAGAATATACTTTGAATATGATGGACCGTCGCTGATGGATGGTGTGCCACAAGAGCACAACCTGGTGGACAACTTGTCTGATGTTTGGTCTGAAGTTTCTTTTGTGGAAGAGTTGGCTGACAATTTTATTAATGGGGTTCCTTCTGCGGCGCACGCCTTTGTCAGAGCTAGAGGCTCAGACGTTGCTATGTTCCTGACCACTGACAGCACTCTGCTTGAGTGGATGGGTGGTATGCTCAAGAGGATCTACACCCGCGCGATCTTACCGGTTCAATCTCCCAGCTCTGCATGTTTTCCTATGAATCCTTTTGCTGCTATTAGATCTCATCTTGATGCTATGTGCTTGGCTCTGCTTGCCTGTGTGAGTCCTGAATCTGATGTTTTTGGTCGTATATTCAGTTCTGCTTTCAGTGTGGGTTTGTTGTTAGTTATGTCTGCATCTTTGGAGGTTGCCAGCTTGGATTTGCCAGTTTCTGATGTGCCACTGTCTGATGACTTGAGTTTGGAGTTAGATGCTGCTGTGGATAATTCTGCTGACCAAATCGGGCGCATGATGCTCAATGAGCCAGCTCAGGTAGACACTGTTTTTCTTCGCCATAGTGCACGATCAAACAAGTATGATGGGTTCAGGGTGCCTCCAATGTCTAACAAGCGTTCTACAACTTCCAAGGTCAAGCCTAGGAAAGATCCTTCGATTCCTGGTCCCTCCAATGGTGGCATCCCTAGCTCTAGGAGGCATGACAAGGTATCTGATAATGTCCCACCTCCTACTTCTATCCATGTTATTCAGTCCATTGGGACTAACATGTGTGGTGTTCATCCGAGCCAGTTAAGCGCAGGGAAGCTGCTTGCTATCCAAGGAGGCCGCAAGAATGACGTCAGTGACCCCGATGCAGCTTAAGGCGTGGAAGGTTCTTTGCTGGAATGTTCAAGGAATCAACTCGGACAAGAAGGAATTGGCACTGCATAATGCTATTAGTAGTAGTGGTTGTTCAGTTATCTGCTTGCAAGAAACTAAGCATGCTACATTTGATCCTGCTTTTGTTAAACTATTCTGCCCCAAAAAATTTGATAAGTTTGAGTTTGTGCCAGCCCAAGGGGCTTCTGGTCGATTAATTGTGTTATGGGATAGCTCTGTTTTCTCCGGCAGTGTTTTTGCTCTGAATTTTTTGCTCTGGGAGTTCAGTTCACTTCTTTGCATTCTGCACGATCCTGGAAATTAGTCAATGTCTATGGGCCGTGCTCTGGGCCAGGTAGATCTACTTTCACATCTTGGCTGTTCGATTTGGATATTCCTGATGCTGAGGATTGGCTAATCTGTGGGGATTTTAATTACATTAGAGCTCCGGATAATCGTAACAAACCAGGGGGGATGTTAATGACATGCTTACCTTCAATGATTTCATTCACTCCCAGGCGCTTGTAGAACTGCCGATTAAGGGTAGACAATTCACGTGGAGCAACATGCAGAATGATCCACTACTCGAGAAAATTGATTGGTTCTTCACCTCGTCCGATTGGACCTCAAATTATCCTAAAACCACAGTGGGCCCCCTATCCAAGCCAGTGTTTGACCATACTCCTTGTCTGATCTCGATTGAAACATCAGTCCCTAAGAGTAAAGTGTTTAGGTTTGAACATTTCTGGATATCCCACCCTGGGTTCTTTGATCTGGCGCAATCAACCTGGGGGAAGCATTGCTACGCTCCTAACTCTGCTCAGCTTTTGTGCAAAAAGCTTAAAAACTTAAGATATGCTCTCAAACGGTGGAGTAAACAGATATCTAGGTTGAACTTGTGCATTGATAATTCCAACTGGGCTTTGCTGGAACTTGACAATATTGAGGACAAAAGGTCTCTCACTGTACCAGAAGCTAATTTCAGGTTGATCCTCAAAAACCACCTTGTTACCCTCCTTGGCTACAAACGAGAATACTGGAGAAAGAGGTACACGGTTCGCTGGTTTGCTTGTGGAGGAGACAACACCAAATTCTTTCACTCTGCTGCTTCCGAAAGATATTGTAAAAATTACATAACTTCACTTAAACTTCAGAATGGCACGGTAGTTTCTGACCATCTGGGGAAAGCACAGGAATTATTCGAGTGTTACAGGGGAAGATTGGGATTGAAAGGAGAGTATGAAATGAAGTTTGACCTGTCCAGAATCATCAAAAAGGTGGAGGGTCTCGAGGAGCTAACCACACCTTTCATGAATGAAGAGATTGACAGGGTAGTTCGTGAGATGCCGTTAGACAGAGCCCCGGGCCCTGATGGTTTCAATGGTTGTTTCCTGAAATCTTGTTGGCATATTATCAAAGAGGACTTCTATAAGCTCTGCAAGGATTTCTATGAGGGTGTCATTGATCTTCAGAGTCTAAACTCTGGGTTTATAACCCTTATCCCCAAAACCCAATCGCCAGAGACCGCTAATGACTTCAGGCCCATCACATTACTAAACTGTTGTCTGAAACTCATTACTAAATTGTTGGCTAACCGTTTGTAGAAGTTTATACTCAAGATCGTTCATAGTAATCAATACGGTTTTTTGAAAGGGAGATCTATCCAGGACTGCTTCGCCTGGGCGTTTGAATATATTCACCAATGCCAAGCATCGGGGAGAGCTTGATGTATTCTGAAACTGGATTTCGCAAAAGCGTTTGATACCATCCAGCATGAACCGATGATTGAGATAATGAAGCATATGGGCTTCAATGAGAAGTGGTTGGGTTGGATCAAATGTATCTTCGCCTCGGGTAGTTCGTCTGTTCTGCTCAATGGAACCGTGGGAAACAATTTGGCTGTCTTTGTGGGGTGAGGCAGGGTGATCCTCTATCCCCGTTGATCTTTGTGCTAGCTGCTGACCTCTTACAGTCTGCGATCAATGATGCATGTCACTCTGGTCTGCTGCAACTGCCTTTGCCCACTTCTGACCGTAACTTCCCGATAATTCAGTATGCTGATGACATGATTGCGGTGTTCCCTACTTCTATCTCGCAAGCGCAAGTGTTGAGGTCTATTCTGGTTGACTACGCCAAATTGGTGGGACTGAAGATTAACTTCCACAATTCAACATTGGTTCCCATAAACACTGATCCGGTGCTGGCGGGAGAGGTTGCTGCCATTTCTGGCTGCTCCATTGGTAGCATGCCCTTTACTTATTTGGGCCTGCCTATGGGAACCACGCGCCTAAGCGTTACTGACCTGATGCCACTGGTCACGTCAGTTCAGAGGAGGGTGCCGGTGGCAGCCTCTCTTCTTGACTACGGCTCTAGGCTTACCTTGCTCAATTCTGTGGTTACCTCTTTGGCCATTTATGCTATGTGCTCCATCAAAATAAACCCCAAAATAGTTGAGCATCTTAATAAGCTTCGCAGGTCCTGTCTTTGGGTGAGGAAATCGCATGATGGGATTAGAGGCAGCTCGCTGAATGCTTGGGACATGGTATGTAAACCAAAAAACAAAGGTGGGTTGGGGATCATTGATCTCAAAACTCAAAACCAGGGGCTGTTATTGAAACAGCTTCACAAGTTTTACAACAAATCTGATGTCCCCTAGGTTCAATTGATCTGGGACTCATACTATGTGGGCAAGATACCTCATGCTTCTGATCCTTGTGGATCCTTTTGGTGGAAAGATGTCATGCAGTTATCTGACATATACAGAGGGATCACCCGAACGAAAGTCTCAGCTGGGGACACGGTCCTATTCTAGGAAGACAACTGGAATTCTGAAATTTTTCAGGACAAATACCCGAGAGCCTTCTCGTTTGCTAAAGAACCTGGCGTATCTGTTAGGAAACTTTTATCCTCCAGGAGGTTAGGAGAGGTGTTTCTCTTACCTCTATCACCAGAGGCAAGGACTAAGGTTGCTGGACTACAAATGGACACCAGGGAGACCGCCTGAATGATGGCAGGGACATCTGGTCCTGTGTTTGGGGGATGAGGTTTTTCGTTCCTCGAAATACTACGCCCATTGTTTCAGTCAGATTCATGTTGATGAGGTTTTTGCTGGATCTGGAAATCCAAATCTACTATGCAATGGAAGGTTTTCTTGTGGCTGATGTTAGTTGACAGGTTAAACACTAGAAATATCTCAGGAGGAGGCATTTCAAAGTTAAGAACGATGACTATACTTGCCTACTCTGTCATCACCCACCTGAGGAAGACATTGTGCATCTCTGCTTCGACAGCCCTTTCGGTCAGAGATGTTGGGATGCTCTTGGGATTCAATGGACAATTGACACAGCCTGGGTCAGAATGATGCATGAGGGCATGGACAGATGGACTAGGCCAATGTTCTTAGAGGTTTTTGCTGTGGCTGCTTGAGGGATCTGGAAGGAAAGGAATGACAAGCACTTCCGAGGGGTACAACCTTCTTTTGATTCCTGGAGGGACAGGTGTAAACAAGACTTTGCCATGCTGATTCATCGATTGAAGCAGGAGCAGGGGCCCTTCATCTAGTCAATAGTCAACTTGCTTTGATTTTGCTTCTATTGGTTTTTGTATTTTTCTCTTAACACCCCCCTTCCACCCCATGTAATTTGTACAGTATCAGACTCTCTAACCCCCCTAACTTTCCTTATTTATTATAAAAGGCAGTGAGGGAACCTCACTGTCATCAGTTCTCAAAAAAAATTGTATACCATGTGAGGAATAAATTGAATTGGGTTGTACTAAATACATGAGAAACAAATACAATTGCTATATTTCGTAAATGTTAAGCATGCTTGGTTTGGTTAATGGTATGATCTTCTATTAGGAGTATGTTATATTGTGAAATGTGGTTCTTAGTTAATGTTTGGTTCATTTGTTGTGGTGTTTAGTTAATTCCTTGGTTCAATTCTGCAATGTAATGTTCAATTGTCATGGGTAGAATTTTGTATTGTTGTGCGAGGAATAAATCGAATTTGGATGCACTTAATACATGAGAAACATATACAAGTGCTATATTTCCTAATTCTTAATCATGCTTGGTTTGGATAAATGGGTTTTCCATGTGGGTAAATTAATCTGATGAATCTGCAATGTGCTTATTCTTCATCAACATATTTTACTGATAGCATGCGAACCCTCACTTAACCTGATGACTAACTACCTTATATATGTTGTAGGGAAACAATGGGAAGCACTGAGGTTTATAATCAAGGTTAGCCCGTGCATGGTCTATTGTCTAATAGCACATTATTGTGCGATTACAGGAACCATTCTAATATTTAGGTTTTTAACAATTTGGTCTTGCACATGTAGGTCCTGCTGTGAGAGGTTTTGACCTACTGTTCGACCCTTTTTGCATATGGGGAAATGAGTTGTCCATGAATATCGATCAAGTCAAGAAACTCGGAAAGATTGTTAGGATAAAGAAATTAGCGACCAAAAAAAACAAGATCTTTGTCTGCACAATGAAGAAGACATCAGTTCACTACAAGATGGTACTAACTATTATACCTTGTATTATTTTATTCCTTTGGCCCATTTCCAATATAGAGAAGATATTTATGCACATCATTGTTTTCAGGCCTTTCCAAAGCAGTTCACTGATGATTACCTCTCAAACCACCTCTATGGTAGGAGGCGACGAAGGATTTCATACAACACCCATGGTTCAATATTGAAGTGTTTCTGAAGAGGATGAAGGATGGACGGTCAATCATCCACAGGCAGTGGCCTAAAGTTGTAGAGACCTTCAACATGAATGAAGGCTCAATATTCGCCTTCCGCTTCAGTAGTTTTCGAGATGAGATGCATCTATCTATGTACCATCTATGCTGCTAATTTCAAAAGGTTCTAGATGTTGCATGTGAAACTTGGTGTTGGTGCAGTTGTGTAATGGGGCAGCTGAGTGCTGAAGCTATATCCTATTGTACTCTGATGTATTTCAATTATGAAATCCTGCTTCCTTAATATGGAAATGAAATATATTATGTGCTTAATAAGAATGTCAATTAGATTAATAAATGGACTATTAATAATAGGGCAATTAGCCTGCTAATGGACAATTATCTTGTTAATTGGGTTTTTCTATTGCAAACGGTTATTGAGAAAACACCGTGGGCGATGACCTCAGGCAACGCACACAGTTTCTAGGAATAAACCGTGTTGGATCAATGAACCATCACACACGACATCCTCTTGAAAACTGTTTACGTTAGGCCACCTTGCAGAAATGTTTACCACATAAAAACTCTGTGTGATGGACAACCTTTGCCACACAGTTTCTTCTACTCACCGTGTGTGATGCATTCAATAATGCAAATGATAAAATTGTTAATACTGTGTGCAATGGAAACGCTATCACAAACGATTTAATGAGGAAAATTGTGTATGATGTACCTGCGAACGGAAACGTTTCCCTAGGAGCGACTCTGTGGGATGTATATACGAACGGAAACGTTTAGCGGGGACTGTCTATGTGGGATGTGCTTACGACCGAAAATGATTTTGTCGGTATAATTGTATTTTTTTAGCACTACTGTGCGTATAACCATATTTTCTCGCTCGCTGGTCGCACACGACCTCATTTTGTCGAGCGTGTGTGCCAGGAGTGTTGGGGAACGTTGCAGAAAATTAAAATTTTTCCTACAGTTTCACCAAGATCGATCTATGAGTTCATCTAAGCAACGAGTCATGGGAGAGAGATTGCATCTACATACCACTTGTAGATCGCATGCGGAAGCGTTCAAGGGAACGGGGATGATGGAGTCGTACTCGCCATGATCCAAATCACCGATGACCAAGTGCTGAATGGACAGCACCTCCGCGTTCAACACACGTACGGAGCAGATGACGTCTCCTCCTTCTTGATCCAGCAAGGGGGAAGGAGAGGTTGAGGAAGAAGGCTCCAGCAGCAGCACGACGGCGTGATGATGGTGGAGAGGCAGTACTCCGACAGGGCTTCGCCAAGCACTCAACGGAGCAGGAGAGGTGTTGGGGAGGGGAGGGGCTGCGCCTTGGATCAGGTGTTCAGCCCTCCCCTCGCCCCTCTATTTATAGGGGAAGGGGGAAGGGGGCCGGCCCCCTCTAGATGAGATATAGAGGGGGGGCGGTGGCCAGGGAGGGGGGCTTGCCCCCCAAGCAAGGGGGCGCCCCCACTAGGGTTCCCCCCTCCCAACCCTAGGCGCATGGGCCCAAGGTGGGGAGCGCGCCCAGCCCTCCAGGGGCTGGTTCCCTGCCCCTTGCGGCCCATGAGGCCCTCCGAGAGGGGTGGCCCCTCCCGGTGGACCCCCAGAACCCCTCCGGTGGCCCCGGTACAATACCGATATGCCCCCGAAACTTTCCGGTGTTCGTATGACAACTTCCCATATATAAATCTTCACCTCCGGACCATTCCGGAACTCCTCGTGACATCCGGGATCTCATCCGGGACTCCGAACAACATTCGGTAATCACATACAAGTCTTCCTAATAACCCTAGCATCACCGAACCTTAAGTGTGTAGACCCTACGGGTTCGGGAGACATGCGGACATGACCGAGATGGCTCTCCGGTCAATAACCAACAGCGGGATCTGGATACCCATGTTGGCTCCCACATGCTCCTCGATGAACTCATCGGATGAACCACGATGTCGAGGATTCAATCAACCCCGTATACAATTCCCTTTGAATCGGTACATTACATGCCCGAGACTCGATCGTCGGTATCCCAATACCTCGTTCAGTCTCGTTACCGGCAAGTCACTTTACTCGTACCGTAATGCATGATCCCGTGACCAAACACTTGGTCACTTTGAGCTCATTATGATGATGCATTACCGAGTGGGCCCACAGATACCTCTCCGTCATACGGAGTGACAAATCCCAGTCTCGATCCGTGTCAACCCAACAGACACTTTCGGAGATACCTGTAGTGCACCTTTATAGTCATCCAGTTACGTTGTGACGTTTGGTACACCCAAAGTACTCCTACGGTATCCAGGAGTTACACGATCTCATGGTCTAAGGAAGAGATAATTGACATTGGAAAAGCTCTAGCAAAACAAACTACAGGATCTTGTGCTATGCTTAGGATTGGGTCTTGTCCATCACATCATTCTCCTAATGATGTGATCCCGTTGTCAATGACATCTAATGTCCATAGTCAGGAAACCATGACTATCTATTGACCAACGAGCTAGTCAACTAGAGGCTTACAAGGGACGTATCTGGTCTAAGTATTCACACGTGTATTACGATTTCCAGATAATACAATTATAGCATGAATAAAAGACAATTATCATGAACAAGGAAATATAATAATAATCCTTTTATTATTGCCTCTAGGGCATATTTCCAACAGTCTCCCACTTGCACTAGAGTCAATAATCTAGTTACATTGTGATGAATCTAACACCCATAGAGTTCTGGTGTTGATCATGTTTTGCTCGCGGAAGAGGTTTAGTCAACGGATCTGCGACATTCAGATCCGTATGTACTTTGCAAATATCTATGTCCCATCTTGAACATTTTCACGGATGGAGTTGAAATGACACTTGATGTGCCTGGCCTTCTTGTGAAACCTGGGCTCCTTGGCAAGGGCAATAGCTCCAGTGTTGTCACAAAAGAGTTTGATCGGCCCCGACGCATTGGGTATGACTCCTAGGTCGGTGATGAACTCCTTCACCCAAATTGCTGCCTCTGAGGCTGCCTCTGAGGCTGCCATGTACTCCGCTTCACATGTAGATCCCGCCACGACGCTCTGCTTGCAGCTGCACCAGCTTACTGCCCCACCATTCAACATATACACGTATCCGGTTTGTGACTTAGAGTCATCCAGATCTGTGTCGAAGCTAGCGTCGATGTAACCCTTTACGACGAGCTCTTCGTCACCTCCATAAACGAGAAACATGTCCTTTGTCCTTTTCAGGTACTTCAGGATATTCTTGACCACTGTCCAGTGTTCCTTGCTGGGATTACTTTGGTACCTTCCTACCAAACTTACGGCAAGGTTTACATCAGGTCTGGTACACAGCATGGCATACATAATAGATCCTATGGCTGAAGCATAGGGGATGACGCTCATCTCTTCTTTATCTTTTGCCGTGGTCAGGCATTAAGCCGAGCTCAATCTCACACCTTGCAATACAGGCAAGAACCCTTTCTTGGACCGATCCATTTTGAACTTCTTCAAAATCTTATCAAGGTATGTGCTTTGTGAAAGACCTATGAGGCGTCTCGATCTATCCCTATAGATCTTGATGCCTAATATGTAAGCAGCTTCTCCAAGGTCCTTCATTGAAAAACACTTATTCAAGTAGGCCTTAATGTTGTCCAAGAATTCTATATCATTTCCCATCAAAAGTATGTCATCTACATATAATATGAGAAATGCTACAGAGCTCCCACTCACTTTCTTGTAAACGCAGGCTTCTCCATAGGTCTGCATAAACCCAAACGCTTTGATCATCTCATCAAAGCGAATGTTCCAACTCCGAGATGCTTGCACCAGCCATAAATGGATCGCTGGAGCTTGCATACTTTGTTAGCATTCTTAGGATCGACAAAACCTTCCGGCTGCATCATATACAACTCTTCCTTAAGATAACCATTAAGGAATGCCGTTTTGACGTCCATCTACCATATCTCATAATCATAGTATGCGGCAATTGCTAACATGATTCGGACGGACTTAAGCTTCGCTACGGGAGAGAAAGTCTCATCATAGTCAATCCCTTGAACTTGCCGATAACCCTTAGCGACAAGTCGAGCTTTATAGATGGTGACATTATCATCCGCGTCCGTCTTCTTCTTAAATATCCATTTGTTTTCTATCGCTCGCCGATCATCGGGCAAGTCTGTCAAAGTCCATACTTTGTTTTCATACATGGATTCTATCTCGGATTGCATGGCTTCAAGCCATTTGTTGGAATCTGGGCCCGCCGTCGCTTCTTCATAGTTTGAAGGTTCACCGTTGTCTAACAACATGATTTCTAGGACAGGGTTGCCATACCACTTTGGTGTGGAACGTGTCCTTGTGGACCTACGAAGTTTAGTAGTAACTTGATCCGAAGTACCTTGATCATCATCATTAATTTCCTCTCCAGTCGGTGTAGGCACCACAGGAACATTTTCCTGAGCTGCACTACTTTCCAGTTCAAGAGGTAGTACTTCATCGAGTTCTACTTTCCTCCCACTTACTCCTTTCGAGAGAAACTCTTTTTCCAGAAAGGATCCGTTCTTGGCAACAAAGATCTTGCCCTCGGATCTTATGTAGAAGGTGTACCCAATGGTTTCCTTAGGGTATCCTATGAAGACGTATTTTTCCGACTTGGGTTCGAGCTTTTCAGGTTGTAGCTTCTTGACATAAGCATCACATCCCCAGAGTTTTAGAAACGACAGCTTAGGTTTCTTCCGAAACCATAATTCATACGATGTGGTCTCAACGGATTTAGACGGTGCCCTATTTAAAGTGAATGTAGCTGTCTCTAGAGCGTATCCCCAAAATGATAGCGGTAAATCGGTAAGAGACATCATAGATCGCACCATATCCAATAGAGTGCGATTACGACATTCACACACACCGTTACGCTGAGGTGTTCCAGGCGGCGTGAGTTGTGAAACAATTCCACATTTCCTTAAGTGTGTACCAAATTCGTGACTTAAATATTCTCCTCCACGATCTGATCATAGGAACTTTATCTTTCGGTCACGTTGATTCTCCACCTCATTCTGAAATTCCTTGAACTTTTCAAAGGTCTCAGACTTGTGTTTCATCAAGTAGACATACCCATATCTACTCAAGTCATCAGTGAGAGTGAGAACATAACGATATCCTCCGCGAGCCTCAACGCTCATTGGACCGCACACATTGGTATGTATGATTTCCAATAAGTTGGTTGCTCGCTCCATTGTTCCGGAGAACGGAGTCTTGGTCATTTTACCCATGAGGCATGGTTCGCACGTGTCAAATGATTCATAATCGAGAGACTCTAAAAGTCCATCAGTATGGAGCTTCTTCATGCGCTTGACTCCTATGTGACCAAGGCGGCAGTGCCACAAGTATGTGGGACTATCGTTATCTACTTTACATCTTTTGGTATTCACACTATGAATATGTGTAACATTACGTTCGAGATTCATTAAGAATAAACCATTGACCATCGGGGCATGACCATAAAACATATCTCTCATATAAAAGAACAACCATTATTCTCGGATTTAAATGAGTAGCCATCTCGCATCAAACGAGATCCAGATACAATGTTCATGCTCAAACTTGGCACTAAATAACAATTATTGAGGTTGAAAACTAATCCCGTAGGTAAATGTAGAGGTAGCGTGCCGACGGCGATCACATCGACCTTGGAACCATTCCCGACACGCATCGTCACCTCGTCCTTCGCCAGTCTCCGCTTATTCCGCAGCTCCTGCTGTGAGTTACAAATATGATCAACGGCACCGGTATCAAATACCCAGGAGTTACTACGAGTACTGGTAAGGTACACATCAATTACATGTATATCAAATATACCTTTAGTGTTGCCGGCCTTCTTGTCCGCTAAGTATTTGGGGCAGTTCCGCTTCCAGTGACCCTTCCCTTTGCAATAAAAGCATTTAGTCTCAGGCTTGGGTCCATTCTTTGACTTCTTCCCGGCAAATGGCTTACCGGGCGCGGCAACATCTTTGCCGTCCTTCTTGAAGTTCTTCTTACCCTTGCCCTTCTTGAACTTAGTGGTCTTATTGACCATCAACACTTGATGTTCTTTCTTGATTTCAACTTCTGCTGACTTCAGCATTGAAAATACTTCAGGAATGGTCTTCACCATCCCCTGCATATTGTAGTTCAGCACAAAGCTCTTGTAGCTTGGTGGGAGCGACTGAAGGATTCTGTCAATGACCGCCTCGTCCGGGAGGTTGATCTCCAGCTGGGACAGGCGGTTATGCAACCCAGACATTTTGAGTATGTGCTCACTGACAAAACTATTTTCCTCCATCTGACAGCTATAGAACTTGTCAGAGACTTCATATCTCTCGACCCGGGCTCATATGCTCCGTATTGCTCAAAACCCTTTTTGAGCCCCGGTTCTAAGCTGTAAAGCATGCCACACTGAACGAGGGAGTAATCATCAGCACGTGATTGCCAAGTGTTCATAACGTCTTGGTTCTCTGGGATGGGTGCTTCACCTAGCGGTGCATCTAGGACATAATCTTTCATGGCTGCTATGAGGATGATCCTCAGGTTCCGGACCGAGTCTGAATAGTTGCTGCCATCATCTTTCAGCTTGGTTTTCTCTAGGAACGCATTGAAGTTCATGTTGACATGAGCGTTGGCCATTTGATCTACAAGACATATTTTGCAAAGACTTTTAGACTAAGTTCATAATAATTAAGTTCATCTAATCAAATTATTTAATGAACTCCCACTCAGATTGACATCCCTCTGGTCATCTAAGTGATACACGATCCGAGTCGACTAGGCCGTGTCCGATCATCACGTGAGACAGACTAGTAATCATCGGTGAACATCTCCATGTTGATCGTATCTTCCGTACGACTCATGTTCGAACTTTCGGTCTCTTGTGTTTGGAGGCCATGTCTGTACATGCTAGGCTCGTCAAGTTAACCCTAAGTGTTTCTGCATGTGTAAAACTGTCTTACACCCGTTGTATGTGAACGTAAGGATCTATCACACCCGATCATCACGTGGTGCTTCGAAACGACGAACTTTAGCAACGGCGCACAGTTAGGGGGAACACTTTCTTGAAATTATTATAAGGGATAATCTTATTTACTACCGTCATTGTAAGTAAACAAGATGTATAAACATAATAAACATCACATGCAATTATATAAAGTAGTGACATGATATGGCCAATATCATATAGCTCCTTCGATCTCCATCTTCGGGGCTCCATGATCATCTTCGTCACCGGCATGACACCATGATCTCCATCATCATGATCTCCATCATCGTGTGTTCATGAAGTTGTCACGCCAACGACTACTTCTACTTCTATGGCTAATGCGTTTAGCAATATAGTAAAGTAATTTACATGGCGTTCTTCAATGACACGCAGGTCATACAAAAATAAAGACAACTCCTATGGCTCCTGCCGGTTGTCATACTCATCGACATGCAAGTCGTGATTCCTATTACAAGAACATGATCTCATACATCATAATATATCATTCATCATTCATCACAACTTCTGGCCATATCACATCACATGACAATTGCTGCAAAAAACAAGTTAGATGTCCTCTAATTGTTGTTGCATCTTTTACGTGGCTGCAATTGGGTTCTAGCAAGAACGTTTTCTTACCTACGAATAACCACAACGTGATTTTGTCAACTTCTATTTAACCTTCATAAGGACCCTTTTCGTCGAATCCGCTCCAACTAAAGTGGGAGAGACAGACACCTGCTAGCCACCTTATGCAACTAGTGCATGTCAGTCGGTGGAACCTGTCTCACGTAAGCGTACATGTAAGGTCGGTCCGGGCCGCTTCATCCCACAATACCGCTGAAGCAAGAAAAGACTAGTAGCGGTGAGCAAGTTGACAAAATCTATGCCCACAACAAAATTGTGTTCTACTCGTGCAATAGAGAACTACGCATAGACCTAGCTCATGATGCCACTGTTGGGGAACGTTGCAGAAAATTAAAAATTTTCCTACGGTTTCACCAAGATCCATCTATGAGTTCATCTAAGCAATGAGTCATGGGAGAGAGATTGCATCTACATACCACTTGTAGATCGCGTGCGGAAGCGTTCAAGGGAACGGGGATGATGGAGTCGTACTCGCCATGATCCAAATCACCGATGACCAAGTGCTGAACGGACAGCACCTTCGCGTTCAACACACGTACGGAGCAGATGACGTCTCCCCCGTCTTGATCCAGCAAGGGGGAAGGAGAGCTTGAGGAAGAAGGCTCCAGCAGCAGCACGACGGCGTGATGATGGTGGAGAGGCAGTACTCCGACAGGGCTTCGCCAAGCACTCAACAGAGGAGGAGAGGTGTTGGGGAGGGGAGGGGCTGCGCCTTGGATCAGGTGTTCAGCCCTCCCCTCGCCCCTCTATTTATAGGGGAAGGGGGAAGGGGGCCGGCCCCCTCTAGATGAGATATAGAGGGGGGCGGCGGCCAGGGAGGGGGGCTTGCCCCCCAAGCAAGGGGGGCGCCCCCACTAGGGTTCCCCCCTCCCAACCCTAGGCGCATGGGCCCAAGGTGGGAAGCGTACCCAGCCCTCCAGGGGCTGGTTCCCTGACCCTTGCGGCCCATGATGCCCTCCGAGAGGGGTGGCCCCTCCCGGTGGACCCCCGGAACCCCTCCGGTGGCCCCGGTACTATACCGATATGCCCCCGAAACTTTCCGGTGTTCGTATGACAACTTCCCATATATAAATCTTCACCTCCGTACCATTCTGGAACTCCTCGTGACGTCCGGGATCTCATCCGGGACTCCGAACAACATTCGGTAATCACATACAAGTCTTCCTAATAACCCTAGTGTCACCGAACCTTAAGTGTGTGGACCCTACGGGTTCGGGAGACATGCGGACATGACCGAGATGGCTCTCCGCTCAATAACCAACAGCGGGATCTGGATACCCATGTTTTCTCCCACATGCTCCTCGATGATCTCATCGGATGAACCACGATGTCGAGGATTCAATCAACCCCGTATACAATTCCCTTTGTCAATCGGTACGTTACATGCCCGAGACTTGATAGTCGGTATCCCAATACCTCGTTCAGTCTCGTTACCGGCAAGTCACTTTACTCGTACCGTAATGCATGATCCTGTGACCAAACACTTGGTCACTTTGAGCTCATTATGATGATGCATTACCAAGTGGGCCCAGAGATACCTCTCCGTCATACGGAGTGACAAATCCCAGTCTCGATCCGTGTCAACCCAACAGACACTTTTGGAGATACCTGTAGTGCACCTTTATAGTCACCCAGTTACGTTGTGACGTTTGGTACACCCAAAGTACTCCTACGGTATCCGGGAGTTACACGATCTCATGGTCTAAGGAAGAGATACTTGACATTGGAAAAGCTCTAGCAAAACGAACTACACGATCTTGTGCTATGCTTAGGATTGGGTCTTGTCCATCACATCATTCTCCTAATGATGTGATCCCGTTGTCAATGACATCTAATGTCCATAGTCAGGAAACCATGACTATCTGTTGACCAACGAGCTAGTCAACTAGAGGCTTACTAGGGACGTATTTGGTCTAAGTATTCACACGTGTATTACGATTTCCGGATAATACAATTATAGAATGAATAAAAGACAATTATCATGAACAAGGAAATATAATAATAATCCTTTTATTATTGCCTCTAGGGCATATTTCCAACAAGGAGGGCATATCTCCGAAGGTTTCTGGGTCGTGTGGGAAGGACCCCCCCCCCCCATATCGCAGTCACTCACTAGGTGACTGTTCAGAACGCCATCGCGGAAAGGGGTTAAAAACCGTTTGTATATCACCTCGTTGTACCAGTGGTATATTACTCTCCTTAACTAGCAAGATCTATATCGCCCGTGGACCCATAACTCTGTGAGCATCGTTCTTTTCCCAGTGCGCCAAACGAGCATTTAACAGAAATCAACCGGGATTAGATAGTATAGGGTGCTAGTTTTAGGGATTTTGAGGTCGAGGTTTAATTCGGACTTAGAGCATCAATTCAAGGTTTACTTTAGACTTTTCCCTTTAAACATAGTTCTTTCTGAATTCCATTTCCTATGACAATTTTGTTTAATTTGCTTACATATGACAAGTAAATTGGTTTAGCATGAACATTGCTAAATATGACAAGTGGCAATGATGTTTGAATTTTCTTACATATGAGAAGTGCATGGGCTTCATGTTATTCATAGGGATTTGAAAAAAAGAGTGACAATGATTTTGCGAAATGTTGATTCATTTCCGTTTCACCAAATTTATGTCATGCCAAGTTTTCAAGCAAAGTTCATGTCGAACTTCGTTTGCTAAGACAATATTGTTTCATTTGCTTACATATGACAACTGCAGGGGTTTAGCACGTTATTGATAGGGATTTGAAAATGAGTGCCAACATTATGATGAATGGTTGATTAACTTATGTTTCGTCAAATTTCTGGTACTCAAAATATGTTCAACATTCAGCAAAGGTCATGTCAAATTTCTCGAACACTTCTTAGCCAGTTCCTCTTCTCAAAATTACTTTCATAAGCTAGTATTCATGTCAACCATTTACAATTTATTAGTGCTTCATAATGATTATTAGGGATCATGAGGCGTCAGATCTGCTATATCTGCAAGTGTCCATGTATGGACAGTGTGGATACTGCAGTTAGTTTTGGACTCTTCTTGATGAACGAATTTAAAAAATTAGTGGTAACCGTCTTTAACTTAAATTAATATTGTATTCTAACCATTTGTATAATTATTGTACTGACTTCATTGTTAATGATTAACTGCTACATAGTGTATCCCATGCAACATAAGGGTTGACTTCAACAATTTATGAGGTAACGTTATGTACTTTGATGACGATATGGGGCGCATATTCGAACTGGATGTGCATAAACGGAATGATAGAACCATCATATATGGCGATGGATGGGAGAAATACATTGCACAGAGTAATTTCCTTAAAGGAGTACATAGCTTTTTCCTTGAAAAGAGCGGTCAACGGGTTAAGGACAATGTATTTCTGCAGCAATGACAATGACGATGATCAGGATCATGACGATTGCCAGGATCACCAAGACAATGGAGATAGCCATGATGACAAGGACAACCATGAAGATTAGGGCTGCCAAGATGATGCTGATAGCCAGAATGATGAGGATGAGCAAGATGATGACGGTGAGGAAGATGTCGACGATGGTCCATTCATTTCTGCAATTTCTCTCAAAGAATAAGGAAACTTACTCGGGATGACACCATGATGGTTACCATGATGTTACCAATGAGTATGGCCTTCATGGGGACATGTTTTGTATTCTTTCATCTTTTATTGTTCATAACCAAGTATGGTGAGATGTCTAACACTGTGTGCTATCTATTTGATCTTAATGATGGGGAGTTTAGAAGTTACCTATGAAGATGTTTTTCGGAGTGGACATCCCTGTCGCCGGCACCGCTAGAGTACACAATGCACCAACGGGGCGTGTCACCAGCGTTTAGTACAAGACAAAATCAGACGGATGCATGTCCTTCTATGAGTCCAGCTGGCGGGAGTTCATGACGGAAAAGAGAAAACTAAGGGTGGACACCCTTGGGATAATCACCATAAGGAAGAGCAACCGCAATGACTTTCAGAAGATGGTTGTCCTTGACCATGTTTAGAAATATGGTCTAAGTCATGAATATATCAGCCGATGAACGGTTACTTAATTAGTATGTTAAGATTGATGTGATCGATACATTGATGTGTTGGGGATCGTTGCAGAAATTAAAATTTTCTACTCATCACCAAGATCAATCTATGGAGAAACTAGAAACGAGAGAGAGGGGAGTGCATCTTCATACCATTGAAGATCGCGACACGGGAGCGTTACAAGAACGCGGATGAAGGAGTCGTACTCGTAGCGATTCATATCGCGGTGGATTCCGATCTAAGAGCCGAACAATGGCACCTCCGCGTTCAACACACGTGCACACCGGTAACGTCTCCTGCGCCTTGATCCATCAAGGAGGAGGGAGAGGTTGAGGAAGACAGCTCCAGCAGCAGCACGACGGCGTGGTGGTGGTCGAGCAGCAGTTCTCCAGCAGGGCTTCGCCAAGCTCAAACGAAGGAGGAGAGGTGTTGGAGAGGGGGAGTGCTACGCCTGGGATGTGGTCCGGCTGCCCTCCCTCCTCCCCTCTATTTATAGGGTGAAGGGGGAAGGGGGCCGGCCCCTCTAGATGAGATCTAGAGGTGGGCGGCGGCCAAGGGGAGGGGGCTTGCCCCCCAAGCCAAGGGGGGCGCCCCCTTTAGGGTCCCCCCCCCAACCCTAGGCACATGGGCCCTAGGGGGGTGGCGCCCAGCCCACTTAGGGGCTGGTTCCCTTGCACATACAGCCCATAAGGGCCCTCTGGGGCAGGTGGACCCTCTCGGTGGACCCCCGGAACCCCGTCGGTTGTCCCGGTACAATACCGATAAACCCCCGAATACTTTCGTTGACTGTATGATGACTTCCCATATATAAATCTTCACCTCCAGACTATTTAGTAACTCCTCATGACATCCGGGATATCATCCGGGACTCCGAACAACATTCGGTAACCACGTACAAATCTTCCCTATAACTCTAGCGTCATCGAACATTAAGTGTGTAGACCCTATGGGTTCGGGAATCATGCACACATGACCGAGACAGCTCTCTGGCCAATAACCAACAGCGGGATCTGGATACCCATGTTGGCTCCCACATGTTCCACGATGATCTCATCGGATGAACCATGATGTCGAGGATTCTAGTAATCCCGTATACAATTCCCTTTGTCAATCGGTACATTACTTGCCCGAGATTTGATCGTCGGTATCCCAATACCTCGTTCAATCTCGTTACCGGCAAATCACTTTACTCGTTCTGTAATGCATGATCCCCTGACCAACTACTTAGTCACATTGAGCTCATTATGATGATGCATTACCGAGTGGGCCTAGAGATACCTCTCTGTCATATGGAGTGACAAATCCCAATCTCGATTTGTGCCTACCCAACAACCACTTTCAGAGATACCTATAGTGCAACTTTATAGCCACCCAGTTACGTTGTGACGTTTGGTACACCCAAAGCATTCCTACAGTATCCGGGAGTTGCACAATCTCATGGTCTAAGGAAATGATACTTGACATTAGAAAAGCTTTTAGCAAATGAACTACACGATCTTGTGCTATGCTTGTGATTGGGTCTTGTCCATCACATCATTCTCCTAATGATGTGATCCCGTTATCAATGACATCCAATGTCCATAGTCAGGAAACCATGACCATCTGTTGATCAACGAGCTAGTCAACTAGAGGCTCACTAGGGACATGTTGTGGTCTCTGTATTCACACATGTATTACGATTTCCGGTCAATACAATTATAGCATGAATGATAGACAATTATCATGAACAAGGAAATATAATAATAAACATTTTATTATTGCCTCTAGGGCATATTTCCAACAGTCCCCCACTTGCACTAGAGTGAATAATCTAGTTACATTGTGATGAATTGAACACCCATAGAGTTCTGGTGTTGATCATGTTTTGCTCCTGGAAGAGGTTTAGTCAACGGATCTGCAACATTCAGATCCGTATGCACTTTACAAATATCTATGTCTCCATCTTGAACATTTCACGAATGGAGTTGAAGAGACGCTTGATGTGCCTGGTCTTCTTGTGAAACCTGGGCTCCTTGGCAAGGGCAATAGCTCCAGTGTTGTCACAGAAGAGAGTCATTGGGCCCGACGCATTGGGAATAACTCCTAGGTTGGCAATGAACTCCTTCATCCAGATTGCTTCATGTGCTGCCTCCGAGGATGCCATGTACTCCGCTTCACATGTAGATGCCGCCACGATGCTTTGCTTGCAACTGCACCAGCTTATTGCCCCACCATTCGAAATATACACGTATCCGGTTTGTGACTTGGAGTCATCCAGATCTGTGTCGATGCTAGCATCGACATAACCCTTTACGACGAGCTCTTCGTCACCTCCATAAACGAGAAACATATCCTTAGTCCTTTTCAGGTACTTCGGGATATTCTTGACCGTTGTCCAGTGTTCCATTCCGGGATTACTTTGGTACCTCCCTACCAAACTTATGGCAAGGTTTGCATCAGGTCTGGTACACAGCATGGCATACATAATAGACCCAATGGCTGAGGCATAGGGGATGACACTCATCTTTTCTCTATCTTCTGCCATGGTCGGGCTTTGAGCCGAGCTCAATTTCACACCTTGCAATACAGGAAAGAACCCCTTCTTGGACTGATCCATATTGAACTTCTTCAATATCTTATCAAGGTATGTGCTTTGTGAAAGACCTATGAGGCATCTCGATCTATCTCTATAGATCTTGATGCCTAATATGTAAGCAGCTTCTCCAAGGTCCTTCATTGAAAAACACTTATTCAAGTAGGCCTTTATGATTTCCAAAAGTTCTATATCATTTCCCATCAATAGTATGTCATCCACATATAATATGAGAAATGCTACAGAGCTCCCACTCACTTTCTTGTAAACGCAGGCTTCTCCTTAAGTGTGCATATACCCAAACGCCTTGATCATTTCATCAAAGCAAATGTTCCAACTCTGAGATGCTTGCACCAGCCCATAGATGGAGCGCTGGAGCTTGCATACCTTGTTAGCATTCTTAGGATCGACAAAACCTTCCGGCTGCATCACATACAATTCTTACTTAAGGAAGCTTTTAAGGAATGCCGTTTTGACGTCCATTTGCCATATTTCATAATCATAGAATGCGGCAATTGCTAACATGATTCAGACGGACTTCAGCTTCGCTACGGGTGAGAAGGTCTCATCGTAGTCAACCCCTGAACTTGTCGATAACCCTTAGCAACTAGACGGGCCTTATAGATAGTAACATTACCATCCGCGTCCATCTTGTTCTTAAAGATCCATTTATTTTCTATCGCTTGTCGATCATCGGGCAAGTCTGTCAAAGTCCATACTTTGTTTTCATACATGGATCCTATCTCAGATTGGATGGCTTCAAGCCATTTGTTGGAATATGGGCCCGCCATCACTTATTCATAGTAAAAAGGTTCACCGTTGTCTAACAACATGATTTCCAGGACAGGGTTGCCATACCATTCTGGTGTGGAACGTGTCCTTGTGGACCTATGAAGTTCAGAAGCAGCTTGATCCGAAGTACCTTGATCATCATCATTAACTTCCTCTCTAGTCAGTGTAGGCACCACAGAAACATCTTCCTGAGTTGCGCTACTTTCCGGTTCGAGAGGCAGTACTTCATCAAGTTCTACTTTCCTCCCACTTACTTCTTTCGAGAGAAACTCTTTCTCCAGAAAGGACCCGTTCTTGGAAACAAATATCTTGCCTTCGGATCTGAGGTAGAAGGTATACCCAATGGTTTCCTTAGGGTATCCTATGAAAACTCATTTTTCCGACTTGGGTTCGAGCTATTCAGGTTGAAGTTTCTTGACATAAGCATCGCATCCCCAAACTTTTAGAAAAGACAACTTAGGTTTCTTCCCAAACCATAATTCATACGGTGTCGTCTCAACGGATTTAGACGGTGCCCTATATAAAGTGAATGTAGTTGTCTCTAGAGCGTATCCCCAAAATGATAGCAGTAAATCGGTAAGACACATCATAGATCGCACCATATCCAATAGAGTGTGATTATGACGTTCGGACACACCGTTACGCTGAGGTGTTCCAGGCGGCGTGAGTTGTGAAACAATTCCACATTTCCTTAAGTGCGTACCAAATTCGTGACTCAAATATTCTCCCCCACGATCTGATCGTAAGAATTTATTTTTCTGTCACGTTGATTCTCTACCTCACTCTGAAATTCCTTGAACTTTTGAAAGGTCTCAGACTTGTGTTTCATCAAGTAGACATACCCATATCTACTTAAGCCATCAGTGAGGGTGACAACATAACGATAGCCTCCGCGAGCCTCAACCCTCATTGGACCGCACACATCAGTATGTATGATTTCCAATAAGTTGGTTTCTCGCTCCATTGTTCCGGAGAACGGAGTCTTGGTCATTTTGCCCATGAGGCATGGTTCGCATGTGTCAAATGATTCGTAATCAAGAGACTGCAAAAGTCCATCTGCATGGAGCTTCTTCATGCGTTTGACACCACTGTGACCAAGGCGACAGTGCCACAAGTATGTGGGACTATCATTATCAGCCTTACATCTTTTGGTATTCACACTATGAATATGTGTAACATCACGTTCAAGATTCATTAAGAATAAACCATTGACCAGCGGGGCATGACCATAAAACATATCTCTCATATAAATAGAACAACCATTATTCTAAGATTTAAATGAGTAGCCATCTCGTATTAAACGAGATCCAGATACAATGTTAATGCTCAAAGCTGGCACTAGATAACAATTATTGAGGTTTAAAACTAATCCCGTAGGCAAACGTAGAGGTAGCGTGCCGACGGCGATCACATCGGCCTTGGAACCATTCCCGACGCGCATCGTCACCTCGTCCTACGCCAGTCTCCGCTTATTCCGCAGCTCCTGCTTTGAGTTACAAATATGAGCAACCGCACCGGTGTCAAATACCCAGGAGCTACTACGAGTACTGGTAAGGTACACATCAATAACATGTATATCACATATACCTTTGGTGTTGCCGGCCTTCTTGTCCGCTAAGTACTTGGGGCAGTTCTGCTTCCAATGTCCGTTTCCCTTGCAATAAAATCACTCAGTCTCAGGTTTGGGTCCATGCTTTGGCTTCTTCCCGGCAACTAGCTTACCGGGCGTGGCAACTTCCTTGTCGTCCTTCTTGAAGTTCTTCTTACCCTTGCCTTTCTTGAAACTAGTGGTTTTATTGACCATCAACACTTGATGTTCCTTTTTGATCTGTACCTCCACTGATTTCAGCATTGAATATACCTCAGGAATGGTTTTCACCATCCCCTGCATATTGAAATTCATCACAAAGCTCTTTTAGCTAGGTGGAAGCGACTAGAGGATTCTGTCGACGACCGCGTCATCCGGGAGATCAACTCCCAGCTGAGACAAGCGGTTGTGCAACCCAGACATTTTGAGTATGTGCTCGCTGACAGAACCATTCTCCTCCATCTTACAACTGTAGAACTTGTCGAAGACTTCATATCTCTCGACCCGGTCATAAGCTTGGAAAACCATTCTCAGCTCTTGGAACATCTCATATGCTCCGTGTCGCTCAAAATGCTTTTGGAGCCCCGGTTGTAACTTGTAGAGCATGCCGCACAGAACCAGGGGGTAATCATCACTACACGACTGCTAGGCGTTCATAACGTCTTGAGTTGCTGGGAAAACAGGTGCTACACCTAGCAGTGCATCTAGGACATATGCTTTCTTTGCAGCTATGAGGATGATCCTCAAGTTCTGGACCCAGTCGGTATACTTGCTGCCATCGTCTTTCAGCCTGGTTTTCTCTAGGAACGCGTTGAAGTTGAGGGCAACATTAGCGTGGGTGATGACCCACAAGTATAGGGGATCTATCATAGTCCTTTCGATAACTAAGAGTGTCGAACCCAACGAGGAGCAGAAGGAAATGATAAGCATTTTTTAGTAAGGTTTTCTCTGCAAGCACTGAAATAGTAATGAGCAAAACGTAAATAAAGTAAATAAAGTGCAGCAAGGTGGCCCAATCCTTTATGTAGCAAAGGATAAGCCTGGACAAATTCTAATAATGAAGAAGGAGTTCCCGAGGACACATTGGGAATTATCGTCAAGCTAGTTTTCATCACGTTCGTAAGATTCGCGTTCGGTACTTTGATAATTTGATATGTGGGTGGGCCGGTACTTGGGTACTGCCCTAACTTGTACAAGCATCCCACTTATGATTAACCCCTATTGCAAGCATCCACAACTACAAAAAGGAGTATTAAGGTAAACCTAACCACAGCATTAAACATATGGGTCCATATCAACCCCTAACGAAGCAACGCATAAACTAGGGTTTATGCTTCTGTCACTCTAGCAACCCATCATCTACTTATTACTTCCCCATGCCTTCCTCTAGGCCCAAATAATGGTGAAGTGTCATGTAGTCGACGTTCACATAACACCACTAGAGGAAAGACAACATACATCTCATCAAAATATCGAACAAATACCAAATTCACATGACTACTAATAGCAAGACTTCACCCATGTCCTCAGGAACAAACATAACTACTCACAAAGCATATTCATGTCCATAATCAGAGGAGTAATAATATGCATAAAGGATCTGAACATATGATCTTCCACCAAGTAAACCAATTAGCATCAACTACAAGGAGTAATCAACACTACTAGCAACCCACAGGTACCAATTTGTGGTTTTGATACAAGATTGGATACAAGAGATGAAATAGGGTTTTGAGAGGAGATGGTGCTAGTGAAGATGTTGATGGAGATTGACCCCCTCCCGATGAGAGGATCGTTGGTGATGACGTTGGTGATGATTTCCCCCTCCCGGAGGGAAGTGTCCCCGGCAGAACAGCTCCGCCAGAGCCCTAGATTGATTCCGCCAAGGTTCCGCCTCGTGGCGGCGGAGTTTCATCCCGTAATCTTGCCCACAATTTTTTTCAGGGTGAAAGTGATGATATAGCAGAAGATGGACGCCGGAGGCCCACCAGGGGGCCCGGGAGATAGGGGGCCGCGCCCTACAGGGGGCGCGCCCCCTGTCTCCTGGACAGGGTGTTGGCCCCCTGGCCTATTTCTTTCGCTCATAAATTATTATTAAATCCAAAAAGTTGTTTCTCTGAGTTTCATGACTTTTGGAGTTGTGCAGAATAGGTTTCCAATGTTTGCTCCTTTTCCAGCCAGAATTCCAGCTGCCGGCATTCCCCCTCTTCATGGTAAACCTTGTAAAATAAGAGAGAATAGCCATAAGTATTGAGATATAATGTGTAATAACAGCCCATAATGCAATAAATATTGATATAAAAGCATGATGCAAAATGGACGTATCAACTCCCCCAAGCTTAGACCTCGCTTGTCCTCAAGCGGAAGCCGAAATCAAAAAATATGTCCACATGTTTAGAGATAGAGGTGTCGATAAAAATAAAATATGGACATGAGGGCATCATGATCATTCTAATAACAGTAACATATATAGATTTTGTCATATGATTTCCTATGCTCAAGTAATAAGCAATTCACAATGTCAAGTATGGTTCATAAACTTCATTGGGAACTAACAAACTATAATATCAGTCATTGAAGCAATTGCAATTTATCGTAACATCAGAAAGAGTCAATAATAGAGCTTTTCAACAATCTCACATACTCAACTATCTCGTAGTCTCCCATAATTGCTAACACTCACGCAATACTTGTGGTTATAGAGTTTCAGCCGGACATTGAGAAAGATAGGGGCTTATTGTGTTGCCTCCCAATGTATTCACCTTTAGGTGATGTCAACAATAATAGTGTATGCCAACTTACATCCAATTGGATATATGTATCATGATCTTTCAAACACGAGGAGCTTGCCAAAGGATAAAATGAAAAAGGGGAAAGGTGAGGATCACCTTGACTCAAGCATAAAGTAAAAACATAAAGTAAAAGATAGGCCCTTCGCAGAGGGAAGCAGAGGTTGTCATGCGCGTTTAGGGTTGATGCACGAAATCTTAATGCAAAAGAACGTCACTTTATATTGCCCCTTGTATGTGGACCTTTATTATGCAATTCGTCGCTTTTATTACTTCCACAACAAGTTCGTACAAAGCTTATTTTCTCTGCACTAATAAGTCATACATATTTAGAGAGCAATTTTTATTGCTTGCACCGATGACAACTTACTTGAAGGATCTTACTCAATCCATAGGTAGGTATGGTGGACTCTCATGGCAAAACTGGGTTTGAGGATATTTGGAAGCACTAGTAGTATCTCTACTTGGTGCAAGGAATTTGGCTAGCAAGAGGGGGAAAGGAAAGCTCAACATGTTTGGAAGGTCAATGACAATATACTTTAACTGAGATGTCGGAAAACATAAACCATTACGTCGTCTTCCTTGTCCAACGTCAAATCTTTTAGCTTGTCATACTTAATGAGTGCTTCACAATCATAATAGATGTCCAAGATAATATATTTATATGTGAACCCCTCTTTCCTTGATCACTTCCTATTAATTGCAATGATGACCAAGGCTACGTTCATCAACTCTCAACAATTTTTATGCCTCATACTTTCTATGTGTGAAGTTATCACTATCCATAAGGTCAATATGAACTTTTTTGTTCTTTCTACTTTCACAAGATCATAGAAACAAAGCAAAGCCCTTGACTCAACACTAATCTTTATTGTAGATAGCACACGGACTCGATTACATAAAGAGATCAAATTGCAAAACTCAAAACTACTTGATATCAAAACTTCAATCTACCAGATCAAGATACTACTAAAAGGATCGAACTAAATAAAGCGGTAAAGATAGGAGTGTGATGGTGATACGATACCGAGGCACCTCCCCCAAGCTTGGCAGTTGCCAAGGGGAGTGCCCATACCCATGTGATTATTTCTCCTTCTTCATGGTTGGTGTTATGATCTTCTTGGTGATGATGCCCTTCAGGATACGGTTCTCCTCCTCGAGCTTATTGACTTGTTGTTTGAGGTCCATAATTTCTTTACGGAGCTTGCCCGTAACGGCCAAAGCTCCTTTTACCCAAGGATGCTGCATAGCTTCTGGAGAACACATGAAACTCTTTTTCATATTTTCATAGGAAAGAAATCTAGAGTTGGAAGGGATGACCGAAGCAGGGATAGCTAGGCTAGGTAGTCCCCCATAGTGAATTCTGATTGGAGATGAGAGGTAACTTCTTGATCTTCCTCCATGGCATCTATCCTTTTCAAATCAGCCTCCATCTCAACCTTCGTTGATGGTCCAAAGTGATAGGCGTCGATATTTGCTCCTGGACCCGGCGTTGGGTGAGACACCCGGCTCTCCCCAACTAATTCCTGAGAAGACATCTTGCTTTATTCTGCAACAGGAACAACTCGAAACGAAAACAGAAAATATTTGCATGATACGGTGGTCAAAACCTTCGGGAGTATATATAGTGAATTTTTACTGACCAAAATACGTAACATACAAGAAAACAGAGTCCGGGAGGCACACGAGGTGCCCACGAGACAGGGGGTGCGGCCTCCTCTCTCGTGGGAGCATCGTGTCCCTTTCGGACTACTTCTTTCTTCCTAAAATTCTTAAATAATCCAAAACTGATAAAAATTGCCATTAGAGTTGTTTTGGAGTCGGTTTACTTACCGTGCCACGTACCTATGCTTTTTCGGAATCTGGAACATTCTGGAAAGTGTCTCTTTTGTATTCCTCGGGGGTTTTGGTTTCAATAATATTAGTTTCAACATTGATAGGATTACCTGAAATATAATGTTTAATTCTTTGACCGTTAACCACCCTCGGATTTGTGCCTTCGAAGTTGTTGATTTTTATAGCACCAGAACGATAGACCTCCTCGATAACGTAGGGACCTTCCCATTTTGAAAGAAGTTTTCATGCAAAAAACTTAAATGAGAGTTGAATAATAACACATAATCTCCTACGTTAAACTCACACTTTTGTATCCTCTTATCATGCCAGCATTTGACTTTTTCTTTGAAAAGCTTGGCATTTTCATATGCTTGTGTTCTCCATTCATCAAGTGAGCTAATATCAAACAACCTCTTCTCACCGGCAAGTTTGAAGTCATAATTGAGCTCTTTAATAGCCCAATATGCTTTATGTTCAAGTTCAAGAGGTAAATGACATGCTTTTCCATAAACCATCTTATATGGAGACATACCCATAGGATTTTTGTATGCAGTTCTATAGGACCATAATGCGTCATCAAGTTTTTTGGACCAATTCTTTCTAGATCTATTCACAGTCTTTTGCAAAATTAATTTGAGCTCTCTATTGCTCAACTCTACTTGACCACTAGACTGTGGGTGATAAGGAGATGCGATTCTATGATTGACATCATACTTAGCAAGCATCTTACGGAAAGCACCATGAATAAAGTGTGAACCGCCATCAGTCATAGGATATCTAGGGACTACAAACCTCGGAAAAATAACTTCTTTAAGCATTTTAATAGAAGTGTTATGATCAGCACTACTAGTTGGAATAGCTTCTACCCACTTAATAACGTAATCAACAGCAACTAAAATATGTCTATAACCATTGGAGGCAGGAATAGGTCCCATATAATCAAAGCAACAAACATCAAACGGTTCAATAACAAGGGAATAATTCATAGGCATTTCTTGACGTCTACTAATGTTACCTATTCTTTGACATTCATCACAAGATAAGACAAACTTACGAGCATCTTTGAAGAGAGTAGGCCAGTAAAAACCAGATTGTAGTACCTTGTGTGCAGTTCTATCTCCAGCGTGGTGTCCTCCATAAGATTCAGAGTAACACTTGCGTAGTATTTGCTCCTGTTCATGCTCAGGCACACAACATCTAATAATACCATCTACTCCTTCTTTATAAAGGTGTGTATCATCCCAGAAGTAATGTCTTAAATCATAAAAGAACTTTTTCTTTTGCCGGTATGTGAAAGTAGGCGATATATATTTAGCAACAATGTAATTAGCATAATCAGCATACCATGGAGCAGTACGAGAAGCATTGACAACTGCTAATTGTTCATCAGGAAAATTATCATTAATAGGCAGTGGGTCATCAAGAACATTCTCTAACCTAGACAAGTTGTCTGCAACGGGGTTCTCATCTCCCTTTCTATCAATAATATGCAAGTCAAATTCTTGGAGCAAGAGAACCCATCTAATGAGTCTAGGCTTAGCATCTTTCTTTTCCATAAGATATTTAATAGCAGCATGATCAGTGTGAATAGTAACTTTGGAATCAACAATATAAGGTCTAAACTTATCACATGCAAAAACAACTGCTAAGAACTCTTTTTCAGTAGTAGCATAATTACTCTGGGCAGTATCAAGAGTCTTACTAGCATACTGGATAACATTCAATTTCTTATCGACTCTTTGCCCTAAAACAGCACCTACAGCATAATCACTAGCATCACACATAATTTCAAAAGGTAAATTCCAATCAGGTGGCTGAACAATAGGTCCAGTGATCAAGGCTTTCTTAAGTGTTTCAAATGCTTCTACACAATCATCATCAAAGAAAAAAGGAATATCTTTTTGCAATAAATTAGTCAGAGGCCTAGAGATTTTAGAGAAGTCCTTAATGAACCTCCTATAAAAGCTGGCATGACCAAGGAAACTTATTATACCTTTTATGTCCTTGGGACATGGCATCAACTTTGGCTTTATCAACTTCAATACCTCTCTCAGTGATCTTGTGCCCCAAGACAATGCCTTCATTAACCATAAAGTGACACTTTTCCCAATTCAGGACGAGACTAGTGTCTTCGCATCTCTGCAAAACTCGATCAAGGTTGCTCAAACAATCATCAAAAGAGGATCCATAGACAGAGAAGTCATCCATGAATACCTCACAAATCTTTTCACAAAAATCAGAGAATATAGCCATCATGCATGTTTGAAAGGTAGCAGGTGCATTACATAAACCAAAAGGCATACGCCTATAAGCAAAAGTACCAAAAGGGCAAGTAAAAGTAGTTTTAGATTGATCCTTCACGGACACAGGTATTTGAGAGAAGCCAGAATAACCATCTATAAAGCAAAAATGTGTGTGTTTGGATAGCCTTTCTAGCATTTGATCAATAAAAGGTAAAGGGTAATGATCTTTCTTAGTAGCTTTATTTAACTTACGGAAATCAATTACCATCCTATAGCCTGTAAAAATTCTTTGTGGGATCAATTCATCTTTATCATTAGGAACAACGGTAATACCTCCCTTTTTAGGGACACAATGGACAAGGCTTACCCATTCACTATCAGCAACGGGATAAATAATACCTGCCTCAAGGAGTTTTAGAATCTCCTTTCTTACCACTTCCTTCATTTTGGGATTTAATCGTCTTTGAGGATCTCTAACTGGTTTGGCATCTTTCTCGACTGAAATTTTGTGTTGACATAATGTGGGACTAATGCCCTTAAGATCGTCCAGAGTATATCCAATAGCAGCTCGGTGCTTCTTCAGTGTTTTCAATAATCTTTCTTCTTCTTTCTATGAAAGGTTAGCACTAATAATAACAGGATATATTTCTTTTTCATCAAGATAAGCATACTTGAGATTATCAGGTAAGGGTTTGAGTTCGAACATGGGATCACCCTTGGGTGGAGGGGGATCCCCAAGAATTTCAACGGGAAGGTTATGTTTTAGCATAGGCTCTTGTTTAAGGAACACTTCATCTATTTCTTCCCTTTCCTTCATAAACATATCGTTTTCATGGTCTAACAAATATTGTTCTAACAGATCAGTTGGAGGAACAGCAATGGAAGCAAGACCAATAATTTTGATCCTTACTAGGTGGTTCCCTTTCACGAGGTTGTCTACTAAACTTAGCGAAATTAAACTCATGAGACATACCATCTATGCCAACAGTGACAATATTCTTTTCACAATTAATCTTAGCACTAGCAGTATTCAAGAAGGGTCTACCAAAAATAATGGGGCAACAATCATCTTGTGGGGAACCAAGTACAAGAAAATCAGCAGGGTATTTAATCTTCCCACACAAGACTTAAGCATCTCTAACAATCCTAATAGGTTTAATGGTGTCCCTATTAGCAAGCTTAATAGTAACATCAATGTCTTCTAATTCAACAAGTGCAATATCGTGCATAATTTCTTTATAAAGATCATAAGGTATCGCATTAGCACTAGCACCCATATCACATAAGCCATGATAACAATGATCTCCTATTTTAACAGAAATAACAGGCGTGCCTACAATAGGTCCACGTGTCTTAGTATCGGGTCTAGCAATATTAGCAGTTTCACCCAAGAAAGAGATAACATGCCCATCTAAGTCCTCATCCAAGAGATCTTTAATCATAGCAATACCAGGTTCAACATTAATTTGCTCGGGAGGTGTATAGGTCCTAGTATTACTCTTACGAACAACAGTCAAAGCTTTAACATGATCTTTTATCCTAACAGGAAAAGGAGGTTTTTCGACATAAGAAGTAGGAATAATAGGATCACTATATGTAATAGTCTTTTCTTCGACTGTAATAGGTGTAACTACTTTCACTTCAACAGGAGGATTATATTTAAACCACTTCTCTTTAGGGAGATCAACATGAGTAGCAAAAGTTTCACAAAAAGTAGCTACTATCTCAGAGTCAAGTCCATACTTAGAGCTAAATCCACGGAAAGCATCAGTATCCATAAAAGATTTAACACAATCGAACTTAGGTGTCATACCTGACTCCTTACCATCATCGGAACCCCAATCTTCAGAGTTGCGTTTAATTCTTTCGAATAAGTCCCATTTGAAATCAATAGTCTTCAGCATATAGGAACCAGCATAGGAAGTATCGAGCAGGTTGCGATTATCAAGAGAAAGCCGAGCATAAAAATTCTGAATAATCATTTCCCGAGAGAGCTCATGATTGGGGCATGAATATAACATTGACTTAAGCCTCCCCCAAGCTTGAGCGATGCTTTATCCTTCGCGAGGCCAAAAATTATATATGTAATTACGATCATGATGAACAAGATGCATAGGATAGAACTTCTGGTGAAATTCCAACTTCAGTCGCTTATAATTCCAAAATCTCGTATCATCACATAGCCTATACCATGTCATTGCATCTCCCTTCAAAGATAAAGGGAAGACCTTCCTTTTTACAACATCATCCTGGATACCTGCAAGCTTAAATAATCCACAAATATAAGGTGTATGTCGGGATGCAATGTTCCGTCTCCTGCAAAAGGATTAGCTAGCAGTTTTTCTATCATACCCGAAGGAATCTCAAAGTGAATATTTTCATAAGGTTCAGTAGGTTGAGGAGCGTCTCTTTGCTCTTCTGGTTGGGGTGAAGATACCCCAAACAAGCCCCTCAAAGGATTAGTTTCCATAGTGACAAGTAACAGAAAATTTCAGCACACTATATAAATGTTTCCTTACCAAGTTCCATTCACCAAAAGCGCTACACTCCCCGGCAACGGCGCCAGAAAAGAGTCTTGATGACCCACAAGTATAGGGGATCTATCATAGTCCTTTCGATAAGTAAGAGTGTCGAACCCAACGAGGAGCAGAAGGAAATGATAAGCAGTTTTCAGTAAGGTTTTCTCTGCAAGCACTGAAATAGTAGGTGATAGATAGTTTTGTGACAAGATAAATAGTAACGAGCAAAAAGTAAATAAAGTAAATAAAGTGCAGCAAGGTGGCCCAATCCTTTATGTAGCAAAGGATAATCCTGGACAAATTCTAATAATGAAGAAGGAGCTCCCGAGGACACATTGGGAATTATCGTCAAGCTAGTTTTCATCAAGTTCGTAAGATTCGCGTTCGGTACTTTGATAATTTGATATGTGGGTGGACCGGTACTTGAGTACTGCCCTAACTTGTACAAGCATCCCACTTATGATTAACCCCTATTGCAAGCATCCGCAACTACAAAAAGGAGTATTAAGGTAAACCTAACCACAGCATTAAACATATGGGTCCATATCACCCCTAACGAAGCAACGCATAAACTAGGGTTTAAGCTTCTGTCACTCTAGCAACCCATCATCTACTTATTACTTCCCCATGCCTTCCTCTAGGCCCAAATAATGGTGAAGTGTCATTTAGTCGACATTCACATAACACCACTAGAGGAAAGACAACATACATCTCATCAAAATATCGAACGAATACCAAATTCACATGACTAATAATAGCAAGACTTCACCCATGTCTTCAGGAACAAACGTAACTACTCACAAAGCATATTCATGTTCATAATCGGAGGAGTAATAATATGCATAAAGGATCTGAACATATGATCTTCCACCAAGTAAACCAATTAGCATCAACTACAAGGAGTAATCAACACTACTAGCAACCCACATGTACCAACTTGTGGTTTTGATACAAGATTGGATACAAGAGATGAACTAGGGTTTTGAGAGGAGATGGTGCTGGTGAAGATGTTGATTGAGATTGACCCCCTCCTGATGAGAGGATCGTTGGTGATGATGTTGGTGATGATTTCCCCTTCCCGGAGGGAAGTGTCCCCTGCAGAACAGCTCCGCCAGAGCCCTAGATTGATTTCGCCAAGGTTCCGCCTCGTGGCGGAGGAGTTTCATCCCGTAAGCTTGCCCACGATTTTTTTCAGGGTAAAAGTGATGATATAGCAGAAGATGGACGCCGGAGGCCCACCAGGGGGCCCAGGAGATAGGGGGTCGTGCCCTACAGGGGGGGCGCTCCCCCTGGCCTATTTCTTTCGCTCATAAATTCTTATTAAATCCAAAAAGTTGTTTCGTGGAGTTTCAGGACTTTTGGAGTTGTGCAGAATAGGTTTCAAACTTTTGCTCCTTTTCCAGCCAGAATTCCAGCTGCCGGCATTCCCCCTCTTCATGGTAAACCTTGTAAAATAAGAGAGAATAGCCATAAGTATTGAGATATAATGTGTAATAACAGCTCATAGTGCAATAAACATTGATATAAAAGCATGATGCAAAATGGACGTATCAGTGGGCCATTTGATCTACAAGACATATTGCAAAGATTTTAGACTAAGTTCATGATAATTAAGTTCATCTAATCAAAATATTTATTGAACTCCCACTCAGATAGACATCCCTCTAGTCATCTAAGTGATTCATGATCCGAGTCAACTAGGTCGTGTCCGATCATCACGTGAGACGGACTAGTCATCATCGGTGAACATCTTCATGTTGATCGTATCTGCTATACTACTCATGTTCGACCTTTCGGTCTCTTGTGTTCTGAGGCCATGTCTGTACATGCTAGGCTCGTCAAGTAAACCTAAGTGTTTTGCATGTGTAAATCTGGCTTACACCCGTTGTATGTGAACGTTAGAATCTATCACACCCGATCATCATGTGGTGCTTCGAAACAACGAACCTTCACAACGGTGCACAGTTAGGGGGGGGCACTTTCTTGAAATTTTATGAGGGTTCATCTTATTTATGCTATCGTTGTTCTAAGAAAATAAGATGTAAAACATGATAAACATCACATGCAATCAAATAGTGACATGATATGGCCAATACCATTTTGCTCCTTTTGATCTCCATCTTCAGGGCGCCGTGATCATCATCGTCACCGGCATGACACCATGATCTCCATCACCGTGTCTTCATGAAGTTTTCTCGCCAACTATTACTTCTACTACTATGGCTAACGGTTTAGCAATAAAGTAAAGTAATTACATGGCGTTATTCAATGAAACGTAGGTCATACAATAATTAAGACAACTCCTATATGGTTCCTGCCGGTTGTCATACAAGAACATGATCAATCTCATACATCACACACACATATATATATATATATATATATATATCATTGATCACATCCTTTTGGCCATATCACATCACACGGCATATGCTGCAAGAACAAGTTAGACGTCCTCTAATTGTTGTTGCATGCTTTTACGTGGCTGCTATAGGTTTCTAGCAAGAACGTTTCTTACCTATGCCAAAACCACAACGTGATATGCCAATTGATATTTACCCTTCATAAGGACCCTTTTCATCGAATCCGATCCGACTAAAGTGGGAGAGACAGACACCTGCTAGCCACCTTATGCAACTAGTGCATGTTAGTCGGTGGAACCTGTCTCACATAAGCGTATGTGTAAGGTCAGTCCGGGCCGCTTCATCCCACGATGCCGCTGAATCAAGATAAGACTAGTAGTGGCAAGTAAATTGACAAAATCGATGCCCACAACAACTTGTGTTCTACTCATGCATAGAAACTACGCATAGACCTAGCTCATGATGCCATTGTTGGGGATCGTTGCAGAAATTAAAATTTTCTACCCATCACCAAGATCTATCTATGGAGAAACTAGCAACGAGAGAGAGGGGAGTGCATCTTCATACCATTGAAGATCGCGACACGGAAGCATTACAAGAACGTGGATGAAGGAGTCGTACTCGTAGCGATTCAGATCGCGGTGGATTCGGATCTAAGCACCGAACAACGGCACATCTGCGTTCAACACACGTGCAGCCCGGTGAAGTTTCCCATTCCTTGATCCAGCAAGGAGGAGGGAGAGGTTGAGGAAGAAAGCTCCAGTAGCAGCACGATGGCGTGGTGGTGGTGGAGCAGCGGTTCTCCGGCAGGGCTTCGCCAAGCTCAAACGTAGGAGGAGAGGTGTTGGAGAGGGGGAGTGCTGCGCCTTGGATGTGATCCGGCCACCGTCCCTCATCCCCTCTATTTATAGGGTGAAGGGGGAAGGGGGCCGGCCCCTCTAGATGAGATCTAGAGGGGGGGCGGCGGCCAAGGGGAGGGGGCTTGCCCCCCAAGCCAAGGGGGGCGCCCCCTTTAGGGTCCCCCCCAACCCTAGGCGCAAGGGCCCTAGGGTGGTAGTGCCCAGCCCACTTAGGGGCTAGTTCCCTTCCACATACAGCCCATAAGGGCCCTCCGGGGTAGGTGGACCCTCCCGGTGGACCCCCGGAACCGCTTCGGTGGTCCCAATACAATACCGGTAAACCCAAGGATACTTCTGGTGACCGTATGATGACTTCCAATATATAAATCTTCACCTCCGGACTATTTTGGAACTCCTCGTGACATCCGGGATCTCATCCGGGACTCCGAACAATATTTGGTAACCACGTACAAATCTTCCCTATAACCCTAGCGTCATCGAACCTTAAGTGTGTAGACCCTACGGGTTCGGGAATCATGCGGACATGACCGAGACAGCTCTCCGGCCAATAACCAACAACGGGATCTGGATACCCATGTTGGCTCCCACATGTTCCATGATGATCTCATCGGATGAACCACGATGTCGAGGATTCTAGTAATCCCGTATACAATTCCCTTTGTCAATCGGTTCGTTACTTGCCGAAGATTTGATCGTCGGTATTCCCATACCTCGTTCAATCTCATTATCGGCAAGTCACTTTACTCGTTCCGTAATGCATGATCATGTGACCAACTACTTAGTCACATTGAGCTCATTATGATGATGCATTACCGAGTGGGCCCAGAGATACCTCTCCGTCATACGGAGTGACAAATCCCAGTCTCGATTCATGCCAACCCAACAGACACTTTCAGAGATACTTGTAGTGCACCTTTATAGCCAGCCAGTTACATTGTGACATTTGGTACACCCAAAGCATTCCTATGGTATCCGGGAGTTGCACAACCTCATGGTCTAAGGAAATGATACTTGACATTAGAAAAGCTTTTAGCAAATGAACTACATGATCTTGTGCTATGCTTGTGATTGGGTCTTGTCCATCACATCATTCTCCTAATGATGTGATCCCATTATCAATGACATCCAATGTCCACAGTCAGGAAACCATGACCATCTGTTGATCAACGAGCTAGTCAACTAGAGGCTCACTAGGGACATGTTGTGGTCTATGTATTCACACATGTATTACGGTTTCCGGTCAATACAATTATAGCATGAATGATAGACAATTACGGTTTCGCCGCCATCTCCTGCCGACGTCGACGCCGCCGGAGCCGCCGGAGCTGCCCCCAATGCCACCGGGGCTACCCGGCCTCATGAACGCCACCAGAGCAGCCCTGGGCGCCACGGGAGCCACCTTCGACGCCCCTGCCTCCCTCTCCACAACTGCCTCCCTCGCCGTCACTGGAGACGCTCCTGCCTCCCTCGCCACCACCGGAGCCATCCTCTATAATCCCCCACCCCTCCTCTCTCTCTCATGCATAGCAGAAACACTAGATAGAGAACTAGCTAGCTAGGTTAACTAGTTTAATTAGGTTAATTATCTAGGTTAGTACAAAATTTTAGTTAGGTATTTGACCGATAACTAGTTAGGTTAACTAGTTTAATAAGGTTAATTATCTAGGTTAGTGCAAAAATTTAGCTAGGGCTTTGATAGAGAACTAGTTAGGTTAACTAGTTTAATTAGGTTAATTATCTAGGTTAGTGCAAAAATTTATTTAGGGATTTGACAGAGAACTAGCTAGGTTATCTAGTTTAATTAGGTTAACTATCTAGGTAAACTAGGTTAACTAGCAAGGTTAACTAACTAGGTTAAATAGCTAGGTTAATTAGGTTCGTTAGGTTAACAAGCTAGGTTAAGTAGGTTGGCTAGGTTAGAGCAAAAAATTGTTTTAGAGCATTAGGTTAGAAGGGTTAGAGAAATGGAGTTCCTTTGCAATTTAATTGGGTTCTGTCCTAGGCAGAGAAGGGTTAGAGAAAATAATGTGTGTGAGTGAGAGAGAGAGAGAGAGAGAGGAATAGCTAGATCAACAAAATTTGGGTCATGTCCTAGGCAGAGAAGTGTTTAGTGAGGTCATTTTGCAAAGGTTTTTGATTTTTGAAGACCACTATTTTTCAAGGAAAAGAATTTAGGCAAGTTTTATTTTAAAGATGATCCCTTCCTAGACTTTTATTGTTGACTATATCTTTTCATTGAAGTGGTTCGATTGTGCCCAACTGTCCTTTTGTTGTTTTCAGAGAATGAAGCCGAGTAGCCTATGTTTTGCCGGAATTTTTATTTATTTCCGTTCCGGCGAATTTCAGGTGCTCGATTTGTTCACTTTTTAGCAAAGGTCATGCCGACATTTTCCGTGAATTTCGGGATGACTTGTGCTACAAACTAGGACATATCGAGTGCCCGGGATTTGCCGCACTGGGAAGGAATCAACGTTCCTGCAAAACATAGGCCTTTTTATGTCATTATTTATTTTAATAGGTCTAGAATTAATTGACTAGATTTAATCATAGGAAACATGGATAGCAACGATGAAGGACAGGGTTCTGGTGATTGCGACGATGTCTACCTAGCGGCACACGAATATTTGAGCCTTGCCAACGATCAACGGTTGTTGTTGCTGGGCCCACCTGTCTCATCCGATATCGACAATGAGACAGGCGCCGAGACTGGCGTTGAGGCCCAGACCGGCACTGAGACCGGCAAAGCCATAGAACCAAAATCGAAGAGGAGATATCGACGCACAAACCAGCTCCTCACTACTAGACTAGTGGTCATGGAGGTGGATGATGACAATTTTGAGCCAAAACCTCATGTGGAAGAGCGCTCCTGCTACGGCAATTAGATAGGCTGCATCGTACGGGCGTGCGCCACCATCAGTGATAAGAAACTAAAGAAGCGGCCAAATACGAAATACTGAATCCTAACCATGCTACACCAGATATTCTTGTTCCCGGGCCGGGATGAAGTCCAATATAAAGATCCACAAAAAGATCTAGTAATGAACCAGATAAACAAATGCGCCATGACCAAGTGTAGTGATGCGTTGGCTGTCTGGAAAGTAAGGGTGAAACGCGCCATCGACAAAAAGGAACCCTACTTCGAGATTGTGAAGGAAAATCCGACAATCACGGAAGAGCAATTTGAACTATTCAAGGCGGCTTGCGATGCCGAAGATGCCAAAAAAAGTCAAAGTACATGAAGGGGCTTCAAGAGAGGAACATGGGGCGCCACTACCTCGTAAGCCATGGTTACGCGGGGAAGAGGTCCATCTGGGCCAAGGAGGACGCGGAACACAAAAGTCTGGGCATCCTAGACCCCTTGGCGGAGTTCACCGTCCCGCGGGAGTATGACGTCCTTAGGGCCCGGTACAGTTGGGACCCAGTCAAGAAGGTTTTCGAGAGGGACCCGGTCACGATGGAGTTCATGAGACTACTGGTAATTTTAGTTTCTGATCAATTCGACTGCATGTTTACTTATATTTTTAAACGATCCTTGTTCCTTTTGCAGAGAGAGCAGCAAAGGATTGCGGTCAAAAGCAACTCGCCGTCTGAGGCGTTGGCGAGGCCCAAGTGGGACACCCCATTCAACCGGGCATTGAACATATTGAAACAACTTCTGGTGGATACTCGGCCGTAGTATGGACGCGTGCACGGTGTTGGAGACAGTGCCACGTGGAAGAAGTACTATGGTGAGACCATAGAGGAGAGAAAAGAAAGACGGAGGCTAACTGAAGAAAGCATCGACAAGAAGGTTGAGATTGCGGTTGAGAAGAATTCAGCTAAGACAGTCTCAACAGCGGTGGCTGCCGTAAAACGGGACCTGACAGTCTTGGTTCTGGCTATCATCAGTTGGAGCAGGCGAAATCCAGAAAAAGATGCAGCAGACTTTCCCATTGCCGACTTCTTCGGGGGCAGCTCGACTAGTATTGCACTAGCACCTACACCTGCACCAGCACCGGCTCCTGCACCGGCTCCTGCACCGGCTTCGTCTTTAGCTGAGCTCGACGCCCTCACGGTACCTGTCACACCGGCCCTCTATAATAAATGTATAATCTCCCGTTTCTGTTGCCTTTCGGATGTCTCACATCGCAGACATGTCTTTGTAGGCCGACGCCCCGTGCACCATATTGTACGACATCAACAGCCAGAAGGTGGACGTGGGGAAGGCGACGATAATGAAGTCGAAGAACAATTGTTCCACAGCCGGCCGATCGCCCCAGACGTCTTCAAGGTTTCCATGGGCATTATCAAACAGGGCCACGAGAATTTGGTTCCTCTGGTACTAGGGGAAGATGATGACGAGACCCCACGGCGGCTTGGCAATTGCAAGACGTGGAACCTGTTGTGGCCAAAGAGTCTACTTCGTCTAGAGGCGGTCGAGAGCACACCCATGACCATGCAGCCTCCACAAGGTATGAACATCAGCACCCAACCTACCCAATTAGCGTCGCCTGTTGTGCTGGGAGATAGCGGACTGGGTGAGGAAGAGTCCCCATTATTTGCTGACACTAGTAGAAAACAGGGCATACGTTCGGGCAAGATAAGCCCATTAGTCCCGGTTCAGTCACAAACCGGTACCCATGTTCCCATTAGTCCCGGTTTGTGAGGCCAGGGGCCTGTCGGGCCTCGTGGAGGCATTGGTCCCGGTTCGTCTGGGCCCTATGGTCCCGATTGGTGGGACGAACCGGGACCAATGGTCCTCGCTCCTGGCCCACCACCATTGGACCCGGTTCGTGGCATGAACCGGGACGAAAGGGTGACCTTTAGTCCCAGTTAGTGCCACGAAGCGGGACCAATGAGTTGCCTATATATACCCCTCGCCCGCGAGCAGAGCACTCCCACTGCTCTGTTTTTCCTGGCCGGCGAGGGGAGAGCTTTGTGGTGCTCTAGCTCACCTCCTATGCACACAAGGTGTTCGATGGAATGCCCGAGCCACACTACTTAAGCTTTCTCCTCTCCAAGCTCAACCTCCAAGCTCCATTTTCCTCAATATTTGTCTAGGTTTAGCGGTCTGTCACATCCCGTCACCGTCTTCACAGCCGTTGATCGCCCTCGCCGATCTCGTCACCGGCACCACCGTGGTGAGCCTCTTGTTCTTATCTTCTTTCTCAAAGGAAAAAATTCTTACTTATATGTTTATATATATACTTGTATAATTTTCTTACTTCTATTATTGCTTCTTATTATTTAGTGCGATGGTTTTGGTATCCGCCCCCGTCGGCCCTCGTCCTGTCTATGATTCGGATGTGGTATATATTATCTTTATAACTATTTGGTTCATTTATTGTTTATGACAATTATGCCGACCAAAGTGACATAGATTTTATTTATCTTGGAGGTATGTGAACCGGAAATTCCAACCGACCCTATTGTCGAGAGGTTAAATTTAGTTGAAGAAGAAAACAATTTCTTGAAGGAAAAACTAAAAAAAATTGAGGAGGAGAAGATGATATTGGAGTTGCATGTCGTGGATGTCGTCGATGATCACAAGATCAAGATGGATGCAATGGGCTTGAAGATTAGAAAGATTAGAAAATATGCCATTCATACCGTGGCTTGGTATCATTATGCCGTTGGATCAATTGTTACCTTGGTTGCGATTATGATCGCATTTGTTTGGGCATTGAAATGTTTTACATAGTTTCAATGTATGGTTTAATTAATTACATGCTCTGGAGAGCTATATGTTGTTAGATGAGAACTATGTATGTACTTTGGTTTTAATGTGATGATTAACTTCTATTAATTTGGTCACTTAATTATCTATTCATGATGTTCTGTAATGGTTTTTGACACACTTAATTATATATAATGCACGCATATGAACCGGCAATGGATGTATGGTGACAAACACACCTCCGAGTACATTAAGGGCGTGCATGATTTCCTCGAAGTGGTTGGGGCAAACAAGTAGAATGGTTTTATGTGTTGTCCATGCCCTATATGTGGGAATACAAAGTCTTACTCTGACTCGAAAATCATTCACACCCACCTGCTTTATAAGGGTTTCATGACACACTATAATGTTTGGACCAAGCACTGAGAAATAGGGGTTATAATGGAAGACAGCGAAGAAGAAGAGGATGATGAGAACTATGTTCCCCCCGAATACGGTGATGCTGCAACGGGGGAAGCTGTTCAAGATCTAGAGGAACTAGACGATGTGCCCAATGATGATCTCCGTCGGGTCATTGTTGTTGCAAGGAGTCAGTGTGAAAGTCAAAAGGAGAAGGTGAAGTTCGATCACATGCTAGAGGATCACAAAAAAGGTTTGTACCCCAATTGCGAAGATGGAACACAAAGCTCGATACCATACTGGAATTGCTGCAGTGGAAGGCAGAGAATTTTGTGCCTGACAAAGGATTTGAGAAGCTACTGAAAATATTGAACAAGAAGCTTCCAAAGGATAACGAATTGCCCGACAGTACATATGCAGCAAAGAAGGTTGTTTGCCCTCTAGGATTGGAGGTGCAAAAGATACATGCATGCCCTAATGATTGCATCCTGTACCATGGTGCGTACGAGGATTTGAACGCATGCCCGATATGCGGTGCATTGTGGTATAAGATCAGATGAGAAGACCTTGGTGATGTTGACAGCGAGCGGCCCCGGAAGAGGGTTCCTGCCAAGGTGATGTGGTATGCTCCTATAATACCACGGTTGAAACGCATGTTTAGAAACAAAGAGCATGCCAGGTCGATGTGATGGCACAGAGATGACCATAAGAAAGACGGGAAGTTGAGAGCACCCGCTGACGGGTTACAGTGGAGAAAAATTGAGAGAAAGTACTGGGAGGAGTTTGCAGGTGACGCAAGGAACGTATGGTTTGGTTTAAGCGTGGATAGCATTAATCCTTTCAGGGAGCAGAGCAACAATCACAGCACCTGGCCTGTGACTCTATGTATCTATAATCTTCCTCTTTGTCTATGCATGAAGCGGAAGTTCATTATGATGCCAGTTCTCATCCAAGGCTCTAAGCAACCCGGCAATGACATTGATGTGTACCTAAGGCCATTAGTTGAAGAACTTTTACAGCTGTGGATTGGAAAAGGTGTACGTGTGTGGGATGAGCACAAACAGGAGGAATTTGACCTGCATGTGTTGCTGTTTGTCACCATCAATGATTGGCCTGCTCTCAGTAACCTTTCAGGACGGACAAACAAGGGATACCACGCATGCACGCACTGTTTAGAGGCACCCAAAGTATATACCTGAACAAATGCAGGAAGAATGTTTACCTGGGGCAGCGTCGATTCCTTTCGACCAACCATCAATGTTGAAAGAAAGGCAAGCACTTCAAAGGTGAGGCAAATCACCGGAAGAAGACCGCCATGCGTACCGGTGATCACGTACTTGCTATGGTTAATGATTTAAAAGTAATCTTCGGAAAGGGTCCTGACGGACTATCTGTTCCGAATGACGCTAAGGGACACACACCCATGTGGAAGAAGAAATCTATATTTGGGACCTACCCTACTGGAAAGACCTAGAGGTCCGCTCTTCGATCAACGTGATGCACGTGACGAAGAACCTTTGCGTGAACCTGCTAGGCTTCTTGGGCGTGTATGGGAAGACAAAAGATACAGCGGAGGCAAGGGAGGACCTGCAACATTTGCACGAAAAAGACGGCTTTCCTCCAAAGCAGTATGAAGGTCCTGCCAGCTACGCTCTTACCAAACAAGAGAAGGAAATATTCTTTGAATGCCTACTCAGTATGAAGGTCCCGCCTGGCTACTCGTCGAATATAATTAAAGGGAATAATAAATAAGGCAGAGAAAAATTTCCAGAACCTAAAGTCTCATGACTGCCACAGGATTATGACGCAACTGCTTCCGATTGCATTGAGGGGGCTTCTACCAGAAAACGTTTGATTAGCCATTGTGAAGCTATGTTCATTCCTCAATGCAATCTCTCAAAAGGTGATCGATCCAGAAATCCTACCAAGGTTAAGGAGTGATGTGGCGCAATGTCTTGTCAGTTTCGAGCTGGTGTTCCCACCATTCTTCTTAAATATCATGATGCACGTCCTAGTTCATCTAGTCGACGAGATTGTCGTTTTGGGCCCTGTATTTTTACACAATATGTTGCCCTTTGAGAGGTTCATGGGAGTACTAAAGAAATATGTCTGTAACCGTGCTAGGCCAGAAGGAAGCATCTCCATGGGCCATCAAACAGAGGATGTCATTGGGTTTTGTGTTGAGTTCATTCCTGACCTTAAGAAGATAGGTCTCCCTCAATCGCAGTATGAGGGGAGACTGGATAGAAAAGGCACGCTAGGAGGGGACTCAATAGTATGTAGGGACGGGCATTCATGGTCTCAAGCACACTACACGGTTCTACAGAATTCTACCTTGGTGACCCCGTATGTCGGTGAACACAAGAACATTCTGCGCTCCAAACACCCGGACCAGTGTGAGGACTTTACATGTGAACACATCAGGAGTTTCAGAAGTTGGTTCCAAACACGTCTCAGGTGTGACAACACTGTTTCCGATGACATGTACTCGTTGGCGAGGGAACCATCTTCGACTGTAATGACCTACAAAGGGTACGAGATAAATGGGAATACATTTTACACGATCGCCCAAGATCAAAAGAGCACCGACCAAAATAGTGGTGTCCACTTTGATGCAGCAACCTAGAGGGGAAAGGACACATATTATGGTTACATAGTGGACATATGGGAACTTGACTATGAAATGATATTAAGGTCCCTTTGTTTAAGTGCAAATGGGTCAATCTGTTAGGAGGCGGGGTACAGGTAGACCCACAGTATGGAATGACATCTGTGGATCTGAACAATTTGGGGTACACAGACGAGCCATTCGTCCTAGACAATGATGTGGCACGGGTTTTCTATGTGAAGGACATGTCTACCAAACCGAGCAAAAGAAAAGATAAGGAAGCGGATACATCATACAATGAGAAAAAGTGCCACATAGTTCTTTCAGGAAAAAGAGACATCGCGGGATTGGAGGGCAAGACAGACGTGTCTGAAGATTATGAAAAGTTTCATGAAATTCCTCCCTTCAAAGTCAAGGCTGACCCAAGCATCCTGTTAAATGATGAAGATTATCCATGGTTATGGCGCAATAACCAAAGAACACAAGCGAACAAAAACTAAAGACTTTCTATCAACAACTATTATGATGATGCCCTTGATGTAGAATGTCACTGCAGTTACATTTGAACAAATGAAATCCCTTTGTAATAGATGAGTTTTCGTCCGAAACCCTGATACTTCCAAAGAGATTGTTTGTTTTGTACACGAAGTGCATCCAGTTTTTGTCGTAACCCTATCAACTTTTTAGCACATGCTATGTGGGTGAAATGATAATACCATGCCAACTTTCAACCTTTTCAGAGTTCATTTGTAGTGCTTTTCAATTTAAGGGTCATTTAGCTCAAAAAAATCAGTACATGCATGAAAAATACCAAATGAAGTCAGAGAGGGTTGACAATTGATGATGTGGCTTTGAACGGTGCATTTTGAACACACAAAAAGTCTGGAGTTCAAATAAGTTCAAAAAATGGAATCCCTTTGTAACAGATGAGTTTCCGTCCGAAACCCTGATACTTCGAAAGAGATTGTCCATTTTGCACATGAAGTGCATCCAGTTTTTGCCGTAACCCTCCCAACTTTTTAGCACATGCTATGTGGGTGAAATGATGATACCATGATAACTTTCAACCTTTTCAGAGTTCATTTGTAGTGCTTTTCAATTTAAGGGTCATTTATCTCAAATAATGAGCTAATAGCAAAAAGAATGAACTATAAGCAAAAAGAATGAACTGATATCGAAAGAATGAACTAAAAATAATCAATTAAAATATTTTGTTATGATCAACTAAAAGAAAACTATAATATCCTTCAATAGCAAAAAGGATCAACTAAAAAGCTTTTATAAAACTCCAATAGCAAAACGAATCAACTCAAAAACTTTTATAAACCTCTAGTATTATTGAAACTAAAATTATATAATATTTATGCAACCAAAATTATCAAAGTATTTTCTCGTTAAAAACATTAAAAGCAAAAAGAATTTCCATAAAGAATTTTTTTGGTTAGAAACTTTAATAGCAAAAAGAATTATCATAAAGGATTTTTGTGTTAGGAACTAAAATAATAAAATCTTTTTTTGAATATAATGATAAAACACAGTAATATTAAATAGCAGGAAAAATAATCACTAAAAATCTATGTTTATAGTAAAGTTATTCAAAAACTAGTGATTCACACAAATTTCAAAAAATTCAAATTTAAACTATTCAAATTGGAAAACAAATGGCACTAACATAAATTTTATATTTTTTATTACCTAAAATCAAAAGGAACTAAAAAATAAAGAAAAAAACAAAAGAAAATAAATAATGCAAAAAATAGAAAAAAAACTGGGAAAATAAAAAAATAACACCTACTGGGCCACTACGGCGTGAAATACGACTAGAAACCCTAATATGGGCTAGGATTTAGGCCCACAAAAGGCCCAGTAGGCCCATCAGGAATAGAAGTGACAATTAGGCCCGTAAGCCTGCAATCGAAAGGAGCTCAAGAGGGGTGTAGCAGTGGGGCTTATAAACCACTGCGCGCCCCTCTCAACTAGCGAGGTGGGACTAAAGTTTTGGGTTCAGGCGGCATGAGGCCTTTGGTCCTGGTTGGAGGCACCAACCGGTACCAAACGGGGTCATTCGTGCCAGTTCGGGGCACCAACCGGGACCAATTCCCCCCTTTGGTCCCGGTTGGTGCCTCCAACCGGGACCAAAGGCCTCTACTTCCCGCCCTTTGGGCTGCTGAAAAGAGGCCTTTGGTCCCGGTTGGTGGCACCAACCGGTAGCAAAGGTGGGCATTGGTCCCGGTTGGTGCCACGAACCGGGGCCAATGCTCTTTCTATATAATCAACACTTGTGAAATTTTCATTCAGTTCCTCTCAATCTCCCGCCGCCGATGCTGCCCTCTGCCTCGTCGCCCTGCCTCCGACGCCGTCGCCGCGCCGCCCCTGCCGTCGCCGTCGCCCTGCTCCTGCCATGCCCGTCGCCGTCGTCGCCCTGTGCCTCGTCGTCGTCATCGCCGCCCCCACCGCCGTCGCTGTCGCCCCCCCCCCCCCCCCCCCCCCCCCCCCGTCGCCCTCGCCGGCCACCCCGTTATCAGCCGCCCATTGCAATTTTTTTATGTGATGATTTATTTTTTCATATATATAATGTATATATGTATGTGGATGTGGCTATGTATGTATGGATATAATGTTCATAGCATTTTTTGTTCATATATGTTTTTTTCATATATGTATTAATTTTCATATTTAGGTTGTTAATAGATATCGATTTTAGGTTAGTGCATTTTCGGTTGTTAGTAGATATCGATTTAAGAAGAAAAAGGAGGGGAAAAGGAAAATAATAAGAGGAAGAAGGAGAAGAAGAAGGAGAAGAAGAGGAGAAAAAAATAAGAAGAGGAAGTAGAAGAAAAAAAAGGAGAAGAAGAAGGAAAAGAGGAGAAGAAGATTTTTTTTATTCTTCTCCTCTATTCCTTCTTCTTCTCCTCTTTTTTTTCTATTTTTTCTTCTTCTTCTTCTCTCTTTTTTCTTCTTCTACTCTTTTCTTCTTCTTCGTCTTCTTCTTCTTTTTATCGGGAACGAGGGTGTCGAGGATTGCCGACGGGTCGAGGGTCGTGGATCACCGAGCGGTCGAGGGCCGTAAACTAGGGTAGAGGGTCAAGGGTCGCCGAGGGGTCGAGGGTCGAGGGTCGTCGAGGGGTCGAGGGGTCAAGGATCGCCGAGGGGTCAAGAGGGTGGCCTAGTGTCAAAGTATTGAAGATATTCATGGCTTCATCATTAGCCGGAAGTAACCGGGGCATGATGGTACGAATTTCTCCAAAGTTGTTTTGGAATGGAGTCCTGGATAGGATGATCCGCCTTTTGTTGTGAATTTCAGCAAATGCCTTCCAAATAGCGATATTCAGAAGGCTCTTGCTGTACTTTGTACCAAAAAGCGAAATATCCTATCTAGGACTCCATTCCAAAACAACTTTGGAGAGCTTCGTACCATCATGCGCCTGTTACTTTCGCTATGATGAAGACATGGTTTTGTTGAATCCTTTAACACTAGACAAACGTGACATGAGAGGGTCGAGGGTCGGGAACTAGGGTAGAGGGTTGTGGATCGCCGAGCGATAGAGGGTCGTCAACTAGCTAGGGTCAAGGGGTCGAGGATCGCTGAGGGGTCGAGAGGTGGCCTAGTGTCAAAGTATTGAAGAAATCCATGGCTTCATCATTAGCCGGAAGTAACCGGGGCATGAGGGTACAAATTTCTTCAAAGTTGTTTTGGAATGGAGTCCCGGATAGGATGATCCGCCTTTTGGTACAAATTTCAGCAAAAGCCTTCCAAATAGCGATATTCGGAAGGCTCTTGGTGTACTTTGTACCAAAAAGCGAATTATCCTATCTGGGACTCCGTTCCAAAACAACTTTGGAGAGCTTCGTACCATCATGCGCCTGTTACTTTCGCCTAATGATGAAGACATGGTTTTGTATATATCATATACCCCCTCTCCGATAACTTCGACAAGAGGGGGGTCGATATATATACCCCCTCCCCGACAACATTTTTATGTATATGTCGTCGTTGTCGATATACCCCCTCTCGGAGAACTTCGACATGAGGGGGGTCGATATATATACCCCCTCCCCGATAACATTTTTGTCTATGTATATGTCATCGTTGTCGATATACCCCCTCCCCGATAACTATGATATATCCATCTCTCATGTTTGTATATTAATTGCCATGTTGTAATATTTGCAGAAACTATGGATCGTCAAAGAGACTTCGATCATGAAGAGATATTAGGGGACATTATCCGCGACGGAGGTGATGTAGTCTTGTAGTTTCTCAACGACATCAAAGAAGGTCTACAAGGAGAAGAAGCAGCCTGCGTTGATCAAACAATGGAGGAGGGTCATGATCATGATGGTGGCTCCGGTGACCGAACGGAGTCGGGATCAGCTGTTGCAAAGTCCGGCGAGGTATATATATATATATATATATATATATATATATATATATATATATATATATATATTAAGCCTGTGCTGACTAGCTAATTGTGCATTAATTGTTTTGGTATGTACATATATTAACTCTTCTTTCTACTTTTATATAGCCCTCCGAATCAAGCAATACTTCAGTAAAGAAACGAGGCCCAAAGAAAAAGTTGCGCCCGGATGAAAGGTTCACGATCACAAAAATCGCGTGTGCTGGCCAACCGATTAAACCCCTCCGGACCAAGGAAGCATTTTCTGCTCAGTGCGGGGTTCTTGTTAGGGACATGATCCCGATTAGCATCGAGCTATGGAATGATCCTAAGAAGGAAGAGCTTCTTCAAGTTTCTTTTGTCGAAGATAGACAGAAAGAAGATCTTTGGAAAGCGCTGAAGGTAAATTTCACCCTACCGGAAGAGGAGGATCTGGAGAATCCAGTTATAGAGCCATTGATCAAGTCCTATGCTCTCAAGAAGATGGCAGATCTATTCAGGAGGTGGAAGAATGAGTTCAAAACAACGTATGTCGACCAAGACAAGACTCCAGAATTCACCGGCCGATTTGAGAAGATAAGATATCACTGGCCCGCATTTGTGGCCAACAAGACATCGGATAGGAGTAAGAAGATGTCAGCGACTAACAAGATAAATGCTGCACAAAAGGAGCATTACCATCGCATGGGGTCAGGTGGCTACCTCATAGCCCGGCCATTGTGGGACAAGGCTGAGTAGGACCTGATTGCTAAAGGGGTCGAACCAGAGACATTGCACTGGCCAGACCATTGTAGGACTTGGTTCTTCGGGGATGGTGGAACATTGGACCCTGAAACAGGGAAGTGCTGCTGGACAGATGAGCAACGTGCAACACCCATCATGAAGCTTCAGAAAGCAATCAACGAAGTGCGGGAAGGGAAGTTCGTTCCCGACAGAGAGAACGACGAGCTCACAGGGACCCTCGGGAATTCTGAGCACCCTGGATGAACACAAGGCACGCCAGGCTCCGTTGCGTGGAAGGTTGGGTTTCCCGACGTAGGCGGTTACAAAACCCAAGAGAGGAGGAGGAAAGTGGAGCAGAGCGAACTGCAGGAGCTTAAGGCAAGGGTAAGAAAGCTGGAGGAATGAGATGCTGAGAACCAGCAGCTGCGAGATCCTGCCCAAGATGCTACCCGAGAAGCTACCCCGCCATCTCAGCGGGGAAGCAGCGTGGCTTCCACCGAGCTCGTTCAGCAGCCTAACTTGACGGGTCCTAGCTACCCCGTGGATTTTATCACGGATTCATACCAGTGCCACCTATGACGCAATGGGATCAGCTCAAAGTCAAGGAGGCTGTCGGCTCTGTGTTCCCTCCTTCACCCGGAGCAACTTTACACTACCGTCTGATTCCACAAGGCTATTTTGTTGTGATGGTGGACGAAATAACACATGGATTTGAGGAGCACCAGCTTGACCACCCTACAGGTGATGGGGAGACTCGGCTGGGTCTTGCTATGCATACTCTGTGTCTATGGCGGAAGGAGCACATCAAGCTTCTGAACTTCACGGCTCCTCCTAGTTAGCTGGACACTCCGCCTCCTCCTCCTCCTCCTCCTCCTGCTCCGATGAGTGATCAGGGCACTCCGCCGCCTGCTCGGCGCGTGAGGGCGGCAGTACTCCGCCTCCTTCTCCGCCTGCTCCGGCACGTCCGAGCAGCCCGCCTCCTCCTTCGCCGCCTCATAAGCGATGGCGGAACACAGACGCTGCCGCTCAGGCTGCTCCGGCGCATCATAGCAGTCCGCCTTTGGCTGCACCACCTCTTAACCCACAAAAGAAGACAGCCGCAGCCGCTCCGGCTGCTCCGGCGTCTAGCAGTATAGTCAGAGGCGGGAGGCAATACAGATACGGTCCATCGTCTCTCAAGCCTCTAGAACGGGAGGCAGTACAGCCAGAAGTAGAACGAAGAAAAGGGAAACAAATTCCCCAGCTCGGCAAACAAGCGAAGCAATCGTGCCCCCCGCTCAATGTGTCTAGCGATATCGTCGCTAATCTTCCGGGGGTGCTGCCCGGTACTAATCCTGGAGATTAGATGGCCCAGGACGATGCAATAATTTTTGGAACAATGGAGGTGGACATATTAAGATTTGAGCACGGGAAGCCTCTTGTCAGACCTGGTACTTCCCTAACAACGATGATGCGAAGATTCCATGATTGGTACATGGACATCTGCAGGAAGCCTGGGAAAAATACTTTATCGCTATCGGTTAAAGAGGAGCACGACCTCATTGGAATTGATCTGTTGTTAGTTCCATATGAGGAGTTCTTCCAGTTTTACAATCAAAAGGCCCTCGATAAAACAATCATCACTTGCTACTGTCTGTAAGTACTACTTTTCTGTAATTAGTTAACTCTCTATATATAGCTCAGCTCTTTCATTGCATGTATATATAATTATCCTCACTATATTATGAAGATTGAAGATTGCCAAATTGAAGAAAAATACAAGTAGGTTATATTGGGTTCATTAACATAAATCTCATGGATGAATGGGAGTGTTAAACATGATGCCAGATGATACGTCTCCAACGTACCTATAATTTATGAAGCATTCATGCTACTTTATTATCTGTTTTGAATGATTATGGGCTTTATTATACACTTTTAAATTACTTTTGGGACTAACCTATTAACCGGAGGCCCAGCCCATATTGCTGATTTATTGCCTATTTCAATATTTCGAAGAAAAGGAATATCAAACGGAGTTCAAACGGAATGAAACCTTCGGCATAGTGATTTTTTGGAAGAATATCATCCTGGAGGCTTGGAGATCAAGTTAGAAGACCCTCGAGGAGCCCAGGAGATAGGCCCCCCCTACAGGGCGCGGCCCCCTGTCTCGTGGGCCCCTCGAGCACCTCCCGACCGACTTCTTTCGCCTATATAGTCCCACGTACCCTAAAAACATCTAGGATCAAGATATATCGGGAGTTCCGCCGCCGCAAGCCTATATAGCCACTAAAAACATCTCAAGAGTCTGTTTCGGCACCATCCATGACGAGGAGGGAGTAGTTCACCCTCGAGGCTGAGGGTATGTACCAGTAGCTATGTGTTTGATCTCTCTCTCTCGTGTTCCCTCTATGGCACGATCTTGATGTATCCCGAGCTTTGCTATTGTAGTTGGATCTTATGATGTTTCTCCCCCTCTACTCTCTTGTGATGAATTGAGTTTCCCCTTTGAAGTTATCTTATCGGATTGAGTCTTTTATGAGAACACTTGATGTATGTCTTGCCGTGTTTATCTGTGGTGACAATGGGATATCATGTGCCTCTTGATGTATGTTTAGGTGACCAACTTGCGGGTTCCGCCCATGAACCTATGCATAGGGGTTGGCACACGTTCTTGACTCTCCGGTAGAAACTTTGGGGCACTCTTTGAAGTACTTTGTGTTGGTTGGACGAATCTGAGATTGTGTGATGCATATCGTATAATCGTGCCCACGGATACTTGAGGTGACAATGGAGTATCTAGGTGACATTAGGGTTTTGGTTGATTTGTTTCTTAAGATGTTATTCTAGTACGAACTCTTTTATAGATCGATCCGAAAGAATAACTTTGGGGTGGTTTCGTACCCTACCATAATCTCTACGTTTGTTCTCCGCTATTTGTGGCTTTTGAGTGACTCTTTGTTGCATGTTGAGGGCTTGTTATATGATCTATCTATGTTATTATTGTTGAGAACTTGCACTAGTGAAAGTATGAACCCTAGGCCTTGTTTCCTATCATTGCAATACCGTTTACGCTCACGTTTACCATTAGTTACCTTGCTGTTTTTATTATTTCAGATTATAAAAACCTATATCTACTATCTATTTTGCACTTGTATCACTATCTCTTCGCCGAACTAGTGCACCTATACAACTTACCATTGTATTGGGTGTGTTGGGGACACAATAGACTCTTTGTTATTTGGTTGCAGGGTTGTTTGAGAGAGACCATCTTCATCCTACGCCTCCTACGGATTGATAAACCTTAGGTCATCCACTTGAGGGAAATTTTCTACTGTCCTACAAACCTATGCACTTGCAGGCCCAACAACGTCTACAAGAAGAAGGTTGTGTAGTAGACATCACCAGACAAACTGAGGCCAAGTTGCTCGCATCGTTACTTTGAAATCAAAACAAAGCTACAATACTCTTTCCTTACGAATACAAGTGAGTGTTATTGTATTGTGCATATTCGGTTTCCCTTATTACTCGAGGTTATAGTAATGTAATTGATGAGTTATGCATGCATGCGCATGTTCCACTTTATTCTGCTAGAGATTAAGCTTGAGCAGGGACTAGTAACCGTCATACGACCATGACTAAAATGCTCAAGAAGTAAGTTCAATCGATCATTATCGCACCATATCCGAAACTTTGTTCATTTCCTGATATCAAGTAATTGTTTTCTTTGTCTGGCAGGGTTTGGAAAAAGTTCACCGCACAATCTCTGGGACTACCGGCGCAACTGCGATTTGACCACCCGAAAGTAAGTACTAGCTACTAGCTAGTTCCGCACATCTCCCATTGATTCTAGCTAGTTTCATCAATACCATTTAGCATGCTTGCTTATCAGTTTGATTGACCTCTATTTCTTGTAAAGTGGTTGTGGCAGGAACCCGGGAATGATTTGTGTGTATACTACATTTGCGAGTTCATCCACCACACCACCTGTGAGCGGGGCTAGTCTAAACAGCAATATGAAGTGCGTAAACAATAATATTCACAATTTTATTTTATTACCATCATTTGTGTTCAGTTTCGTTCATATATATATGTATTGACCCCTCTTGAAATTAGATGTGGCAGACGCGGGATGAACTCCTACCACAAGATCGTATACGAGCAATTCAAGAGGAATTGGCGGGATTCTTTCTTGACCACGTCATCGACAAACACGGAGAATACCATGTGGAAGTTGAGTTCAGATGTTAGGGGACGTAAGGGATCTTATATTGTATATATATATGTAGCCAGTAGCGTCGGATATATATACGAAAACTTGTTGTTCGACCAATCTATCGGAAAAGGAGAGGTCGATCACTTCTCTCCGTGTATATATGTTCATGACGATCTTCTGTAATTAATGGTTTCCTTCATTTTCTTACTAGCTAGCTAGCATGTCGAGTCCTCTCTATACGTAGCGTCGACCAAGCATGGAGATATGAGAGGACACTCCTCTCTATTAGCTAGCTAACACAATATATGAAACCCCTAAATTAACCGTACAAAAACACCAAAACCCCCCAACCCCCCCCCCCTTCAGAAAAAACCCCAGCCCCTGAACTGCTGACGCGTGGAGGCCTTTTGGTCCCGGTTGGTGGCACCAATCGGGACAAAAGGTCCCCCTGCCTGGGCAAGCCGCTCCGACCACATGGAGCCCTATCTGTCCCGATTCCCGATCGAACCGGGACTAAAGGTAGAGGGCTTTAGTTATGACCCTTTAGTCCCGGTTCATGAATCGGCAAAAATGGCCCTCATGAACCGGTTCGAATGGGGGTTTTTCAACTAGTGTGATAACGTCGCCATAGATGAGCATGAGGATGACGATGACACTCAACAATATCTCAATACTGGCGTCATTGATGACGGAGGATCGACGGCTCAGCAGTATGAGTACTCAGGGTTTGAGCGTCATGAGTCGGTGCCTGAATTGCCACCTCCGGAGCCTGAATGTACTGTAGAAGACCTTCCACCAAAGAAGCATCGAAAGAGAGCGAGGAAAGGCAGCAATAAAGATGATGCTATGATCCAGCCGCCTCCGCAGCCTCGTGTTCAAGACCGTATACCTGTCCGCGGTGCGGCGAAATACCATATAGTCGTGAACAAATTCTACCTAAGGCATTGGTACATGCCATACACGGCGATCTAAGGAGACTTCATGACGATGTGCTGCCAAGAGAGAAAAGCCTAATGGCCTCAAAAAATCTAGGATACCCACTCTACGTGGTTAACGTGTTGCAGCAAAGGTTGTACGTCAACACAATCCCCGTGGAGAAGTTCTTCCTTCGATTCGATTACATCTTCGACATGTTTCACTTGAAGAAGCTGGATTTTACGTTTTTCCGCCTTTATGCCTTGTACATGAAGTACATCATCGGGATTGAGCGGATACCTTATATCTGTGTCGCTGACCTGTACTTCATGCATGAGAGCTTCTTGGCAGTTTGCGCAGAGCACCGTGAATATTCGAGGGACTACCTCGTCAATTTCATGGTTGCCAATAAGGACAAGGAGACGGTTCTCGTGTCTTATCATCCCCTGTTAGTCATCCGCGCTGATATCCTTCCTTCGATTTCAATCATTCATTTGCATGATGGAGGCTAATTAATTTGAGGTGTACTTATTTTGCGCCGCAACGGGCGCGCCGTCCTCATTATCCATTACCCCCGATACTCCCACGCTCTTTACTTGGACTCGTCGAAGAACATGAACAAAAAGGATTACACCCAAATCAAGTCTGTTCTCGACAGTGCTATCTTTTTATACGGCGTACGGGGTGGAGAGATCAAGATCAAGAAGACTAGGAACAGCAGGGCTGCCTTCAGCTATAAGACCGACTTCTGCTGCATCCAGCAACCAAGTGATAGTCTTAAGGATTTTATGTCATACACCAGATGCTGGAGTATAGACGGGATCGACAGAACCTTCGCATGTCACCTACAGTCGGGGATGCCCATATTCTGAAATGGGCAAAGAACGTAGGAGATATCGACGATCATCGGCTTCGAGCTGAGTTCTATCGCATCCAACATGAACTTGCCCAAATCATCATGAAGGAGGTCCTCCAAAAACAGGTTGTTCTACGAGGAAGGGGAAATGTCGCGGCAAGACGTCCGAACACGCGTAGCGGCTCAGCGTCTCGACCAGAAGCCTTTCACTAAGCTCGGGGACTATCTCCCTGACTTGGGTGGATGGCACGACATGCTTGAGTGATTGTCGATATATGACAATGTGTCCATTTAGTCCATACTTTATGTATAACAAAACTTTGAGTTATGCACGACGAAACTTTATTTGTGTTGTAGTTAAACCGTCCTCCTCGACTAGCGAAGATCACTCTAGTTAAGGCATTTTGGGTACGATGAACTTTGTTATTTATGCTTATGATATGTTGCTTCTATTTTTGCCAACTTTGTCTCTTTCTGTTGCTCAACTATATATATTGCATATCATCTACTCATGTGACGATGCAGGTGCATAGATCATCGATGGCGAAGTAGTTCTACGCCAGGAGTATACGACGAGTGGTCGGAGTGTCAGGCTCAGGTGTACCGGTTTCCGAGCGACAGCTAGTAGTTAGTTTAGATTCACGCTAGTGCAAGAGAGGGGTATGAACTCATGTACAACATAGTTCCGCTCTCACTCATAGTGATAGCTCTTCTCGCGTATATCATTGTTTAGATGGATGACGATGTAGTTGCAAGAACTTGCATCGCTATTTTCGAGATGATGACGAGAGACTACTTTGTGTTGGATGATGCTTATGATGATGACATAATTTGATGCTATGATTACATCTGTATATGTACGATGCTAAAGATTATTGTATAAAGCATGTTCATATACAAAACAAATATGCAGGAAAAAAACAAAATCGAATAAACTAACAGTAGCGAGGGGAGTAGAGTTAGCAGCAGTACGCCCTTACCAGTAGCGCGCCCTGAACTAAAGCGCTGCAAATATTAGTAGTAGCGAGTTTCCCAAAAGCACACTGCTGCTAGCCATGTATAGCAGTAGCGTGGGTTATCACGCGCTACTGATACATGTTAGTTGTAGTGCCTTATCAGTAGCGCGGCTCCCCGTGCTACTGATATACCTAATACGCGTGCTACTGCTAGACTTTTCCCTAGTAGTGTATGGTAGAACCGCCACTGCTACAATGATATCAATGGCAGGCAGTAATAGCGAGCTGTGGCGGCTAGGAACTAACGCCCGCCACTGAAAACTACGTACCAGTGACGGGCGCGCGCCCACCACGAATGCGGTTATGGCAATGGCGGGATGTCGGTGACGAGCGCCTCTGGAAGCTTGGCCCGCCGCTGCATTCGTGTAGTAGTGCTTGAAGATAGATCGTAGATGTCTGTTTGTTTCACCGTAGCAAACAAAAGAAGAAGAAAAGCAGCGAGCGAGCCTCCTAAGTGGGCCAGCCCATAGAGGTTCCATTGTAGCTCTCAAATCCTAACCTGCAGGGGTTCTTGTTTAGCACATTACGGGGTGCAAGGCAAATGCCGGCGGCACTCCTGGATTTTCCTATTTGACGCATTGTGCGTCAAAATGCCGGAGTGCCGCGCAGGCAATCGAAGCGGGCGAGAAGATGGGCTGGCCCGTTTAGAAGTGAGACGTGTGCTCCACCGATCCATACAGTTTTGGGAACCTTCTAGAAGATTCTAAACCATTTTTTTTTAAATATCGTTCTCCTTTTCTCGTTTTTTTATAGAAGTTTATTTTTCTTTTTTCACAAACTAGAAGAAATTTGTAAAATGTTTGCATTCTAATTTTAGTTCACAAATGCCAACATTTTTTAGGAATTTTTAAAAATGTTCCGCATATCAAAATTTTGTTAACAAATTTTAAAAAATGTTCATGTTTTGAAAATTTTGTTTTCATATTAAAAAAAATTCCGGGAACTCAGAAAATGTTCCCTATGTATATTTTTTAACGAATTTGAAAACTGTTCATCTTTTAAAATTTTGTTCTTAAATTTAAAAATTTCTGGGCATTTAAAAAATATTCACTTTTTTATTTTTGGTCACAAATTTAAAAAATGTTTGGTAATTTCCAATAATGTTCTTGCTTTTCAAATTTGCTCACAAATTCAAAAAAAATTGTGTTTTCTAATTTAGTCCGCACATCACAGGATGTTTGGAGAATTTCGGAAAATGTTTGAGTTTTGAAATGATTGTTCGTAATTTTGAGAAATGTTCTCGTTTGCAATTTGTATTCCTCTTTTTCAAAAAATATTTTCTGTTTTCACAAAATTGTTCATAATTGTTTGCAATTTCTTTTTTTTACGAGAAAATGTTTCATAATGCCAAATAATATTCGCATTTTCATGAAATGTTTGAGGTTTTATAATTTTGATAACGATTTTTAAAATATTCTAGTTTCACAAAATATTTACATTTTTCAAACAGAAATCATGTTTGAAATTTATAAATTGCTTAAATCAATTGCAGCTTATAGTTCATATCCATCAGGCTGGAATTTTGGGCACAAAGTCCCAGGAATTATAGAACCGGGCTAGCGACCTGGTTCCGTAGCAGGTGGTGCTCGTTTTGATCCCTTAGTGGGACATTAGTTTATGGGATGCTTTATCGAACGTAAATTATTTATTGCTGTCGTTTGTTTCTTATAGAATTGCGCTGCACATCAAGCACAAAATTTATTTGGTCACAGCCGCTAGCATAGCGCGCGTAATACCATCAAGAGACAGGATCGAATCCAAGCGCTAGCTTGTTCTTATATCGCGTTTTTTCATCTCGCTAAAGTCAAATGGGCCGGCCAAGGCGTGCCACCCCTGTATGAAACGCCGACTCTTCGACGCAAGGAGCGTCACATAGGAGGTCCCGACACTCCTTGGCATGTCTCTCTTGCACGGCTCTTCTTTTTAGCTGACGATCCACTGAGAACAAAATCAGTACAAAAAATGTGACCTCCCATCTAAAAACAATCAGTTGCTGGTTTCTGACTTTTTTTAAAAATTTCGTTCATGAATTAAAAAAGTTCATGATTTGAACACGATGTTCATGAATAGGAAAAATATACGCAAATTGAAAAATTCTTCAAGAATTTATAAAAATGTTGAAGAATTTTAGATGTATTCAAGAATTAAAAGTAATATGTGCAAAATTATAAAATGTTCATGGATTAAAATAATGTTCACAAGATTCGTGTTTATGAATTGCAAAAAAAAAAGTTCACAAATTGAAAACATATTAAAAATTCAAATAATCTTGAAAATACAAAACAAATGTTCCTAAATTTTGAAAAATATACCTGAATCTGAAACATGAATTTGAAAATATGAAAAAAAAATCAAAAAGGATGAAAGAACGTACAGAAAATGAAAACCTGGAAAACCCGGCAAAAGAAACGCAAGAAAATAATGACCGAGGGAAGGACCTTACCAAAAACGGTGGGGAAAGAAATAGAACGACTCGAGCAGGATGACTCATTACCAGCTGGCAGGGGCGAGGGGCATGCTCGTTTCGTCGCTACCCCAGGCCTATGTGTGGTGTAAGGTTTGCCCACAGATAGCACGATACTAGTTTTTTTCCTGTCGTTCATTCACTTTATTTTGGGGGGGGGGGGGGGGGGGGGGGGGGCGCACGAGGGGTGATTCGTTTTTCGCTTTCATTTTTTGACAAAATCATGAAAAAAAATCAGGATTGTTTTTCAAATACGAGTTTTTTTACTTCATCAACATTTTCTAAATTTGTGAACTTTCTTTGAAATTTGTGAGCACTTTAAAAAATTAAGAACATTTTTACTTCATAAATATTTAACTAAGAGTTGTAAAGATTTTTTTGAAAATCAAGAACATTTTTTGGTTCCTGAACTTTTTTCAAATTTGAGAATATTTTTTAAAATCCGTGCACATTTTTTAAAATATGTCCAATCGTTTCTTGGATCTACCTTATCTTTTCGCAGGAAATAGACTTAATTTAAATATCAGGAGAATGACAACGCAAGGGACGGAAAGCTACCATCAGAGAATAAAGCTACAAACTGGCACATGAACCAGGTACATTGCACCCAGTGTTAATCTATCCTTAACGACACCAGAGGACACACACTCACCTGCGTTTGCCCGATTTGAGAGCTCCGTGGATCGATGCCTTTTAATTAAAAATCAACCAGTTGGGGGCTCTAGCTAATCAATCTTCCTTAACTAGTGTATTTCAGCTGGCACTAGAGACTAGCACCTGAGGTGACCTGAATCTGGATACAAATCCAGAACAGAGGGACATAATTAAGCTGTGTGGTACAGTCACTTGGGCAGCTAAAATAAACAACTAGCTACTTTCTCCTGGTATATTATATATCCACCAGGTTCCCAACAAGCTTGGTGGGTGTGCTAATTATTAAGCGCCACGCTTCTAGAATGATCTAGAGGAGCATCAATCGATATAGAGGCCGGGGCTATCCTCTTCGAAGAAAAAAATGTATTCAACCTGGCTTGAGCTTTAGCATAATTTCTTAACATGATAATTTTGTCTTCTTTGAACTGCTCTATGTGATGTTATCAACTGTTGCAAAGCTTCCCCACATACACAAACTTATCCAAATAATGCAATCATGCATGCAGCCTGGTCATTAACCATTATTAGCACTACGGATCGATCTGTCCCAAATATGACAGGGTGGGTCTGGCTTATATTGGTATATAGAGTATTGTTAGTTGTACCATGGTCGTACATGCCTTGGATTCTGATCCACAGATGTATCTAAGCACAACTTGACAAGCCAAGCCGAGGATATATGTTAGAGCCAGCTTCGTGTGCTTCCAGCTGAAAGAGAGTAGGAGACAATGTCATTGGCATAACAAGAGCTAGCTCGGAGAGTGGCAGGGAGCTAGCTAGGCCGGTGATGGACTCTGCGACGGTGCTGCTCCTGGTTGCGGTGGTCGCCGTCCTCCTCTGCTACCCTCTCGTCCTGCCGGCGCTGCCGCCTTCTCCACCGGCGCTCTTCGTCTGGATCCCCGTGCTCATGCTGCTTCTGCTCTTGGCCCTCGCTTTCTCCCCCGCTCACTGATGATGATGCATGCACAGTTCCCAGCTAGCCTAGCTGAATCGCAAGGTTATTTTTCTCATCCTCCTAGCCGGCCATGCATGTATGATATGCTTCTAAGGGGTGAAACATTGTAGAATACCCAGCTAGCTAGCTAGGAGATCAGCTAGTTCCTTCAACCAATTTGCTGATTATATGTAGGATCATTTAGCGAAGAACTTTGTATCTCTTAATTATCTTGATCGAATAAAGATGTAGTATTCTGTATTTCTATCTCTTACTGGTTGATGAATGGATCACTCGATTGAGCAAACATTTTGTGACTCTATTTGCTGGATTTGTATGTGCCCTCCTCATTTTCCATTAACTCACCAAGCAGCACCGTATAAATATGCATGAAGTAATAGCCAGGAACAGCAAACTGCAGGATTAACGACAGAAGAATGATGCCGCCAGCGCATATTACAGAAAAAAAAAAGCCCTTAACAGAATTTGAAAAGACAAGCTAGCTATGTCTTGACTGTGGATTTTGATGTCTTCTGAAAAACAAACGAAATAAGATCGAGGAAATCTCTCTTTACCAATAACAAATGAGCATGAGCAGACCAGCTCCGGTGCGAGGTACACAATCTATATCCAGCATGATTCGCGAGACCTACCACACCAGCCACCTGGGAGTTGATTAGCTAGAAATTAGTAGCCTGGGGACTACAATACTTGGATACAAATATACTTAATATAATTATTATGTGTGCAGGTACGCGTGCAGTTTAATATCTATACCTACTAATAAAAAAATAAGTATTCTTAGTCCATTTTACTATTTTACAGAAAACCCCCTAATGTTTCTGACATTAAATCTGCGGTACATATCAAATGTTTTTTTAAAATACTCATATCTTCTAAACTATAACTACAAATTTAACATGTTATATATGGAATTTGATTAGAAAAATATGTAGAATCTGAATGTGATATTACTTTACCTGTTAATAATTAAAAAAAAATAGTTAGGTTGTAATGATTTAGGCTGCAATGTTAATCAATAATGCAGTATTCGTCTTTTTTCATACCGGTACTGATTCAGATTGGGGATGAACACCTCAGCAAAATATGGATTGGACATGAAATTGAAGATAAATTTGTTAGAACAATGCATTATTTGTCTTTTTTTCTTACCGGTACTGATTCAGATTGGGGATAAACACCTCAGCAAAATCAGCATTGGACATGAAATTGAAGATAAATTTGTTAGATACACCCGATAAATAAGGATATGCATGACAAGAAATAGAAGAAGAGCACAATAAAGATGGGATGTCCGCTATAAAATAAATAAAAGAGAAAATACAGAGGAGATCCAATAAAGATGAGATGTTGCGCTATTCTCCTATATATAAGAGGGAAAAAGAGAGAACATGCATGAAAAAATAGTAAAAAGGAGGCATGCATGACAAAAAATAAAATAAAAGACAAATTTGATAAGATATAAATAGTGGTGAAACAGGGACTAATACCTATGACATGTATTGCAAGAAATAGTGATGAAATGGGGGCACAAGTACCTGCGTCCAGAGGAGATCATACACCAATGTTCTTTTCCAGACAAAAAGAATCTCTTTTTATGATTAAAAAACCCTGTATATTTTGAACAACCTTTTTAACAACTCTTCATGTATTTAAGAAATAGCATGTGAAAAAAGTGCTCAATATTTACCCTAAGTTGGTGATTCTTAAACTGAAAACTACCATTGATGCACACGTCTCTGTAGTGTGCTAATGTGTCATCATTTGTTTAGTCGTTTCTTTACTCGCCCGAAACAACACCCCATTCCGAACATGACATGAATAAATGCATGATCACTGATACGTCTCCAACATAACTACTTTTCCTAACGCTTTTCCTCTTGTTCTGGACTCTAATTTGCATGATTTGAATGAAACTAACCCCGGACTGACGCTGTTTTTAGCAGAACTACCATGGTGTTGTTTTTGTGTAGAAATAGAAGTTCTCGGAATGGAACGAAACTTTGCGAGGATTTTTTATATCAATAAAGAGAATTTTGCAGCCAAGAGATACCTGGGTGGGCACAAACCATCAGGGCGCGCCTGCCCCCCCCCCCCCCCGCCCAGGTGGGTGCTGCCCACCTGGTGGCCCCACTGACCTTGAAACCGACGCTATAAAATCACATTATTCTAGAAAAAAATCAGGGAGAAAGAATTATCGCGTTTTCACGAGACTGAGCCGCCACCGTCTCTTGTTCTTCACTGGGAGGCCAGATCTGGAGTTCGTTTGGGGCTCCAGAGAGGGGGATCTTCGATCTTCGTCATCACCAACACATCTCCATCCCCAATTCCATGATGCTCCCCACTGGGAGTGAGTAATTCCTTCGTAGGCTCGTTGGTCGGTGAGGAGTTGGATGAGATTCATCATGTAATCGAGTTAATTTTGTTTGGGCTTGATCCCTAGTATCAACTATGTTCTGAGATTTGATGTTGCTATGACTTTACCATGCTTAATGCTTGTCACTTTAGGCCCGGTGCCAAGATTTTAGATCTGAAGCGTTTATGTTATCACCATTATATCCATGTTCTATATCTGATCTTTCAAGTTATAGTCACCTACTACGTGTTATGATCCGACAACCCCGGAGTGACAATAGTCGGGACCACTCCCGGTGATGACTGTAGTTTGAGGAGTTCATGTATTCACCGTGTACTAATGCCTTGTTCCAGTTCTCTATTGAAAGGAGGCCTTAATATCCCTTAGTTTCCAATAGGACCCCGCTGCCACGGGAGGGTAGGACAAAATACGTCATGCAAGTTCTTTACATAAGCATGTATGACTATTTATGGAATACATGCCTACATTATATTTATGAACTGGAGCTAGTGCCGTATCGCCCTAGGTTATAGCTGTCTCATGATGAATATCATACAACAAGTCACCGATCCAATGCCTACGAATTTATCTTATATTGTTCTTGCTAAGTTATTACTGTTGCTATAGCTATCGTTACTGCTACAATATCACTACTATCACTGTTACCGTTACTATTGTTGATGCTGCTATCATCAAAAATATCATATTACTGTGCTACTAATCACCTTGATGCAGATAATTAATCTCCAGATGTGGTTGAATTGACAACTCAGCTGCTAACACCTTCAAATATTCTCTAGCTCCCCTTGTGTCGAATCTATAAATTTGGGTTGAATACTCTACCCTTGAAAACTGTTACGATCCCCTATACTTGTGGGTTATCAAGACCTTTTTCTGGTGCCGTTGCCGGGGAGCATAGCAATATTTGTTGAGTCAGTTGGGATTATTATCATATTATCACTATAAAGAATCTGAAGGATGCTAAGACTAAGATTTTTCTCCCTAAGACGAGAGGAGGTAAGGAACTGCCATCTAGCTCCACTTTAGATTCACCTTCTGTTATAAGTAAACTTGCAACACCGCAACATGCTATTAATTCTGATATGTCACAAGCTATTGATGATGCTACTTCTTCTATGAATGCTATTCATGATGATGCTAGTACCTTGCTTGATGATGATGTGCCACTAGGTGAATTTTTTGATGAACAAATTGCTAGAGTAAGACAACATGATATTGTTGAATCTGATGATGAACTTGAAACTGAAAATCTTGAAACACCTACTAGAGCTAGTCCTCCTATATAAGAATTGCCAAAGGTACCAGAAGGTTATACTATGAGTGAGGAGGCAACTAGATATGTTCTTGCTTGTAAGGATAGAGATGGTCTAGAGAAATTATTATGCAAGTATAAAGAAAGATCTCTGAATGCAAAAATGAAATGTGATCCCGAGTTTGCTACTTCACCTATTTTTATTGATGATAAGGATTATGAATCTCTATCAACCCAGTGTTAATCACTTTGTTTGAATCTGATCCTTTCCATGGTTATGAAATTGAAACTGTTGTGGCACATCTTACTAAGTTGAATGATATAGCCACCCTTTTTGCTCATGATGAGAAGATTCGCTATTATTATATTCAAGTTATTTCCGTTCTCATTAAAGGGTGATGATAAGGCTTGGTACAATACTCATGCTCCTGGTTGTGTGTGTAGTCCACGGGATATGATCTATTACTTCCCTGAAAAATATTTCCCTGCTCATAAGAAACAAGCTGCCTTGCAGGAAATATTTAATTTTGTGCAAATTGAAGAAGAGAGTCTCCCACAAGCTTTGGGGAGGCTTCTCCAATTGCTTAATTCTTTGCCCAAGCAACCTCTTAAGAAAAATAAAATACTTGATATCTTCTATAATAAACTAACCGATGCTTCTAGGGATTTCCTAGATAGTTGTGCTGGTTGTGTTTTCAGGGAGCGAACTATTGAGAAAGCTGAGGAATCTATTATATTATTAAAACAGTAGAAAAGGAACGATAAACGAACGGCAGTGATTTGTTGACCTCAACTTGGTAAGGCAACATGCAGGCATACACAATCCATGCGGCCACCTATTCCAACAGCAAGGCCAACGTATATAGGCAAAAGGAGTCTCATAGTCAGCGGAAAAAAAGAGAGACCATGGTCCATACGGCCACCTATTCTATAGGCAAGGCCAGAACGGATTAAGGTTGAAGTCCAATTAGTACGCCCGGTAGAAAAAGACACCGGGACACTACCGACTTTTTTGCATGCCTTCTTATATAGCAACCCGGCCATTCCAACAAAATAGCTAACTTTCGGATCCGGCATCCGGCCTCTCTCATGCATGCACTCATATCGATCATCTTTTATGTGTTTGAATAAATTTTGTTATGGCCCGATAGTGATTGCAGCCAATACTGGAGTTGTGTTTGTGAATCTCCACGGCAATATGCACGGCATGTCCACGGCTGTACGCATGTAACGTTCGAGTGCATCTCCAAATCTTCACTTTGCATCTCCACAGCAGTACGCAGGTAACTTTCAAGTGGCAAATAAGACAGCGCATAGATCCACACAGATACTTCAAGAAAAAAAAGATCCACATAGATTAAATGTACTCCCTCCGTCTCAAAATAAGTGTCTTAACGTTACGTAAGCAGTATTTTAGGACAGAAGGAGTATTGGCCATTAACTTTAGATATAAATGGCTAGGATTTTAGGATGAAAACCGTACGTAAACAGTTACACGTACAAGGGATTGATATGTCACGTTCAAATGTTTAGAAAACAGACAAAGGCGGAGAATTGGAGACGAATCTGGTTCGCATATGGTTATAGCCTGGTGCAGTCTGATTAGTATGGGCATCCTTATTTCAAGAATGATGTCATCAGCCAACAACTGACTTGCTTATTTGCTTCTTAACCATGCACACATATATATTAGGTAAAAAATGTTTGTTTCATGAATAAAATGCATTTTCATATATATTGTGGAAAACACTAAATTTTAAAGATGGGCTGTTATACTTGGCAATGCGTGTAGCACCCAAATATGCATTGTCTTGAACAATTAGGAAAGACACACCAACACTTCAAAAAATCCAATGGACTACACTCTAATATATTATAATTGCAATGTAGCATGTGTGTTTATTAATTAGGAATTGGAATGAGGATTCAAAAAATAAAATAGAAAAGGTCAAGAAATCGACTCCAGTAATGATTCAAAGTAGGCACGCAATGCAGCATGCATGATAAGCGCATTATGCTGATGAAGGAACATGTAAATATATGTATGCATTGTTCCCAAAAAATAAAAATAAATACATGTATGCATGTTACGAGGTAGCATGTACAAGACTGGTCCTTCACAAAATGAAAAGTATGAATACCACTCGAGGCTACAAAAACACAAGAGGAGAAGCTAATATAGAATCAATATATTTTTATACTGAACTGTGAATTGGTATAATGAGCTAAGTACACATTTCACCACATATAGCTGCGACTATCTTTCTGCAATAGTTATACATTTATATAAATTCAGGTGTTCCTCATGTACAGATTCATAAAGAAAAATACCCGACTGCCTCAACTATCTTTGTAGTAAGTTAACAAAATATAACATTAGAGTAGTATAAGTCTAGCAAGATGTTAATGCAACATAATAATAGTATTACCTCGGTGCAAATTAGTTGTCTATAAGACCACTAATATGGGACGGAGGGAGTATAATTTTTGCAGGATGTTAACGTCTGTAATGGAAGAGATCAGGAAAATTAGTTAGTATTTTTTATGTGTATTTCCAGTACTCTTAGACTATAAATTGGATGAATTTTACCATATATAGCTACGCCTATTTTTTTCTACAACAGCTATACATGTTTATAAATATAAGTTTTTGTCGATTTACAATTAAGCAAAACTTGACAGCCCCAAATATCACAATATTAAGTTAACAGATTGCATTATTGAAAAGCACAATCTTAGCAAGATGTTAGTGTGCAATAGAAAAGATCGTTAAAAAATATTTAGTAATTTGATAGTGCATTCCAAGAATTCTTAGACTACTTTTCCGATGAATTTACTGCAAAGTAAAATCCTAAAAGTACATTAAGTGTAAAGATAATTGAAAACAAATCAGAAAAGGTGGAATGCTGGCAATTATAAAGGTGGAAAATAATAATCAAAAAGTGTACCAAAGACTAAGGTTTGGCATGGTCGGGCACATGCCCAAGTTTATTTGTCCAGAACTGAATATTTTCCAACACATATGTTTATACAAAGTACGAAATATGTGTAGCAAGGTTTAGCTATAATTTTAGCTATATATGTGTAGCAAGGTTTAGCTATTTTCTAAATATACAAATTTTAGCTATAATTTTTATATCAATATTGCTCTGGCAATTTACCACTTGAAAGTAGATTGGTGGAGAAAATACCAGCAAGATATAAGAGGAGTTCTAGCCGCACAAATGCGCGGGTCACCCCGCTAGTTATTGAATAACATATTGAAAAATTATGATGATTGGACTCCTCCTGAAACACCTATTAAACCCACTCCGAAGAAGAGGGGTATCTTATATCTCAGTCCTGAAGACATGCAAGAGGCAAATAAATCTATGAAGGAAAAAGGTATTAAGGCCGAGGATGTTAAAAATTTACCACCTATCGAAGAAACAGATGGGCTTGAAGCATCACCACCACCTAAGGTGGTAGAGGTAAAATCTTTAATGAAATTCAATGATAGTGATGATCCTCATAATAAACATCCTAGCCATTGCCTTTATGAGTTTGATAACTATATGAGAAAGCAAGATCACTTCAATGCAAATGTTATGAAACAATTGAAATACAACTCTGATATGATTGCTCGCTTAAGTGACTTGTTATTTAGAATCTCAAATGATGTTAGAGGTGTAGGAAAGCATGCCTCTATGGTTCAAGCTCAATTAGAACAAGTTGCTAAATCTCAAAGAGAGTTTCTTGATGAAATGAACAATAATATAAGTGACTTTGCTATTAGAGTAGCAACTAGAGGAGGTAAAATGACTCAGGAACCACTCTATCATGAGGGACACCCAAAGAGAATTGAAAAAGACTCTCAAAGAATTAACATTGATACACCTAGTCCTTCTGAAAAGAAAAAGAAGAAGAAAAATAACAGGACCTTGCCTGCCTCTAGTGAACCTGAAATAGAAAAACCTCCTGATAATGATAATGAAGTTCCTATCTCGGATGCTGAAACTCAATCTAGTAATGAACACTCACCTTCTGGTAATGAAAAAGATAATGATGAGGTTCATGAAGACACTCAACCGAATGATAAAAAACCAGGTAATGATGTTGACATAGAACCAGTTATTGATCTTGATAACCCACAACCTAAGAATAAAAGAGATGATAAAAGAGACTTTGTTGCTGCCAGTTTTTCTGCGAACTCGCTTAACTGATATCTTAAAAATGCCTCCTTATGCAAAGTATATGAAAGACATCATCACCAATAAGAGAAAAATACCGGAAGCTAAAATCTCCACTATGCTTGCTAATTACACTTTTAAAGATGGAGTACCTAAAAACCTTGGAGATCCGGGAATACCAACTATACCTTTCTCCATTAAAAGAAATTATGTGAAAACTGCTTTATGTGATTTGGGAGCTGGTGTTAGTGTTATGCCTTTCTCTTTATATAAAAGACTTGATTTGAATAAACTCACACCTACTGAAATATCTTAGCAAATGGCTAATAAATCAACTGCCATACCTATCGGTATTTGTGAGGATGTGCCCGTTGTTGTTGCTAATGTTACTATTTTGACTGACTTTGTTATACTTGAGATACCCGAGGATGACAACATGTCGATTATCCTTGGTAGACCCTTCTTGAATACTGCAGGGGCTGTTATTGATTGCAATCAAAGCAAGGTCACTTTTCATATAAATGGTAATGAGCATACGGTGCACTTCCCATAGAAACAATTCCAGGTGAATGGTATTAATGTTATTGAAAAATCTCCGACAATCACTATTGGAAATTTTCAACTACCTCTACCTACTGTTAAAAAGAAATATTAAATGCTTATTGTGGGGGACATTCATATCCCCATTGAGGTAACTTATTGATTTATGGAAGTTCTTTGGTTTCATACTAATCAAAAGTGGTTGTTAATAAGACTTGATCAACCTTATTAATGGATCATTTTTGACAGGTATGAAGTTGATGAATTTAGTAAGCACTACCTTCTGTCCCTACCTTTTGTTTTCTGTTTTTATAAGTTAAATGAAATAAAATGCCATGCTTTGTCTGTTTTCTGAGTTTTCCGTGCAATAAAAAATGACCCAAAAATAAAAGTTCTCAAAATGGTCTGAAAATCTGATACGATTTTTTTCCTGAATATTTCTGAATTTTTGGTGCTAATAATATCAGAGGGGGGTGCACCATGTGGGCACAACCCACCTGTGCGCGCTAGGACCCCCAAGCACGCCCTGGTGGGTTGTGGTCCCCACGTGGCCCCCCTCACTTACTTCTTCTTCCCACATCACTCTATTCACTCAGAAAAATACTATCACACTCTCTCTCGTGTTCTTGCTCCCGAAACCGCGGATTTTGATTTCTTTGCTCGAAGCTCCGTTTCCGAAACTGTTTCGGGGATTTGTTGCTTGGTATGTGACTCCTCCATGTGTCCAATTAGTTTTTGTTTTAGTGGTTTATATTTAGAATAATGAGCTACTCTTGGTGCTGTTGTAGATGAGCTTGCATGTTGAATTCTTAGAGTTATAAGTAGTTTGAATGCTTGCTATGGCCTCTATACATCTATATGAGTAGTTGCTATCAATTTTGTGAAGTTTTGTTGAGAAAAAATTTGTGGACTAAAATTTTTAGAATTTTGTTCATAGGAAAAGGATGAGTTTCTTTAGGAAGTTTGCTTCCAAGAAGAACTCTAAGGGGGTTATTGGGCAGTCATCTAACAATGATCTCCATACACCAAGGTTGGCGGAGCTACGGACGTGCAATTGGCCGCATAATGCGTTAATGGAAGATGCCGGAATCCTCCAAGAGTTCAACCAATATGCTACTAATGCTAGCCTCACTGACTTCATCGCAACTAAATGCGAACATGATGTATACATGATTATGCTTGAGGACATTGTCGCTTACCAGAACAACATGGCTGCGGCACAGGCGGAGCCTCAGCAGTGGGACCCTATGGTGCCCGCTCCCCTGTACTTCAACATTGGACCTCATGGCTTCTATGACTGGTGATTACCAAGTTAAGCCAAAAGCCTAAGCTTGGGGGAGTACGTATTTCCACTGACATTACATTCATGTTCACACATTTCATTCCAGTTGTCGGTGTCCACACTTATTCATTGTATCATCCATGTTTAATTTATAGTTAGAGATTATAGTTTAACCTAGTATCCATGACAATTAGAGATTATAGTTTCTCATGCCATGCATAAGTAGCTAGGAGTGAATAATGATTTATCTTAGATATCAACATTGCATTAAAATGAATGTGATATAGTATGATGTTATGGTATCCTCCTCTGAATGTTCGAGTGGCTTGACTTGGCACATGTTCATGAATGTAGTTGAATCAAAATCAACATAGCCTCTATGATATTTATGTTCATGGTGTTCAAATCCTACTCAAGCTAGTATCCAATGTTACTTATGCATAATGCATGTTCATGACCGGTTTTGCTCTCTAGCTGGCCGCTTCTCAACCTATTTGCTAGCCTTCGCCTGTACTAAGTGGGAACTCTGCTTGGACGTCAAAAACCTGAAATCCAAGTTATTCCAGATGAGTCCACCATACCTACCTATATGCGGTATTACCCTGCCATACTAAGTAAATTTGCATGTGCCATCTCTAAAAACATCAAATAAATATCCTTTTTGTGTATCTGGATCGTTCATGGAACACAGGAGGTAGTCGGTATCTTCCATGCTAAGTGGGTTATTCTCAGGTCTAGTGTTTATTCACTTGCCATCGCACAAGAAAAGGGCGGTAATAGGGATGCCCAGTCCCAAACTGCAAAAAGAAAAGAGCTTGCAAATAATCAAGGAAAAACTCCCAATGGAGTCATAACCTTTACATTTCCGCTTGGGAACCGCCACTGGCGTGTTTAGCATGGAAGATATTGATAACTAATAGTCGTGAAGTAAATGAGAAGGGTGCATGTCTTAAAATATCATTTACCTCTATTTCAAAAACTGAGCTTTGACACCTCTGCAAATCACTGCTTCCCTCTGTGAAGGGACTATCTATTTACTTTTATGTTGTGCCATGACCTTCTCAAATAAGCGCCAGAACCTGAGAGCACTGCTGTCATGCTGATGCATTGTATGTAGCTAATGTTGGGTGCATCATGACTGGATCTTTTCTACCATGAATTACAATGTTTAGTCGCTGCTTGAACTTTGGGGGTGCTCTGCATTTATGTTTTGCGGTCTCAGAAAGGGCCAGCGAGATACCACTATTGTCATATTATATCATGGTTGTTTTGACAGTGTGTTGCTATTTGAGATATCTTATTATTGCTCTCTAGTCGTTTATGTCATTGATATGAGTTAATATAATTTTTAAGAGTTATTGTTGACATGGTTAGTTATAATCCTGGCTGAAAACCTGGGTGCTATTTAAGCTTATTTATGAAACAAGAGCAAAAGAGTTCGTAAAAGTTTTTCTTTTTCACTTTCAGTTTATCAACAGAATTGCTTGAGGACAAGCAAAGGTATAAGCTTGGGGGAGTTGATACGTCTCCAATGTATCTACTTTTCATAATGCTTTTCCTCTTGTTCTGGACTCTAATTTGCATGATTTGAATGAAACTAACCCCAGACTGACCCTGTTTTCAGCAGAACTACCATTGTGTTATTTTTGTGCAGAAATAGAATTTCTCAGAATGGAATAAAACTTTGCGAGGATTTTTTATATCAATAAAGAGAATTTCTGGAGCCAAAAGATACCTGAGGGGGGCATCTGCGTGGGCACAACCCACCAGGGCGTGCCTGCCCACCTGGTGGCCCCGCTGACCTTGAAACTGACGCTATAAAATGACATTATTCTAGAAAAAACCAGGGAGAAAGGATTACCGCATTTCACGAGACGGAGCCGCCGCCTTCTCCTATTCTTCATCGGGAGGCCAGATCTGGAGTCCGTTTGGGGCTCCGGAGAGGGGGATCTTCGATCTTCGTCATCACCAACACATCTCCATCACCAATTCCGTGATGCTCCCCATCAGGAATGAGTAATTCCTTTGTAGGCTCGTTGGTCGGTGAGGAGTTGGATGAGATTCATCATGTAATCGAGTTAGTTTTGTTAGGGCTTGATCCCTAGTATCCACTATGTTCTGAGACTGATGTTGCTATGACTTTGCCATGCTTAATGCTTGTCACTTTGGGCCCGGGTGCCATGATTTCATATCTGAACCATTTATGTTATCACCATTATATCCATGTTCTAGATCCGATCTTGCAAGTTATAGTCACCTACTATGTGTTATGATCCAGCAACCCCGGAGTGACAATAGTCGGGACCACTCCCGGTGATGACCGTAGTTTGAGGAGTTCATGTATTCACCATGTGCTAATGCTTTGTTCTGGTTCTCTATTGAAAGGAGGCCTTAATATCCCTTAGTTTCCAATAGGACCCCACTGCCACGGGAGGGTAGGACAAAATATTTCATGCAACTTCTTTCCATAAGCATGTATGACTATTTACAGAAAACATGCCTACATTATATTTATGAATTGGAGCTAGTGCCGTATCGCCCTAGGTTATAACTGTCTCATGATGAATATCATCCAACAAGTCACCGATCCAATGCCTACAAATTTATCTTATATTGTTCTTGCTAAGTTACAACTATTGCTACTGCTATCGTTACTGCTACAATATCACTGCTATCATCGTCACCGTTACTATTGCTACTGCTACTATCATCAAAACTATCATATTATTGTGCTACTAATCACCTTGCTGTAGATAATTAATCTCCAGGTGTGGTTGAATTGACAACTCAGCTCCTAATACCTTCAAATATTCTTTGGCTCCCCTTGTGTCGAATCTATAAATTTGGGTTGAATACTCTACCCTCGAAAACTGTTGTGATCCCCTATACTTGTGGGTTATCAATCACTTGCCCGTTTCTTTGTACGGACTAAATCTACATGCAAGCTGTGTTGAAATATAACACCTGTGGAATCTTAAACTACACTTTTATAGGTTAAGACCATCTTTGTTTGGGCCGTAGCTACAAATTTTCTTATTATTGACACTTTTTTGTAAATTAAGAGCATGTGGTATTTTTTCTATCCCGTTGCAACGCACGGGCCTTTTTGCTAGTAGAAACAAACAAGATAGATCAACAATGAAAGCTAGCTAGCTTGCATAGTGAGATCAAGTTTCGAGCTTTTCTTGCGAAAAAAACATGTTTTTTTGCGAATCCGAAAAAACCATGTTTTGAGCTTAGCTGAAATTTATAAATGGCTAGAATAGTAAAAAGAAATATTACGTGTAATGTACATTGATCGATGCAGAGACTAAGGTTATCTGTCATGAAAAAATGTATCTCCAACAAATTGAGTCAAAAGCTTTGGCAAAGAATGAAAACAATAATAGGCCCGACTTTCATTAGGACGGCATCTTCTAGGGTCCTTAGCAAAACATTGGACCAGCCGCTCTTCCATGCTAGAAGACCTTGCCAAGGAGATCCTCTATCACCGTTACTCTTCACTTTGGCGACTAGCACATTACAGAAGTTGTTCCACCTTGCCATGGAAAGAAGGATTCTTGCACCAGTAGAAAGAAGGGGTCCAATGAGTACCAATTTATACCAATGACTCGAAGGTCTTCACTAACCCTACTATCCAGAAATTTATGCCTTCTTGCAGACTATAAATTGTTTTTCTGACTCCTATGGGGTAAAGACATACATTGCAAAGAAAAAAATCCAATTGATTGTGAGTGACTCAATCTTGAGAGCATTCATCATCATGTTAGCATAATTTCTATTTATATCTATTACCAAGCATGTGGCAAAGAGCATGCACTCACAAGAATCAACGGAGGTCATGAGGGGGGTAGCCCATGCCCGTAGATGTGGACGATGAACAATTGGTCAGATTTGACCTAAATGGTGCCATTAGCACTACTCTCGCGGTGGCCTATAGTGGCAGTCTGTCTTCTAGCCTTTTAGTACCTCTTTTTGGGATCGGCGGTTAGACACTAGGGGTTTGACCCATGCATGTGCTTGTACATGACCTCCTATTATGAGGGGTTGATGTACAATGAACTGAAACTAACCATTGGTTTTCGGTCCCCCCCCTGAAATTTCTTGGACAATAACAACGTGATAGCAATTCCAACACACCCATCCTAGCTAAAACTCCCACCTTTCGCGGAGATAGCTTGGACTTCCCCTACACCATAAAAGCTTAAAAAAGCCATTTCCAAGCAGGTCATCGACGAGGTCAAATCTCGAATGCTAGGGTGAGAAGGCAAGAACCTCTCTAATGCAGGGACAATAAGACTTGAAAAATCAGCCTTATCGGCCATCATAACCTACCACGTGACGTCCATCCAATAGCAAAGTGGTTCACCAAGAAAATTAAAACATTATTTCAAACATGGTAATTTTAAAATACTCGATGAACAAATTTAAAATACACGACACACTATTTTCAAGACATGGTTACATTTGATTACGATAATGATGAATATTGTTTTAATCCAATAATTTCTATATACATGGTAAACATTTTGTATTACACAATGAACATTTCTGAAATACATGGTTTGTGCGACATGTACTTCACAAACATCATCTAAACATCATCTAATCAAATTTGTGAACATTTTTCAAATTAGATGATGTTTTTCAGGTGTTATGAAGATTTTTTTTTATAAAATCGATGAAATTATTTCAAATTTGATTAACTTGTTTCAAAATTGATGACTTGAAAAATGAGCTTTTTTCAAAATTGATGAACTTATTTTGAAATTCAATTTTTTTCAAAATCTGAGTACATTTGCGTTTTTGTGAATGTTTTCACAATCTTTTTCCATTTTTTGCATATTCCCAAACTTTTTCGTTTCTTGTAGTTTGTTTCATATTAATCAATCGTTGAGTGGGCAAATGTCAATGATGAATAATATGGGCCAGGCCACGGGGATGGTGCGTGGGCGCCAACTTAGGAAAACTGGCGCCTAAAGCACTAATTTGGAGGAAGCTTCTATAGGGCGCCCTGTGCGCCCGTTCACATAAAGGGCACTCACTGCAGCACCCTGGTGGCCCGGCCCACGAATAGGCAGCAGCGCAATGTATTTGTAGTGCGACAAAAATAACCCAAAAATTATGGCTAACCACTACAGCTACAACACATCTATAATAATACATAAATAGTCCATCCTCACTATGTTATTTCTCTTGACATGCAGCTGTGCCACATCACTACAGATGCCACCTCAGCTTTTCCAGCCAACCACGTCCTGACATTTGTGTTGACATGCACCACATGCATGCATTCTGCCCGATTAGCTTAAAGGTCATCATTCCTGGCCACTAAACTTCAAATCCACTAACAGCAAGAATAAAGGAAACTGCAAATCCACTATTTGTCTTAACTTGGAGATGCCTCACCTCCTACGCTCATCCTCCCTCCCCAAGTGTTCCCCATATATATAACAGAAGCACCTTCCATTGTCCCCTGTCATCCTCTCCATGGCGTCCTTCCTAAAATTTCTCTTGACCCAACAATTGCATAGGGTACACGCCCTCCACTATCCCCATCTTCTCCACGTACATACCTATCTAGGATTTTAGTCATTTGTATCCGGCGGCTGGATAAGATGCCAGATCAGATGAAGGGCATGGTGACCACAAGGGGTTTGGCTGCATCTCCCCGAGGAGGGCGCCGGGGAACTCTTTGCTCACCAGCCTCCCTCAAGTGCAATGGTTTAGCACCAAGGCCCATCGACGTCACCGATGTCGCTGGTGCCGCTCTCCTAGTGGCTCGATTCCTAGCAGCTGAGGAGATTTCCGATATGGATGCGGCAGTGGCAGATGCTCCGGAGTTGGCGACGACGGCGATCGTTACAGTGGCGGTGGCAGCGATGGCTCCGGCCGCAGGGGAGGCGGTGGTGGTGGAGGCCAGGTCGTAGTTGTAGTAGTGGCGGCCGTGGTTGCTACAACTGCAGGTGCTTCACCATCCCATTGGATCAGACTCCGATATACTATGTTGTTTTTTTAGTTTTTTACCTCCTACTTTCCTTCATGATTATGCATGAACTCACAAAAGCCTTATCATGTATATATATAATGTTATGTTCCTTGCCCTGCTCGTGCTTAAAGGTCATCATTCCTGGCCACTAAACTTCAAATCCACTAACAGCAAGAATAAAGGAAACTGCAAATCCACTATTCTTCTTAACTTGGAGATGCCTCACCTCCTACGCTCATCCTTCCTCCCCAAGTGTTCCCCATATATATAACAGAAGCACCTTCCATTGTCCCCTGTCATCCTCTCCATGGCGTCCTTCCTAAAATTTCTCTTGACGCAACAATTGCATAGGGTACACGCCCTCCACTATCCCCATCTTCTCCACATACATACCTATCTAGGATTTTAGTCATTTGTATCCGGCGGCTGGATAAGATGCCAGATCGGATGAAGGGCATGGTGACCACAAGGGTTTTGGCTGCATCTCCCCGAGGACGGCGCCGGGGAACTCTTTGCTCACCAGCCTCCCTCAAGTGGTTTAGCACCAAGGCCATCGACGTCACCGATGTCGCTGGTGCCGCTCTCCTAGTGGCTCGATTCCTAGAAGCTGAGGAGATTTCCGATATGGATGCGGCAGTGGCAGATGCTCCGGAGTTGGCGGCGACGACGATCGTTACAGTGGCAGTGGCAGCGATGGCTCCAGCAGCGAGGGAAGCGGTGGTGGTGGAGGTCAGGTCGTGGTTGCAGTAGTGGCGGCCGTGGTCGCTACAACTGCAGGTGCTTCACCATCCCATTGGATCAGACTCCGATATACTATGTTGTTTTTTAGTTTTTTACCTCCTACTTTCCTTCCTGATTATGCATGAACTCACAACAGCCTTATCATGTATATATATAATGTTATGTTCCTTGCCCTGCTCGTAGGAAGAAAGAAGATGTCATGGGATATATTTATGGATGGATCCATGTATGGGATTTCATGTGATTTCTGTGCTATGTAATTTTTGTACCGTGTTTGAAAGACAACCATGCATGGACGCCTTTATCTTCTCCGCCCTTCAATTATGAAACAGACCGTGCTCAACTAATGTACAGAAACTGATCCCATTGAACTCACCTTCCTCGCCCTTTCTGTAGGTAAAACCTCCCCTCCTTTTCAGGTCCCCCCTCTCCAATATGGGACACGTGTATATCAGCCCCCTGAGTCTTGATCCCTCTCTCTCTCTCTCTCTCTCTCTCTCTCTCTCTCTCTCTCTCTCTCTCTCTCTCTCTCTCTCTCTCTCTCTCTCTCTCTCTCTCTCTCTCTCTCTCTCTCTCTCTTTGAACTCCCCGTAAATTTCTTCAATTATATGTGTCACTGCTGTCATGTAGATATGATACATTGAACTTATATTCTCCGGAGAAGTTTTGATTTATCTTACTTTTGCAGCAACTGCTGCATATCTCTGGTCGCAATGTGCAGAGGTTGTAATCTATGTCGGGCAAGGTCTTTTGATGAATATGGTAGAACATCATTGTGGCTGAAAAATAAATCTACATAACCTTTATGGTTTGTTGTCTACTCGATGTGTCTTTTGAAACATTGATACAGTCACTCGTAACAAATTCATTATAGTTCACATACAGTTCACAATTTATAATTTTGGAAAAGAAAAAATTCAACAAGTTCATGATCCCTATCTATCTAGCATCGTAAAAATACTATCTGGTGTCTCTTCTTGATATGTATGATATATTTATATCTTCGTCCATAGATTGAACGATCAATTCTACCACAATTAGTTATTCGTGCAAACCACATGACACATGTGGTAAGGAATCCAAAAAATTCCAAAAAAAATTAGTTATTCGTGCAATAGCTGATTTTGTTGAGAAAAACTTTGCTATATATTTCTATTATTGATACATGTCCTCTATGCAGATTCTTTTCTGATTTCTATCGACAAGTTGTTTGATAAAAAATGAAGTAGATAGGCCACCAATCTTGCTTAACTATATAATAGGAGGGTCACATGCAATTGTTTGCCCAAGTATGATGCATACATCCAAAAAGCATGCGATTTAAATAGATTCTGCCCTGCGCTAAATATATTAACACACTATCAGGTGTATATTCATATTCTTCCTTTCCCGATTGATGCACTAAGGTCATCTCTCTTTTGAATTAGCTATCCTATATTTATTTACAGTAACATATATAGGTGAAGCTCAAAGTGCCGCAACGCAAAGATTGAAGCATGCAAGCAGGCTTGCCAACACATGGTGTATTTTATTTTCTTATGTATAATGTTAGGACAGTAAAATTATTTTTATTGGGATATAGTACTTTGTTGTACATATGCTTATATCCTAAGATCTAGAGTAATATCTCCCCCATGCAACGGATTATGTGTATAAAACTGATTTGTATATATGTACGGAATTTGGTTATCCCATTCAATTTATTTAAATCTTGACATCATGTTTTGTTTTGGATTTGTATATATCTTCGTACAGTAGATCAATTTTACTTAATCTGATTTCATTGTTTATATATGTATGTTCAAACCTAGCCAGATTTTTTCACATGTATGTGTTGTAAGTGTGCTCGCATGACCAAGTTGTTCTGGTTTGTGAAGTGAATTAATGTCAACAAAACATACATCTAATTGTTGGAACTTTGCCATGAGACTTTGCAGGATGAAAGCCTTACTACAATTGTTCCATTGGATTGACAACCTTTCTCTAATTTGCATGATTGAAACAACATAGAGTTATCATTTTGCAAATGTTGTTTGCGTGAGCTCAAAAGCATCCCACTTTAGTGCTAAAATTCCATTTCCTTCTTATCTATTATTTGTCCTCTAAGAATACACCTCATGAGTTTACAACTTGGAATACTAATTTCCCATAGCAACGCGCGGGGTGTTATCTAGTTTGTGAAATAATGCTGCGTGATAAAGCATAAGAAAAAAACTGTAGTGAGGTAGATTTTTGAATTATTTGAAACATTTTAGAAAAAACTGATTTCTTTTGAAAAAATATGATACTTTTTTTAAATCCAGTGATTTAAAAAAGAATTATGAATTATAAAAATTACATGAAAACTGAGAAAAATAATAAATTTTGAAGAAAAGTTCATCAATTTTCAAAATGTTCATAAAATCTGATAAAAAGTTCAACGATTATCAAAAAACACGAGAAAATCTGAATTTTTTTTATCAATTTGGAAAAATTACATTGATTTTTAAAAAAGGTTTATCGATTTGGAAAAAGTTCATTCATTCTCAAATATTTGAAAAAATCATCGATATTGGAAAAATTATATCAATGTTGAAAAAGTTCACAAATTTGAAAACAATTCATCAATTTTAGAAGTAAAGACCATCGACATGAAAAAAAAGTTCATGGATTTTGAATAACAATTCATGAATTTAGGAAAAGAATAAAGGGAAAGAGTTCGTCGAGTTTGAAAAATAGTTCACTGATGTCCCGACACACTTTTTGGGGAATTTATGAGAAAACATAATAAAAAGTTAAAAAAAGGAGGGATGGAGTGTGCCCGTTGGCGCCGATGCGTGTAACAGACGCAATGGGCACCGTTTAGGAAATGCCAATTAGGAGCTCCTAGTATTTCCCTCCCTACTAGGCAAGCCCATCTCGCGGTGGCCTGGGCGAGCAAACGCTAGGTCTCTTAGTTAGCTTCGCTAAAAATAAAAGGTCTCACACGTAGTGAAGAGAGTAGGTTTTTAAGTACCTTAAAGGTAGAGTATGGGCCAAGGTACATGGGTGGATTGAGATGTGCATGGCGTCAGCTGGAAGAGAAGTACTCATAAAATCAGTGGTGTGAGCCATACCCAATATCTCTATGTCCTGCTTTTTGCTATCGAGAGGTTTGTGCCAACACATTGACATGGTGCTAAGGAAGTTTTTTTGGTGCAGTGGAACATAGAGAGGAAGGTTGCTTGGGTGTCGTGGGAGACCCTAGCTATGGTGCAGCAGGAACAGAGAGAGGAAGGTTGCTTGGGTGTCATGGGAGACCCTAGCTAACCATGACTAAGTATTTGGGAGGTTTAGGTTTTCGGGTCACTCATGCTTTGAATCTTGCAATGTTAGCTAAACAATCATGGAGACTATTGCAAGACCCGGATTCTCTCAGCGCAAGAATACTAAAGGCAGTGTATTTCCCTTGCCCTGATTTTCTTGAAACAGAGGTTAGAAGTCATCCGTCTCATATTTGGAGAGCGATATGCGAGGACACCTCAGTTTAAAAGCAAGGTCTTATTCGAAGAATTGGCAATGGGAAGGGTACACTATTTGGTATGATAATTGGATCCCAAGGGATCGCATGCTGCATCATTACAACCACGAATCATGATCTGGTTCAATGCCCCGTGGCAAAGAGCGTTTGGTCCTGAGTCAAAGATGAGCTAGTGGAACACATGATAGCCTGCAATCACAATGACCCTAAGCTCTGGCTTATTGAGCTTCAGGAATCGATGGGGCATGAGACCTTTTTGAAACTCATTGTTACCTTGTGGTCGATTTGGTGGGTGCGGAGAAAGGTTGTCCATGAAGAGCAATTTTAGTCTCCGCTAACCACTTTTCTATTAAGATACATGCTAGATTTGCATATTTTAAAGGATGAAATTCCTTTGCACAAACCCAAGGTGAACGATCAAATTCCTAAATGGATTGCTCTGCCTGCAGGGAATGTTAAACTTCATATCGATGTTGCTGTCGGCAGAAACACGACCATGGGGCTTGGGCAGTTATCTGTTGGGAGAAGTCTGGTGCTTAGTTGGGCGCTTCTGCTATAACTTTTCAGGATTTGGTCGATCCGGAAATCCTCGAAGCAATGGCGAGTTTGGAGGCCTTATCTTTAGCCACTGATTTGGATTGCCAGCAAATTGTTGTTGCTACAGACTGTATGGCAATGATCAAATATCTAAAGTGTGACTTAAGGGACCCTCAGCAGTAACGATACAAGATATTAAGCAAAGGATGCAAGACTTTATTTCAGTTGATTACATCCATGAGAAGCGGGAGATGAATCTTGAAGCTCACACGCTTTCAAAAGCAGCGATTACTTTACCTTTTGGCCGTCATATTTGGCTTTCTATTTTACATGACATTATTTGTATCCTAGAACTTATTGTTATTTAAGTTTATTAGCTTTCCCTAGTAAAAGAAGGTAATGAGGAGAGTGCCCGCCTGCGGGCGGCAAGTAGTCGAGCCCTTGCTAAGGGCCAACACGAATGGGCCAGACCAAGTGTCCTTCCTTCGTTGGCTGTGTTATGTTTCTTTTTTCCTTCCGTTTCTGTTTTTTTGTACTGATTATTATTTATTTATTTATTCAGATTTAATTTTGTTTTGTTTTTTGCGTTTTATTTTTACGGTGATTTTTTTCAAATATACAGGGATTTATAAAATGTTGAATGATTATTTTAGTATATATGTCGAACATTTTACGTATACACACCAAACTTTTCTAAGATATACAATGAATGTTTTTTTTATGTATCGAACATTTTTTTAATACACAATGGACACTTTTTTAATACACATTGACCTTTTTTAATATACAGTAAACTTTTCTATGATATGCGATGCATTTTTGTTGTTGTATACATCGGTCAATTGCTTTGTATACATCGAACATTTTCTAATACTTCGCAAAAAAAGAACATTTTTTAATACATAGCAAACAATTTTTCAATGCACGGTGAACTTTTTTTAATGTACATTGAACAGTTTTCTTAAATATATGTTTCTAATTTCTAATAGTACAAACACACCTTAAATCATTGAAGGTATAAACTTTCCAAATGAATTTTGCGTGAAAGTTTTAACCAAGAACTTCTGTCGTTAGCAGTGAGTAAGTCAATGGACTTATCTGGCCTTATCATGAAAACTCTATGGAAATGCTTGTTTTCGTAACAGTATGGAACTGCTACAAGCATATCAATGGAATTAGCTTTCAGGAAAACATGAAAGGCGCGTATAGATGCAAAAAATACTTTACCCAGCAGGATTCAATTAATGTATCTGTTGTCAGATTGAAATTCTTTGGATTTCAAGTCTTCTTTTAAAGTATATATATAGCAGCAGCCACCAGTGGAAAAATACATCTATTATCAGATTGAAATCCTTTGGGTTTCAAGTCTTCCTTTAAAGTCTACCGCAGCAGCCACCAGTGGAAAACGATGGTGCGGTGCACAAAAGCTATATACACCAGCATATCAATACGGCCTATGCATACAGTGAAAAGCTTCATTCACCGCAGGACAGAACAACCGCTACAGAGATACGCCGGTCGCCATCCTTCATAACAAAAATATGATAGGCTTACTTGGTCTGCCCTAGTTCACTTGACCTGGTATGCCTGCCTGCTGTCTGATTGCTAGCACTTCCATTAACAATTGAACCAAGGTGATCAACTATCTGCCATCTGGCTCCTCAGTGATGGTTAAGTCGTTATTACTGCAGACGGTTACGTCATTATTATCCGATTCATCTACCTTAGATACCCTTAGGCTGAAGTATGCTGGATGTTTAGGATCTGGAAGAATAACACTCTCGCTATTTAACATCGCAATAACATTTGACATTGTTGGTCGATCATCTGCGTGCTCTTGTACGCACATTAGTGCAATGTTAATGTACCTCCTAGCCTCCGCTGCATGGATCTCCTTAGCAATTGATGCTTCTAGAATCTCAAGACATCTTCCTCCTTCCCAGAGCTGCCATGACTGCAGATAATTTATCATCACGTACATGCCAAAAATTACTTCGGCTTACAAATAATATACATATTTGTGTGAGAATTTGCAAAATGCTCACATATCCAAGGAGGTTAAGAAAGTCTTCGTGCTGATGGAAACCAGAATTCCTTTGTCCGCTAAGAATCTCGAGAAGTAACACACCAAAGCTGAACACATCAGATTTCATCGAGTAAATGCCTTCAGATGCATACTCTGGAGCCATATAACCACTGAAATGAGTTAGAAGCATAAGTAAAATAATATGTCAAATTTTAAAGGTTGATGAATCATCTGATTAATGGTTTTCTAATTAATCGTGCCATATGCTTACTATGTTCCCACCACCCTCTTTGTGCTTCCTTGAATATCATTGGAGCTGAAAATTTTTGCTAACCCAAAATCAGAAATTTTGGGATTCATCCCCTGGTCCAAGAGAATGTTGCTGGCCTTAAGGTCCCTGTGTATGATGCGCAACCGAGAGTGCTTGTGGAGATACAGTAGACCTTGGGCTATCCCTTCGATTATCATACATCTTTTATTCCAATCAACCAAAGTTGTTCGGCTAACATCTGCACATTAGAGAGTGCATTTTATAGTATGGCTGAAACACGATCGAAAATAATGGTTAACCTACATTGTGCATACCAAAGATAAAGAAGTCCAGGCTCTTATTTGGCAAATATTCGTACACCAAAAGTCTTTCCTCTCCCTCAATGCAGCATCCTATGAGCTTGACCAGATTATTGTGCTGTAGTTTCGCAATAAGTTCAACTTCATTTTTGAATTCTGTGAAACCCTGTCCTGAATGTGAGGCAAGCCTTTTAACTGCAATTTCCACTCCATCTGGTAATTGGCCCTGGAAGTATGTACATAACCGGAGGCATTATATTTTATTGAAATTGCAGAAAATGAATCACATGCCATCAATGGGAAGACTTTTGGGATATACAACATCACATATCCAATACATTGTCTTAATATTCCATTTCAGTGCATTTTAGGGCAAAATAAGCATGTTTATCAAGAGTTCCTTAATTTTTTCTTTCTAGTTTAAGGCCCCGTATGAGGTTACTTGTGCTAATCATATTTGGTTGAGATACAATATAACATTGGATTTTAGGCTATATACACTATATGTTTATCAAGCAACCATCTGCATTATTATTATTTTCATTCTAGGGCATCGATAATATAATGGAAAGCGTGTGGCTTCGCTTTTTTCTATAATAGGTTACTACAAGATAAATTATATGATAACTACCATTGTAGATATTGGAATGTATATAGATTATTTTCCAAGGTAGCTTAAAAAACTAAGCACACATAGCACGATTCATTATAGACTGTAAACAACGCTACTATAAATAACTAAATATATAAGGATGTTTTTAGGCAATCGTGATTTAATATATTTTTTAGAAAGAATATTGATTGAATCTTTCCTGGACAATGCATTTACCTTGTAGACAGGACCAAAACCACCTTGCCCAAGTAGGTTTTCTTTGGAGAAGTTGTGTGTAGCATGCAATATCTTAGAAAATTCAAAGAGAGTGAACTCTGAACTCTTGTCTTCCAATCTCGAAACCAATGCATCTTCTTCCAGCCTATTCGTGGTCGTGGCAGCTTGATCGTGTAAGATATCAGTTCCTAAATTGAGAGGACACACAAATTTACAACGTTAAGGCCGACTACATAAATGTGCGGTAGTGTTTTAGAGCAATGTTTGTAACCGTGATAACAACAAACCTTTTCTTCGTCTTGTCATCCATACAATGCAACAGATAAAGCACATACATATTGACAGTAATGGAGCTGCAATAGCAATAATCCACAGTGCCTTCCGGTGTGAGTTGCGTCCTAAAAAAAAGACGAATTCATCTATAGTTTTCATATAAATATATAATTATAAGTACCTTCGGGCGTAATCTGCGTGCATCGTCACTCAACGGAAAGACAAAGGGAGTTCACTCTTTTTTCAAAAATGGAAAGTTCTTTTCCTAGAATTTTCTAATAAAAAATTTGTATCACGCAAGATGTGTCAGGAAGGATGAGAATTCACATACCATGAAGTTCTTGGGTGCTCGCTTGCGCCTCTGGAGGTGGTGGTGCCGCAACCGGCGACTGTGACTGTGACTGTGGCCGTGGGGGTGGGTTCACGGTAACCCGGGGCATGGTGTTGTTGATCGGCGGAACTTCAGATAGCAAGTTGATAATACGCAGCATGGGCTTCCCTTGGAAGAATGGGAATATCTCGTACCTCATGGTACACCGTGTCCCCAGTACTCTACCACCTTCCTTACCATACATGTATTTGACTGTATACTGGAAGTAAGGCTGCAAACATGCGGTGCAGTCGTCGGCGGTCAGGTCTGGCGTGCACTGCATAAGGCAGTAGACCGTCGGGAAGAAGGTGACGTCTAAGCGCGAGGTGGCGAACCTCCTCGAGCTGTTCGTAGCCAATTGAGCTGTGTTGTCCATAAGCGTGAACAACAAGCGCCTGAAGGAGTCACCTCTTGTCCAGATGTTGAGCGGCATTTCCATGCTCGCAACGAGTATTTTGTCATTGTGGGTGGTGGCAAGAAAATTCTTGTTGGAGAACCTGAGCATGCAGGGATTACTATAGTAGTACACGGTGGTGTCCTTGCTGTTGGGGCAGTGCTCCTGCCCGTCCTGGAAGGCGGTAACCAAACAGCCCTCACAGGAAGAGGCGTTGGAGTCCCCGCGGCAGAGTGCGAGGGCGAAGATGACATTCGGAACATTGCCATGGGTGTCGGTGGCGAAGAGGGTGGTACTGGATGCTGCCTTCTTCGGGAGGGTGGATGAGAGGTGCCTGAGGTTGGCTTGGTAGGTGCTATCTGGTTCGTAGACACCGCTGTCGCCACAAAATGGCCAAGCTTGGGCAGCGGCGAGAGGCACGAGGGGCAGGAAGAGGAGGGGGAGGATAACCACGGCCATCCGTGGATGACAAGCCAGATCCACGGATGATAGGAACGACCTCATCGTCAGGGAACTTGTAGAAACTGAGGGGCTCTGAAAAAAAAAGTTATAGAACAAGAACATAATCAGTAAATAAAAAGTAAAAACAATGTAGAGAACTGGGAAACGCCTGCATACATCAATAACTGAAAAGGTTGAGGAGATCCACCTTCCCAAGTTTGTAGTAACTGTGGATCATCAATAAGTGATGGATCGGAGCTTATCTTCCACAGAGCTCTGAGTTGCAGGAGGAACTGCCTGAAACCGTGACAAGAAAAAGGAGGCCATTTCGTACCTCCGCCCTCCGGACGATGACCTCCGCTAGCGCTCGCGCTGCTCTCCTGCTCGCTCGCCAGCCAATGTAGCCGCCACTACAAGTGGCGCGGCCAAGAGATAAGTCAGCAGGGTGGGAACTGGGAATGGAGATGAGGGTTGAGTGGAGGACGGCGGCGGAGTGGACTTCTTTTTCAACTTCGGCGGCGGACGACAAGGAGGAGGAGAAGGACTGGTTGACCCACCGCGAGTCTCCCGTCCGTCTCGTAGTGCCGACCTGCTGCCTCAGTGGGCTCGCGTGGCCCTGCGTCGACCGCGTCTGCTGTGCGAGCCCAGGCCGCATACCCCTAATAAAACGGCAAAAAAGCACAGGCCACACGGCTAAAAATGGTTTGTTTTTGTTTTTTCAGCAGATGCAAGAAAATGCCCCCCAAAAAAACTGTTCTTTTTTTGCAAAATGGAAATCTAGACGCAAGACCAAGGAAAACGAGCTGGTGGTAAAATTGTAGTAGTAGTCCCTCTGCAAAGAAATATTTACAGAGCAAATAGTATTTATTTATTTTCAGTGGTGTGCTATCGAAATGAACATTTTTGCGACACACTCGCCGCACATATATTTGATGAACTTTTAGGGTATATATTGGATGATCTGGTCATTACCTCTTGTGTTTCTTACATCACAGTTTTATTTATTTATTTTAAGGGAGAATCATATTTAGGTTGTATTGTTTTTAAGAATAAAACTATGTTTGTATTATCAACTGGGAATACTTTAGGTACAAAAAGAGGATATGAGGAGTGCACCGACTAAGATACTTCGACCAACGGGGGCAAGTGATACTCCCTCCGGTCCTTTTTAGTTCGCATATAAGATTTGCCTGAAGTCAAGCCTTGTAAAGTTTGACCAACTTTATAAAGAAAAATACCAATATTCACAATGTGAAATCAATACCTGTAGATGCTCATGACTTAAAGTTTCATAGTGTATAACTTTTGCATGATAGATGTTGATATTTTTTCGTATAAATATGGTCAAACTTTGTGAAGTTTGACTTCAGACAATTCTTATATGTAGAGTAAAAAGGACCGGAGGGAGTAGTTACAGCATCATTCATTTTAGGAATCAGAGTAACCATCCCATAATTAAGTCTTCTAAATTTCAACTCCTCAACATGCACCTGGTGGATCATAGTTAGCGTATGATCTCAAGAGAATACAATATGATGCAGATACTCCAGAAGAATTTCGCATAAAAGTCTACCAAAAAATATAACCTAGAGGCTTTGTCTTCTGGATTCTGACAAGTGCCTATTTTTAATACTAGGAATCTTATGATATGGTAGGCATCTCTTACATGAAGAAACAAGAAACTACAACTACTCCAAACACAATGAAAACTCAAGTACAATCAAACCTATGTTGGTGCAAAATCTGGTAGATCCCTCAGTAGGGTGTCATGTCTAGCTGAACGATCGGGATGGGAATCAAAGAGGCAAGGTTTACCTAGGCTTCGGTCATCTCGGTGGAAGTAAAACCCTACTTACTGCTCTTTTATTGTTATTGATAGATGGACATCACATGGTACAATGACAATCGTGGGTGTATCGAGTGGGTGAAAGTATGAGATTGTAAGGTGCCTATTGACTAGCCTGACCTCGCCTTATAAAGGACGACGAGGCCCATGGTTACAAGTTTCCACAATCTCCGGGTAGGCGAGGCCCATGACTACCCGAAGATTATGGAAACTTGTAACCATGGGCCTCACCATCCAAGTTTCCTGATGATTCCTGCAAGGTAAAGTATGCGCTGACTCGCCCTTAGGGACGATAAGTAGCACGTTTTGCCAAGCTTTGAAGCCAACAAGAATTGGTGAAGTCAGCCTACATATGAAGTTCATTCAATCCGGGGAAACGCGTCAGCGCATGCTGGCATTCATGAGATTAACAACAGACGATCACACGTCCTCATATACTGGCTTTCATGTGAGCAAGCTGTGAGAGTAGTCGTGGTACTCTGTGCAGATCCATTGCTTCAAGGTGAAGATGAGTCTACCGTAGACGCCTTGTCTCGGCGAATTGTACTAGACCGAGCGAAGCGAAGAGGTGGTGCCTTGTCTCTGATACCAGATGTTAGCACCCACACCAAATCACTCGATTATCTTTGGAAATTGGGTAGCTAGTCCCGATTACTGAGTCGGTTACCCAAATGGATGAACTAGTCTTGCGAGAGGTGAAAGGGGGAGAGGTAGCCACCAAGTGTCCATTGCCTTTGATCCACCGGATGGGCCTCTCCTCGGTCCTCCCTGCCTTAAGTGGTAGACACTGGTGTCAGGATGGACGCGTTCAACCACACGGGCCCATAGAAGCGTAAGCTAGCCTGACGTGCGCACTTGGGATTTGTTGTGCCGTCAGGAGGTGGGCCCAACATGTCAGGGTAGCTGACAAGGCACACGGGTAAACTCGTGCAGTTTTGCAAACGATGTGCACTTGCGGTTTGCAAACCATGTGGAAGTATCGTGTATTGTTGTCTCCCTCCAAAATGGAACAGGGGTCAGATCTTCTATACCACTTGATTTCCTCTTCTAGAAAAAGACATCCAATCTTCTCATTGGATTGATGTTTTCAATCAATCTATTGAGGTCTCACAAATGCGAGGCTCTGTGATTTTATCGAGATCATCAGTAATCCTGGAACGACACTGCTTCTCTTTTTCATAAATACCACTAGTGTGTTGCGTCCATCCAAATTGGAATCACCTTCAGGCTATGATCTTAAAGTTCCATCGCTGAATCGGTGCTGAATCGGTGTTTTGACCAACGACAAGCTTCTCGCACGCACTCTAAGTCAGCAAAGCCCACCTAACTAACCATCCCAACTCAAATTTAAATGGGCGACGAGTACTAAGGGAGCTAAGAGAGTTAAGAGTCGTGTATGATGGGCGCACAATCCGAAAGTGTTTCAATACACTCGAGTGCACACACGGTTACCATTTGAAATCGGTCCAGGTACCAATGGCAAGGGATGCCCGGACCGGCCATTGCGCATGGTGGAGATGTGTCTAATGGCATCAGTGCGCAGGCTTGTCGTCGATCTGTACTATACTATGTCGATTCAGTACATGGGAAGGTGCGGCTATGGTCATTGCCCCGAGAGGTAGCCATAATAGTGAACCTCGTTAACAAATAACGTCTCTCCCATCTATTTTTCCGCGATCGTTCGCATATTTTCTAACAGTAGTTGCCCCTGATATTTATCTTTACTTCAACCAACAGCTTCTCGCGTCCGGCAGCGTTTTAAGACTGAATTCTAACACAAAGCAAGCATGAGACAATTTAAACTTACACTGCCAAACAAAACTCCCATAGCACACTGTTGCTTTCAGAACTGTTTACAGCAACAGCGGTGAGCCCAGATACAGCAACACATTGACACATTGCTTTAGTGGTCACTACAGGAAACAAGGGTCAGCAAACTGAATGGTTCATGATTGATCAATATAAAATTGTCAAGTTATCAACAGTTCTGCACAGAGCTAACAGAAAACCTTACTCCCAGATTAGAGGACTGTACATGTGAGTGCTTTTTATCTAGCCTGGTGCTGCTGCTCCAACTTCAGGGCTGCACAGCCTCTCGTCTTCTTTGCATTACATATACAAGAATACAGTAAGGAAGCCTACTGTTTTCCTCGAACAAAAGAAGTTACTAACAGCATTGTGTTCGAGAAATGTTCGACAATTCTGCAGTTACTTAAAAACTTTAAAATTCAATAACTATTAATAATACTGAAAAAGAGAGAAAATTTCTCAAAAGTACAAACATACCTTAACTCATGGAAGGGAGTTTGCCAAATAAATTTTGCTTGAAACTGTAAATCAAAACTCCTGTTCTTAGCAGCAATGAGTGAGTGGTACAGTCAATGAATTTATCCACCGTCAATGTTGGTATTATCGTGACAACTCTACAAAAAATGCTTCTTTTTGTAACAGTATGGAACTGCTACAACCCTAGCACACCAATGGAATTAACCTAGAGGAAAACATGAAAGGCGCACATAGATGCGGCACATACTTCGCCCAGCAGGATTCAGTTAATGCAGCTACTTTCAGATTGAGATTAATCCTTTGGATTTCAAGTCTTCTTTGAAAGTCTACAGCAGCAGCCACCAGTGGAAAACAATGGTGAGGTGCACAAAAGCTAAATACAGAATTAACCTGCATATCAATATAGCCTACGGACACCAGCAAGCTCTACAGAGGTACGCCGGTCGCAATCCTTCATCAGAACCAAAATATGACAGGCTGGTATGCTAACTTGGTATGCCTGCCAGCTGTCTGATTGCTAGCACTTCCATTAACAACTGAAGGACTGAAGCAAAGTGACCAACTATCTGCCATCTGGCTCCTCAGTGATGGTTACGTCATTATTACTGCAGATAGTTACATCATTATGACTGTCCAGAACACTACCCGATTCATCTTCCTTAGATACCCTTAGGTTGAAGTATGCCGGATGCTTAGGCTCTGGAAGAATAACACCCTCGCTGTTTAACATCGCAACGACATTTGACATAGTCGGTCGATCATCTGCATGCTCTTGTACGCACATTAGTGCAATGTTAATGTACCTCCTAGCCTCGGCTGCATGGATCTCCTTAGCAATTGATGCTTCTAGAATCTCAAGACATCTTCCTCCTTCCCAGAGCTGCCATGACTACAGAAAATTTATCATCACATACATGTCAAAAATTAATTTCGTTTACAAATAATGTACATATGTGTGTGAGAGTTCGCAAAATGCTCACGTATCCAAGTAGGTTAAGAAAGTCTTCATGCTGATGGAAACCAGAATTCCTTTGTCCGCTAAGGATCTCGAGAAGTAAGACACCAAAGCTGAACACATCAGATTTGATCGAGTAAATGCCTTCAGATGCGTACTCCGGAGCCATATAACCACTGAAATGAGTTAGAAGCATAAGTAAAATACTATATCAAATTTTAAAAGGTTGATGAATCAGCTGATTAATGCTATTCTAATTGTACTTACTATGTTCCCACCACCCTCTTTGTGCTTCCTTGGGTATCATTGGAGCTGAAAATTTTAGCTAACCCAAAATCAGAAATTTTAGGATTCATGTCCTGGTCCAAGAGAATGTTGCTGGCCTTAAGGTCTCTGTGTATGATGCGCAACCGAGAGTGCTTGTGGAGATACAGTAGACCTTGGGCTATCCCTTCGATTATCACACATCTTTTATTCCAATCAACCAACGTTGTTCTGCTAACATCTGCACATTAGAGACTGCATTTTATAGCATGGACGAAACATGATCCAAAATATGGTTGAACTACACTGTGCATACCAAAGATAAAGAAGTCCAAGCTCTTATTTGGCAAATATTCGTACACCAAAAGTTTTTCCTCTCCCTGAATGCAGCAACCCATGAGCTTGACCAGATTACTGTGTTGTAGTTTTGCAATAAGTTCAACTTCGTTTTTGAATTCCGTGAAACCCTGTCTTGAATGTGAGGCAAGCCTTTTAACTGCAATTTCTATTCCATCTGGTAATTGGCCCTGGAAGCATGTACAAAGCTGGAGGCATTATATTTTACTGAAATTACAGAATGGATTACATGCCATCCATGGGAAAAGGACTTTTGGAATATACAACATCACACATCCAACGCATGGCTTAATATTCCTTTTCAGTGCATTACATCTTTTTTTCAGAGTTTCAGTCCACTGCCGTTTCTCAAGAGTTGCATCTTAATTCTTTCTCTAGTTTAAGGCTAGGTAGCAGGTTACTTATGCTAATAATATTTGGTTGAGATACATTTGTAAAACTGGAATTCGGGAGTATATGTTTATCAAGCAACTGTATGTATTTTTTTCTCATTCTAGGTTGTCGATAATATATTGAAAAGCGTGTGACTTCGCCTTTTTCCCCATAGGTTGCTATTACATGGATGAATAATATGATAACTGCCATTGTAGATATTGGAACTTATGTACATTATTTTCAAAGGTAGCTTATAAAACTAGACACATCATATCACGATTCAGTTACTGTAATTAGCTCTACTGTAAACATATAAGGATTTTTTAGGCAATCGTGATATAATATATATTTTAGAATGAACATATGATTGAATCTTTTCAAGACAACACATTTACCTTGTAGACAGGGCCAAAACCACCTTGCCCAAGTAGGTTTTCTTTCGAGAAGTTGTGTGTAGCATGCAATATCTCAGAAAAGTCAAAGAGAATGAACTCTGAACTCTTTTCTTCCAATCTCCAAACCAATGCGTCTTCTTCCGGCCTATTTGTGGCAGCTTGATCATGTACGATTTCAGTTCCTAAATTGAGAGGACACACAAATATACAACCTTAAGGCTGAGTACATATATAAGTGGTAATTTTTTAGAGGAATGTTCTAATCCAAATAACAACAAACCTTTTCTTCGTCTTCTCATCCATACAACGAAACAAATAACACACAAAAATATTGACAGTAATGGAGCTGCCACAGCAATAATCCAAAGCACCCTCCGGCGTGAGTTGCGTCCTAAGAAAAACACGACTTCATATATAGTTTTCATATAAATATAAAAACGAATCCTATATCCTATATACTTAAAAGAGTCACCCCCACTAACTTAATTATCTCAATATGCAAGCATGCCACATCACTATACAATTATGAATGGGATAAGGCCCACCTCAACATGTAACAATGCATGGGAAAAGACCCACCATTACATGTAACCATGCATGAGAAAATATTTTTCATTCTGTTATTCTACTTATATTCAATAAATATTGGACGTAAAAATATTTAATAAATATTTTACAACTTTACATACATATAACAAGTCGTATGCATTTTAAATTTTGGTTCAAGTGTTATGAATCTTAATATTTATATTCAATACAATCAAATCTCATTCAAGTATATTGCAACCAATTTCTACAACAACGCGCTGGGCATCATCTAATTTATTTAGTGTTAAGAGACAATGGCAAATCAGTTGTAGGTTGTGGATCATCTCACTCACTTTACCAATTGAACATGGGCCGGCCCCCTTTGAACTTTGAACCATTCTGACTCTAGCATCTTTCCCCTTATCAATAAACATCATTTTCTTTGTTATTGACTTAACATAGTTCTTGTACTTATTTGTTTTTATTAATCTATTTTAAGCTCATGTCTGCTAGTCTAAAAATGCTACAATGTACTAAGACTATTTAAAGATTCCAATGCAGACTGCATACGGAGCAAAATGACTGAACCTACACTCTAAAATACGTCTATATACATCCTTATCTAGCCTCTACTGAAATCTCTAAAACGTCTTATATTTAGAAACGGAGGGAGTGTGTAACAAGCTAATTATCATAATAGTGAAAAGATCTAAGTACCGATTTTCCTTGCAAGTGGACATTGCAACTATGTACACTAAATCAACTAGCATGAAAGGCAATTTAGTGTAGTATACAACTCTAATTTCCTAGCTTCCTTCTAGTAGCATATAAAATAACCACTATAAGTTCTTTTTAATAGCTGCATGAATTGTCACTCAACGGAAAGAAGAAGGAAGTTCACTCTTTTTAAAAAATGGGAAGTTCTTTTCCTAGAATTTTCCAATAAAAAATAGTACTCCCTCCGTCCAAAATAAGTGTCTCAAATTTGTACTAACTTCAGTACAAAATTGTACTAAGGTTAAGACACATATTTTGGGACCGAGGGAGTATCACGTAAGATGTGTGACATGTTACCTAAATTAATGAATCTAACTGAAGTCGTGGTGCCATCTCCAACCAAGGATCTGCTGAGAAGGATGAGAATTTACATACCATGAAGTTCTTGGGTGGTCGCCTGCGCCTCCGGAGGTGGTGGTGCCGCAACCGGTGACAGCGGTTGCGACTGCGGGGGTGGGTACAATGTAACTGGCGGCATGGTATTGTTGATCGGCGGAAGTTCAGATACCAAGCTGATAATATGCAGCATGGGGTCCGCTTGAAAGAACGGGTATATCTCGTACCTCATGCTACACCGTGTCCCCAGAAGTCGACCACCTTTCCTACGGTCCATGTACTTGAGTGTTAACTGGGAGTAAGGCTGGAAACAGGCCGCACAGTCATCAGCACTCAGGTCGGGCGTGCACTGCATAAGGCAGTAGAGCGTCGGGAGGGAGCTGACATCTAAGCGCGAGGTGGTGAACCTCCTCGAGCTGTTCGCAGCCGATTGAGCTGTGTTGTTCAGAAGTGTGAACAACAAGAAGTTGAAAGCTCTTGTCGAGATGTTTATGAACATCTCGAGGCTCACAATGACGAATATATTGTCATTGACGTTGGTGGCGAGAAAATTCTGGTTGGAGAACCTGAGCATGCAGGGATTGCTATTGTAGTACACGGTGGCGTCCTTATTGCTCGTGCAGTGTTCCTTCCCGTCCTGGAAGGCGGTCACCAAGCATCCTTCGCAGGCAGAGGCATTGGAGTCCCCGCGGCAGAGAGCAAGGGCAAAGATGGTGTTCGGAACATTGCCGACGGTGTCGGTGGCGAAGAGGGTGGTGTTGGATGCTGCTTTCTTTGGGAGGATGGAAGAGAGGAGCTTGAGGTTGGCTTCATAGGTGCTATTTGATTTGTAGTTGCCGCTCTCGCCGCACGCTGGCCACGTTTGGGCAGCGGTGAGAGGCACGAGCAGGAGGAGTGGGAGGATAACCATGGCCATACACGGATGACAAGGCAGATCCACGAATGATAGGAACCTCATAGCCAGGGAACTTGTAGAAACTGAAGAGTTCTAAAAAAAAGGGAGACAAAAAACTTATGTTAGAACAGGAACATAATAATAACTAAAAAGTAAAAATAATGTAGAGAACTGGAAAACGCCAGCATATATCGAAGCTCCACCACCCCAAGTTATAAACTCTGGATCATCAATAAGCGATGGCACGCCAACCTAAAGAACACAGAGGAGAAATGTCCATCTGCTCAGAACTGCAAACACAGCATGCTATTGCTGGAAAGAATCTTCAGAATTCAGAACCTGTGGAGCTAGAAGAATATGCTCCTCTGTTTGCGGCACTGGGCCGTCAGGAGCTGATAGTCTGATACACAGGGAAGGGAACACCACCTTCCATTTAAGCAAATACAGTGATCATGTTCTAGATATCACGCTGCAAAATTGAAGGCATGAAGTGTGTGCTCAAAAATTAATTAAGAGATCTAACTGCTCTAAATCTCAAAGTTCAGATGTCACAAGTAGCCATTCAGATATCAGGGATTGCAAGCTGGAGTTCAGGAAGTCTACTCGAAGTCAAAAACAGGGTTAAGCTGGAAGTTCAGAAAGTCTACTCCAAGTCAAGAACAGGGTTAAGCTGGAAGTTCAGAAAGTCTATTCCAAGTCAAGAGAGGATTAAGCTGGAAGTTTATGAAGTCTACTCCAAGTCAAAACACGCTTGGTATGTCTTCATTTTGATAGTCCACTTAGGACAGGCACTCCAAAATTCTCAATTCAACATGTTGTTTAGCGTGAGCAAAATTCAATGTTTTTCTCTTCAAGCTGAATAAAGAATCTAGCCCCGCAAAAAGAAATTAAAAATAAATCTAGGGGCTTACCACTGGATTATGGGTTGGGACGTCAGCTAGGGGCTTGTGGGTTACGGATCGGGGCTTGTCAACCGGTCAGATAGGTGCTTCAGATAGGGGCTCTGCATTGCAAAGGGGAACAGTCTTAAACAGTAGAGCTAATTACAGTAGCTGAATCTATAAAGGGGGGGAAAGAGGTGATTTCGTACCTCCTGCGGAAGTCGAAGGACGATGACGTCGCCGGCGCGCGGCCTCCGTGCTCCTCTCCGGCACGTCGCCGCCAGCCGCCGGGCGCTCGCTCCGCTCCCCTGCTCGCTCGGCAATGTAGCCTCCGGTCCAGGTGGCGCAGCCCGGAGATAAGTCGGCAGAGTGGGGAGTGGGGAAGGAGGAGGAGCCACTCGATTCAGTGGAGGACGGCGGCGCAGTGGGAGTGCACTTCTTTTCAGACTTGGGTGGACGAGGAGAATGACTGGCTGACCGCGACCGAGTCCATCCCGTCCGTCTCTCTCTGTGCCGACCAGCTGGCTCTGTGGCTCACTTTTTTTTAGAAACCTTTGTGGGCTCATAATGGGCCTGCAAACTGGGGCCTGGGCCAGAGCTCCGAAATCTTTTTCCTTAACCGTTCCGCTCGGGAAAGACAAAGAAAAAACGCATTTTTTTCCTTTTTCGAGAGGCACGCCAGTGCCTCTCGGGGAAGTAAATCCGTGCCTCTCGTGGAAGAAGAAATAAAAATGTGACTTTCCCCTTTTACGAGAGGCACGATCATGCCTCTCGCGGAAGCAAATTGGTACCTCCACAAGAAGTAAATACGTGCCTCTCATGCAAGGAAAAAAAAATGCAAGTTTCCACATAAAAATTCCTAATTGTTTTTTGTCCAAAACCTTAAAAAAAATAAAAAGCCAAAAAATTGAAAAAATTATCTAAAAACCGAAAAAGCATAAAAAAAACATCCAAAGGAAGCGCCCAGAGTACGACACGTGGCGGCGACTAAGAGCACGCCAAGTGGCGTGCTCCTGACCACACCCCAAATGACCCTTGCAGGGGCTCCCGAAAGAATACTCTTTTTTTAATTAGTTGCTCCCCAAAAACTCCTATACGGCGCCTTATGGTCGAATGGAGCAAACTGGACCTGAAGCACTATGTTCGTGGGCCTTTAGTTTGATTATGTTCACGCCCATAAAAGACACATGGTTTGATCTGTTTGACTAGACTGGTTGACCAATGACAAGACTTGTCCTTTGATTTCACCCATTGACTGTTGACTTGACCATTGACCATTGGCATTTAAAAAATCATTAGTTTGAAAAAAGTTCATGAATTGAGAAAATTACATATTTCAAAAAGTTCATGATTTTGTGAAAAAAATCACGAATTTGAAAGAAAATTCACAAATTTAAAGAAGTTCATGCATTTTAAGAAAAATATATAACAATATAATAAGAAACAGCACAGACAACCAAGAAAACTAAAAAAAGAAAAATCAACTGAAAGCTTCCAAAAACTAGGGACCGAAGCACAAGAATACCTCTTAATGGGCCAGCCCATAGAGAAAAACGATCAAAGGGGAGGGTGTGCGCTGCGTAGGCGCATGAAGCGCCAAATAAGATTTGGTTAAGTGTAGCTCATTTAATAGTCTCAGCAGGCCACATGGTGAAAATGATTTTGTTTTGCCTTTTTGCCTATGCAAGAGGTGTCCAAGAAATGGGAACATTATAGACTTGACGTTAGGGTTTTAAGATTTCCCGCTAACGCATTGGCTGCCATTGGATGCGGCACACGGATCTTGGCGCACGTCAAGCGCCAAGTCGCCACCCAAAAAGTATTTGCTACAGGATGATACTGCTTAAATGAGCATACATGACATACATTAAAGAAAAAGACGCATTGTGACGTTTTGTGTTGAACCAAAAACAAATTCTGTCATGGAAGTGGCATTACCATGACGGTAAAACTATTGAAAACATGTATTATTATGGATGTGTTGGGCATCTACTTCTACAAAAGTTATTATAATAGAAAATATAGTTCTTGTTCTGAGCTGGTCGGCGACACACCTACATGACTTTTTTTTGGCTTTTCATGACATAAAAAATCATGGTACAAGTGAGGGTGAATGTTTTGGTTATTTTAGCACTTCATACGGGATAAGCTGTGTGGTTGAGTCGAGCGAGATGCAGCAGTTTTGCACAATCTCTCGTATGTGCGTGCGAGCCTTCACATTACAGAACTCGGGTGATCGATCGATACACACGGGGCGGTAGTTGCATGACCCCAATCGAGCGATTCTCATGCGTGGTAGTTGCAACCCCGCTGCATGAGCAAGAATCCACATTATAGGGAGAACCCGATTGTTCGACGACATGCGCGAGAGTCTCTAATGGCGTGTTTGGTTCAAGTTGCGAATAGTACCTGCATGGCATATACTTGTCAACCCAGCTTGGTTGAGCAAAAACAAGGCCTAATGCGCCATCTACAAGTTGTTTGGTTGCCTGCATCTAGGGTCCCTTTATTAGGTAATACGCAAGTGCACTTTGTTTGGTTGCCTACTGCGCTACTGCTAAGCCCACTAGTTGTAGCGCCGGAGCACATCACACGCTATAGCTATGTGGCCTGCCCTTTTGGCCCCGGCAGCCTGCTAAGCAGCAGCGCGGCCCGTTTTGGCCGGCGCTACTGGTACATACCAGTAGCATGGGCGTCCAAACAGGCGCTACTACTAAAATTCTATGTATAAGCATTTTTCTAGTAGTGCTCGCAACCAACGCAATAAAGGGGTTGTCAATCCCTTCACGACCACTTGCGAAAGTGAGATCTGATAGAGATTATATGATAAGATAAATATTTTTGGTATTTTTATGATATAGATTGGAAAAGTAATGATGCAAATAAAAGTAGATGAAAAACTTATATGATAAAAGATAGACCCGGGGGCCATAGGTTTCACTAGTGGCTTCTCTCAAGATAGCATAAGTATTACGGTGTGTGAACAAATTACTGTCGAGCAATTGATAGAAAAGCGAATAATTATGAGATTATCTAGGCATGATCATGTATATAGGCATCACGTCTGTGACAAGTAGACCGACTCCTGCCTGCATCTACTACTATTACTCCACACATCGACCGACTCCTGCCTGCATCTAGAGTATTAAGTTCATAAAGAACAGAGTAACGCATTAAGAAAGATGACATGATGTAGAGGGATAAACTCATGCAATATGATATAAACCCCATCTTTTTATCCTCGATGGCAACAATACAATATGTGCCTTGCTGCCCCTGCTATCACTAGGAAAGGACACCGCAAGATTAAACCCAAAGCTAAGCACTTCTCCCATTGCAAGAAAGATCAATCTAGTAGGCCAAACCAAACTGATAATTCAAAGAGACTTGCAAAGATAACTTAATCACACATAAAAGAATTCAGAGGAAATTCAAATATTTCTCATATATAAACTTGACCATAAACCCACAATTCATCGGATCTCGACAAACACACCACAAAAAGAGTTACATCGAATAGATCTCCAAGAAGATCGAGGAGAACTTTGTATTGAGAATCTGAAAGGGCTCGTTATCGACTAGGGGGGGGGTGAATAGGCGATTTTTATGAGAGTCTTCAAAACATGGGAGTTTCAAAGACAAACAATAGAGACAACACTATTCGTATGCAGCAGAAGGTAGACTACACTAGACAAGCCATAGTCAAGTATTCAATGAAGTGAAAGCACGAAGACTAATAGCAACTAGGTAGTAAAGATCAGGATGGAAGATAGTATGAAGCCAATCAGAACAGGTAGTCACACAGTGAAGTCAAACAGATAATGCAAGCAAGCAATGACTTCACGAAGACAAACTGTAAGTAGAGAGAAGTGAGAGATAGAACCAGTAGCTTCAGGAGGACAATGATTTGTTCGACCAGTTCCAGTTGCTCTGACAACTGTACGTCTGGTTAGGGAGGCTGAGATTCAACTCAGAAGACCGCGTCTTCACCTTATTTCCCTTGAGCTAAGGACACCTAGTCCCCGCCCAATCACTCTGGTAAGTCTTCAAGGTAGACTTCCAAACCTTCACAGACTTCGTTCACCGGCAATCCACAATGGTTCTTGGATGCTCAGAACGCGACGCCTAACCGGCTGGAGGATTCACAGTCCTCAAGTGTACCAAGTCTTCAGATCACGCGGACAGAAAGACTTTAGTGATGCCAAACACTCTTTGGGCTTTGGTTAGTTTGGGCTTTGTCCTCGCAAAGATTCTCTCTCGAAAGCTTCGGCGGTGGGTTGCTCTCAAACGACAAAAGACGTGTACTAACTCTGAGCAGCCACCAATTTATGGTGTAGGGGGTGGGCTATTTATAGCCACTGGGCAACCCGACCTGATTTGTCCGAAATGGCCCTGGGTCACTAAGGAACTGACAAGTGTCACAACGGTCAGATTTCAAACACACGCGGTAGCTTGACTTGGGCTACAAGTAAAGCTGACTTATTCGACTCTGGATAAGATTTGCACTCATTGTCTTCCCTCGAAGACGTAGGATTTGGTTGAGCATCACTTCAGTCATTCTGACTTCGTTCACTTGGACCCCATTTAACAGTGCGTGGTTCCTATGACTCAACAAAGAAGAAAAGGAAACAACAAAACAACTAAGTCTTCGCGCTCCATAGTCTTCACTCAATGTCTTCTCGTGTCATAGTCTTCAACGTGAATAGCTTCACAGACCACCATTGTCTTCAATGTCTTCACACATTTTTAGGGGTTATCTCCGGTAGGCGGTTATTCTCAAGAGGAGTGGACTCCGCTCCTCATTCACGAGAAAATGGCTGGTCTTCGGGATGCCTAGTCCCATGCTTTATGCAAACTAAATCAAAATACCTGCAAACAAAGCTCCCCCTGGGACCCGTTGAATGTTGGAGGCACTCGTTGTTTCGAGCAAGCCATGGATTCATGCTTGTGGAGGAGGGGGAGTGTAAACTTTACCATTCTGTTTGGGAACCGCCTATAATTTGTGTAGCATGGAAGATATCGTCGTCTCTTAGTTGTTATGTTGACAATGAAAGTATGCCGCTCAAAATATAATTTATCTCTATTTCAAAACCGAGCTGTAGCACCTCTACAAATCCCTGCTTCCCTCTACGAAGGGCCTATCTATTTACTTTTATGTTGAGTCCTCACCCTTCTTATTAAAAAGCACCCGCTGGAGAGCACACTGATGTTTGCATTCATTATTATTGGTTTATATTATGTATGACTTGACTGGATCTCTTTTACCATGAATTACAATGTTTAGTTAGTCCTTGATCTTTAAAGATGCTCTGCATTTATGTTTTGCGGTCTCAGAAAGGGCTAGCGAGATACCATTTTGTTATATCATGTTATGATTATTTTGAGAAAGTGTTGTCATCCGAGTTTTATTATTATGGCTCGCTAGCTGATTATGCTATTGATATGAGTAATTGTGAGACCTACGTGTTATTGTGAGTATGGTTAGTTCATAATGATTGCTGAAACTTGAATGCTGGCTTTTCATGTTTACAACTACAAGAGCAAACCGAGTTTATAAAAGTTTTTCTTTTTCTCTTTCAGTTTGTCAACTGAATTGCTTGAGGACAAGCAAGGGTTTAAGCTTGGGGGAGTTGATACGTCTCCGTCGTATCTACTTTTCCAAACACTTTTGCCCTTGTTTTGGACTCTAACTTGTATGATTTGAATGGAACTAACCCGGACTGACGCTGTTTTCAGCAGAGTTGCCATGGTGTTGTTTTATGTGCAGAAATAAAAGTTCTCGGAATGACCTGAAACTCCACGGAACACCTTAGAAAAAACAATAAAAAATCCTCGCCAAAGATGAAGACCAGGGGCCCACACCCTGTCCACGAGGGTGGGGGCGCCCCCTGGGCGCGCCCCCTACCTCGTGGGCCCCCTGGTGGCCCTCCGACGCCAACTCCAACTCCATATATTGGCTTTCGGGGAGAAAAAAATGGGAGAGAAGAAATCATCACGTTTTACGATACGGAGCCACCGCCAAGCCCTAATCTCTCTCGGGAGGGCTGATCTAGAGTCCGTTTGGGGCTCCGGAGAGGGGGATTCGTCGCCGTCGTCATCATCAACCATCCTCCATCACCAATTTCATGATGCTCACCACCGTGCGTGAGTAATTCCATCGTAGGCTTGCTGGACGGTGATGGGTTGGATGAGATTTATCATGTAATCGAGTTAGTTTTGTTAGGGTTTGATTCCTAGTATCCATTATGTTCTGAGATTGATGTTGCTATGACTTTGCTATGCTTAATTCTTGTCACTAGGGCCCGAGTGCCATGATTTCAGATCTGAACCTATTATGTTTTCATGAATATATGTGTGTTCTTGATCCTATCTTGCAAGTCTATAGTCACCTACTATGTGTTATGATCCGGCAACCCCGAAGTGACAATAATCGGGACCACTCCCGGTGATGACCATAGTTTGAGGAGTTCATGTATTCACTATGTGCTAATGCTTTGTTCCGGTTCTCTATTAAAAGGAGGCCTTAATATCCCTTAGTTTCCAATAGGACCCCGCTGCCACGGGAGGGTAGGACAAAAGATGCCATGCACGTTATTTTCCATAAGCACGTATGACTATATTCAGAATACATGCCTACATTACATTGATGAACTGGAGCTAGTTCTGTGTCACCCTATGTTATGACTGTTACATGACGAACCACATCCGGCATAATTATCCATCACCAATCCGGTGCCTACGAGTTTTCCATATACTGGTTCTCGCTTATTTACTTTTCCGTTGCTACTGTTACAATCACTACAAAATACCAAAAACATTACTTTTGCTGTCTTTACTTTTGTTACCGTTACCACCACTATCATATTACTTTGATACTAAACACTTTGCTGCAGATACTAAGTTTCCAGGTGTGGTTGAATTGACAACTCAGCTGCTAATACTTGAGAATATTCTTTGGCTCCCCTTGTGTCGAATCAATAAATTTGGGTTGAATACTCTACCCTCAAAAACTGTTGCGATCCCCTATACTTGTGGGTTATCAGATACCATAATCCTAATGTTGGGGTGTAAGCCATATATCGAAGAATTCGCTTCACAGCTAAGTGATGCGATTCCTTTGGTGCCGCTTGGAATCGGGCACACATGCAAACACTAAGCATTATATCTGGCCTAGATGCACATAAATAAAGCAAAGAACCAATCATGGAGTGGTATACCTTTTGATCGAACTCTTTACCATTGTCGTCGGGACCCAGATGACTTTTGGTTGGCATTGGCGTCGTGTATCCTTTGCAGCCTTGCATTCCAAACTTCTTCAGGCAGTCTTTGAGGTATTTTTCTTGATAGATGAAGATGTCGTTTCGTTGCTGACGGATTTGGAGACCCAGAAAGAACTTCAGCTCGCCCATCATGGACATCTGATATTGCTCTTGCATCATGTGACCAAACTCATCACTGTATTTCTTGTTGGGGCAGCCGAAGATAATGTCATCCACATAGATTTGGCACACAAATAGTTCACTATCATATGTCTTCGTGAAGAGTGTAGGATCTAGTGAACCAGGTTTGAAGACTTTGCTCTTCAGGAAGTCTTTGAGCGTATCATACCAAGCACGAGGGGCTTGTTTGAGACCATACAGTGCCTTGTTGAGCTTGTATACCATATCAGGATGTTTTGGATCTTCAAAGCCAGGAGGTTGTGTGACATATACTTCTTCTATCTTTCCATTAAGTAAAGCACTCTTCACATCCAGTGGAAGGAATTGACTTCGATGAAACATTTCCATTAAGTAATGCCCACAGAAATTGGTTAGTTGTGTTGCTCTTTGTAGAACCACGAAGTATGTCAAGAGGGGGGGGTGATTAGACTACTTGACCAAATAAAAACTTAACCTTTTCCCAATTTTAGAGTTTTACAGATTTTAGCTATCTTAGGACAAGTCAAGCAATCATCACACGAATCAAGCAAGCATGCAAATAGTATATAGGCAGCGGAAATTAAAGCATGCAACTTGCAAGAAAGTAAAGGGAAGGGTCTGGAGGATTCAAACGCAATTGGAGACACGGATGTTTTTGGCGTGGTTCCATTAGGTGGTGCTATCGTACATCCACATTGATGGAGACTTCAACCCACGAAGGGTAATGGTTGCGCGAGTCCACGGAGGGCTCCACCCACGAAGGGTCCACGAAGAAGCAACCTTGTCTATCCCACCATGGCCGTCGCCCATGAAGGACTCGCCTCACTAGCGGTAGATCTTCACGAAGTAGGCGATCTCCTTGCCCTTACAAACTCCTTGGTTCAACTCCACAATCTTGTCGGAGGCTCCCAAGTGACACCTAGCCAATCTAGGAGACACCACTCTCCAAGAAGTAATAAATGGTGCGTTGATGATGAACTCCTTGCTCTTGTGCTTCAAATGATAGTCTCCCCAACACTCAACTCTCTCTCATAGGATTTGGATCTGGTGGAAAGAGGGTTTGAGTGGAAAGCAACTTGGGTAAGGCTAGAGATCAAGATTCATATGGTAGGAATGGAATATCTTGGCCTCAACACATGAGTAGGTGGTTCTCTCTCAGAAATGGTAAGTTGGAAGTGTAGGTTTAGTCTGATAGCTCTCTCCGCAAATGAAGAGGAGGTGGAGGGGTATATATAGCCTCCACACAAAATCTAACCATTACACACAATTTACCAAACTCGGTGGGACCGATTCAACAGACTCGGTCAGACCGATTTAGTAAACCTAGTGACCGTTAGTGATTTTCGGTGGGACTGACATGCAACTCGGTGAGACCGATACGATTAGGGTTAGGGCATAACATAATCTCGGTAAGACCGATTACACAAACTCGGTGAGACCGATTTTGGTAATAAGCTTTCCAGAGAGTTGGTCAGGTAAACTCGGTGGGACCGATTTGCTCTTTTTGGTGAGACCGAAATGTTACAAAAAGGAAACAGAGAGTTTACATTGTAATCTCGGTGGAACCGATCGCTCACTTCGGTTAGACCGAAACGTTACGAAGGGAAACAGAGAGATTACAATCCCATCTCGGTGAGACCGAGATCCCTATCGGTAGGACCGATTTGCTTAGGGTTTGTGGCAGTGGCTATGACATTTGAAATCGGTGGCGCCGGGTTGGAAGAATCGGTGTGACCGATTTTGGCTTTGGGTTTAGGTCATTTGTGGATGTGAGAAAGTAGCTTAGGGTTTTGGAGCATATCACTAAGCACATGAAGCAAGAGGCTCATTAAGTAACACCTCATCCCTCCTTGATAGTATTGGCTTTTCCTATGGACTCAATGTGATCTTGGATCACTAAAATATAAATGAAGAGTCTTTGAGCTTTTGAGCTTGAGCCAATCCTTTGTCCTTAGTATTTTGAGGGGTCCACTTTCATCATCCATGCCATGACATTCATTGAGCATTCCTGAAATAATAGTCTTGGAATAGCATTAGCTCAATGAGCTATATGTTGTTATGAATTACCAAAACCACCTAGGGATAGTTTCACTTTCAATCTCCCCCTTTTTGGTAATTGATGACAACATATAGATCAAAGCTTCGACAAATGATAATAAGATTGAAAAACGTCGTCGCTTTGAGAAGTATGTGATAAGCAAGAGCTCCCCCTAAATTTGTGCATAGTTTAAAATTTGCTTTGGACTGCAAATGCACAAGGAATTAGGCTCATGGGTTACTCTTTCATGTCACATACATCTTGGTGGAGCGCTCAAAATGATAAATATTGAATACATGCACTCATCGCCAAGCAAAGTGAATGATCACATAGGATAGATAAGATAATAGCAGCAAACATGCATAAGTGTAGCTTATGATCAAACACATGATCATCAATGTCTCACAAAATAGCATAGTATCTCAAGCAATCAAAAGCAAACCAGTTTGAACCACCAAAGTAAGAGAGAATAAAAGCAACACACTCTCTCTCGAAGCCTATGATCTATACACCCCCCCCCTTTGGCAACAAGTTACCAAAAAGTTCATAGAAAATGCATAGTGCTAGATGGACTCTCAGGCTTGATCTTCACTTGGTGGTGTAGAGATGGCTCCTTGGACGAAGGCTTCAGTTGATGTAGAGGGAGCTGGAGGAGTTGGTGCTGGAGCTGGTTGCACTGGAGCTGTAGGAGCTGTAGCTGGTGTAGATGATGTGGCTCTGGTGTCTGGCACGGGCACAGCAGCTGACCTCTGAGCTCTAGGCACTCGGGCAAAGACATTAGTGGTAGTCTTGCCCTTCCTCTCCTGCATGTCATCCTGTAGCTGCTCCACAACTGACTGAATCTCAGTTACCTTGACATCTAGTTCATAGAATTTTTGTTCCATGATTCTCTCCAAGCTCTCCTGATTTTGAGTGAGGGTGGCCAATCCCTTCTCAATCCTCAGAGATGATGCTATCAAGTAACCAAGCTGCTCCTGCTTGTTCTTCAAGAAATACTCAGATGCCTCCTCTTGAGTTGGCATCTTGGCAGCCTTCTCCTTCCTTGCCTTCTCCTTCCTTGCCTTCTCCTTCTTCTCTTGAGCTTGAACTGATGATGGATCATCCTCATTCATGACAACCTCATTGTCCTCAAAGTCTGGATAAAGTGGAAAATGTTCCCTATCCAATAGATATTTTCCTGTGCCCATCTTTGAGTTAATCAACTCCTGAATCTGAGGGGCATATCCACAACTCCTCTTATGATCTGCTGCAGTCCTCTTAATGGTTTCGACTATAAGGCTCATGACCTTGAATTTCTGTGGCACATCGAATAAATGCAACATATTGATTGCATGCCCTCTGATCATGCTATGGTCACCAGACTTAGGCAATAGAGTGTGCCTTAGGATCCAATTGATTGTAGGCAGCCTTGATAGGAGAAAGTGGACTGATCCAAAAGAGAAAGTTTCTAGGGCTTTGTCTAGGATCTCCTTGTACATATGTGCCATGGTATTGTGTCCCATTTTCTTCTTGGCATATACATCCAGGTCATCATCATTTTCCTTTGGGGCATTTATCAGTTTTGCCCACTACTCAACAGTTGACTGGTACCTTGTACCTTTAAACATCCAAACAATCCTCCCATCTGGATAGAAGTGTGCTGTGGAGTAGAACTGCATGATAAGTTCATCATTCTAGTTTGTGAGCTTTTGCCCAACAAAATCTGCAACTCCACAAGCAACAAAGCTGTCTTACACTCCAGGATAGTGCTCTTCATTTTCCTTTATGTAGGTCCAGTCGACCCACCTCATATCACAAACTATGGGCTTCTTATACAATACAGTTGTCTCATAGAAGTCCTGATGTTCCTTTGTATGGAACCTATAATCAACAACAGGTCTTCTCCTTGTGGCATATGGATCTGCCATCCTCCATAGCCTCAATCCCGAGTCTTTTCTGATGTTCATGTCCTCAGCCACAGGATGGACATCATTATGATCTGGTATCTTGGGCTTGAGCTTCCTCAGAGCTTGTCCTTCTTCATCTTCCTCCTCAGCAACCTCAGGCACTGGGGCCTTGTTCTTCTCAGCAGCTGCAATACTCCTGGTATTCCTCTTTGGTGCAGTCTTGGCCTTGGGGGCAGCTTTGGGTGCTTCCTTGGGCTTAGATGTTGCAGCCCCTGATCTAATAGCATCACCCATAAGCTTTGGTGCCTTTGGTGCTGGTGCAGCAAGCTCTTCTTCTTCTTCCATCATGGAAGGTTGACCAACAACTCTGGCCATGGTCTTCTTGACCCTTTCCTTCCTCTTCTTTCCTTTAGCAGCTGGCTCTTTGGGATCAGGCTTTTCAGGCAGTTGAGTTGAGACTCTGACTTTGGACATTGGCTGTCTTCCTGCAGGCCTTTTAATCTTCATGCCTGGCTTTGTATGCTTTGCTGAGCCATACTCCTTTTTGAGCACTACCTTCTTGGAGGTAGCCTCATCCTCTTCAACTCTATAATCCTCATCTTCAGAGTCTGAAGTTCTCTTCTTCCTTTGCCTGGTAGCAGCCTTAGGCAGGTTGCTAGGAGTGCTCCTGCTGCCTTCATCTGAAGTGCTGGAGGGACTAGTGCCCGCACTCATGTGAATCTGCTCTGCTGACCTGTTCTAGCTGTCACTCTGGTCTGACATGCCGCAAACACTGACTGCTGACCCTGTGAAGAGTTATAGATGAGATAGAGTGGATGAGCATCACAAAATGCAGAGATTTTTGCAAAAGAATGATTCAAAAATTCAGTTTTAGTTTTCCACAGAAAGCATTTCGGATCAACCGAATCTCAAACTCGGTGATACCGAAGCAGTTTTGGAACCTAAACTGATGAACTCGGTTGGACCGAGTCACAGTTCGGTGGCACCAAGACTACTAGGGTTTCACAAAGTCCTAAAATCGGTCGCACCGATTAGCAATTCTCGGTCAGACCGAGAGTTACTTGTGCAATGGCATGAGCCAAATTGGTGGGACCGAGTTTTTCAACTCGGTGGGTCCGAGATGGTTTCGGCGGAAACCTAACCCTAAATTTTCAAATCTCATCTAATCTACGAATTGCATTGACTGGATAGGAGTGTTTCAATCATGGCAAGAATCAATAAGAACACAATGTGCTAGGAATCGGACGAGGATAGCACTATGATCGAGTCCATACCCTAGTTCGGTGATGAACTCGCCACAGCGGCAACGGCGGGGTTGAATTCCGTTGACGGCAGCGGAGACCAGCGATAGGAGGCGGCTGGCGACGAGGAGATGATCCGGAGACCTTGGAAGCAGAGCGAGCTATTGCGCGGGCGAAGGGGTTCGGAGGAATTTCCAAATTTTTGCCCGTGACTATATATAGCCCGACCCTGTCGGTGTGACCGAGTGGAACAACTCGGTGGCACCGAGATGCATAACTGTGTTCAGTTACAGCAACTCAGTGTGACCGAAAAGTTCAAATCTGTTGCACCAAGATCGAAAACCTAGATCGACTTAGTGATCTCAGTAGGACCGAAATGGAGGAATCGGTTGGACCGAGAATCACAAAGAAGTTTTGGAAGTTTAAGTCTATGACGAATCGAGGACTCCGAGTGCTCCTCACACAGAATGGTTCGAATCTGACTTGACCAAATTTTGTGATGTAGCATGAATAGAGTTTGAGACGAGAAAAGCATAGATAGCTAGAGAAAGTTCTTAGGCATTCTTGTCCATCCACTTGGCCAAAGGAAGCAAGAACCAAACAATCAAAACAACAAGTGGATGTCCTTGAATGAGTACAATATGCACCAACATGCTCACACAATAAGATAGCAAATGAAATATGTGGCAAAGCATGCACAACCAATTCTAACATCTATCAAACAATTGGCGATGACTAGGTCATCTATATATGAGTATATTGACTTAGGAGTCAAATGATAAACATTTGATCATAGGTCATACTCATCGTTTGAGCTCAAGTGGGGTTACCACTTTTACATAATGCATTGATGTGTTCACACCATTAGAGTTGCTTTGACTCAATTCTTAGAGTTAAGCTCCCCCTAGATGTGAGATCCCCTTTTAGAGGGATGAACTAACCTTGGGTTTTGTCGATGATGACTTCATGTAGGTGTTGAAGACGTGGATGCTCAATGTTGATGTAGATCATTTGGAGCAATCCTTTGGAGTGAGTTGCACTTTCAACTTGCCTACATGGGTTAGTCCCACAAGGAACAAACAAGAATATCCAAAGACATAGAGTGATGCACACACAAGATGATGTCCATGAAAACATTAGGTTACCTTGTCCCTTGCCTTACCAACATGAGGGTTTGTGACTCCTTGAACTAGTGCAAGATGTGGAAGTTTATTGCACTTGTCATTGCCATAATGATATGAGTGAAGAATGTTGGCGGAGTCACCCTCAAGAACTCTCTAGTTCTTCTTCTTCGGGATCCACATCATCTTGATGGGAATCCTTGGAGTTGTAGTTGTACTTGATGAAGTAGAGCTTGACATAGTCTTGGGAATCCACTTGACCGAGACCTTAGGTGCTTCTACAACTGCATCAATCTCTTCTTGAAGCTTGTCCTTGCCTTTGTTCTTGTGGTCTTGTGGTGGAAGATCATCTTGAGCTTGTGTTCCCTTGAAGGAAGTAGGATCATACTTCTCTTGTTGAGGAACAAACTTCGTCTTGGGGTATTGATATTCTTCCCACTCAACTCCATTGGCATTGAACTTTCGTTCAAAACCAACACCTTGATTCTTCCGGTGTCTTCCTTGCTTGCGTACAATTTCCTCGAATTGCTTACTGCCGGCAAGGCTCTTGTAAACACCTTTCTCTATAATTCCCTTCAATAAGCTATTTTCTTGCTCAAGTGTAACTTGGCTAAGAGAATCATTAGTGGAATCAAGAGAACTACTAGAAGCAACAATATTGGATTTGACATTATTATTGTTACTACTAGAGGAAGTATCTTTCTTGTACTTGTTACTAGACTTGACTTGAGGCATGTAAGTAGATAGGAGTAAACGCTTGGCAATGTAAGAAGAACTTTTCTTACGGAGATCATCATTGATTGCTTTTAAGAACTCATGCTCTTGCTCAAGATTGAGCTTTTCAAAGCGTAACTTCTCATGAGCCCTTAAAAGTTCTCGATGATCTTCGAAGATAATTTCATGAGCCAACTTAAGAGTGTTTAGTTCTTTAGTTAGTAGCTCAATTTTCTCCTTATCATTGTCATTCGTTTGATTAGCATGATTAATTGACATTTCATCATAGTATTCATCACTAGAGTTGTCAACAAGTAAATCATCATCCACAAGCAAGTCATCTTCATCACTATTGAAATCAACACACTCAGGATGTGTTACCTTTGGACCTTTGGCCATGAAGCATCTTCCAATTCCTTCATTTGGTGAATCAAATATGTCGTAGGAGTTGGTTGACACAAGTGCTAGACCAGCAACACCTTCATCTTGAGTATATTCGGAGTCGGAGTGATAGCTTCTCTCGGAGTGATGGTCGGAGTCGGAGCCGGATACCCATTCACCAACATGAGCTTGATGTCTTCGTTTTGTGTAGCTCCTTGATGACTTGTCCTTCCTTTCTGAATCCTTGCTTCTCCGTGAGGGTCTTCGTTCATAACGATCATATCTACTCCTCCTCTCTCTTGGTGGTGATTCTTCTCTTTTGCTTCTTCTTTTTGGAGAATCTTCTCTTCTTTTGTAGGGTGCCGTACACTCATTGGAGTAGTGTCCAGGCTTCCCACAATTGTAGCAATTGCTCTCTCGACTAGAAGATCTTTTGTCATGATAAGACCTTGGCTTGGAGCTTCTTTCTTTGCTTCTGCTCTTGTAGAATTTGTTGAAGTTCTTCACCATTAAGCTCAATTCTTCATTGAAGGTTTGTTTCTCACTTGATGATGTGGGGGCTTCACTTGAGGCTTTGTAAGCACCACTTGACTTGTTGTGAAGTTCCTCCTTATCCTTGAGTGACATCTCATGAGCAACAATTCTTCCAATGACTTCCGTTGGCTTGAGATCTTTGTAGTTTGGCATCATTTGGATCAATATGCACACGGTATCATACTTTCCATCCAATGCTCTTAGGATCTTCTTGATGATGAATCTATCGGTCATCTCTTCACTCCCTAAGCCGGCAATCTCATTTGTGATAAGTGCAAGCCTAGAGTACATTTCAGCGACACCTTCACCATCCTTTATTTTGAACTTGTCAAGCTGACTTTGGAGCACATCCAACTTGGATTCCTTGACGGATTCAGTACCTTCGTGCATATCAATCAAAGTATCCCAAATTTCCTTTGCATTCTCAAGACGGCTGATTTTGTTGAATTCTTCAGGGCACAATCCGTTGAAGATGATATCACAAGCTTGACCGTTGTATTGCAGCATCTTCAATTCTTCCGCATTAGCTTCACGGTTCGGCTCTCTCCCATCAAAGAATTCACCTTGCAAGCCAATACAAATAATTTCCCAAACAACGGGGTTATGTCCGAGAATATGCATTTTCATCTTATGCTTCCAACTAGCAAAGTTAGTACCATCAAAGTAAGGACCTCTACGGTGATAGTTTCCCTCGCTAGACGCCATACTCTCCTAGGTTGTGAAACCAAGGCTATGACCACCAAAGGTATGGAAATCAAAGCAAATGGAGACCAAAGCTCTGATACCACTTGTAGGACCACGAAGTATGTCTAGAGGGGGGGTGATTAGACTACTTGACCAAATAAAAACTTAACATTTTCCCAATTTTAGAGTTTGATAGATTTTAGCTATCTGAGGACAAGTCAAGCAATCATCACACGAATCAAGCAAGCATGCAAAGAGTATATAGGCAGCGGAAATTAAAGCATGCAACTTGCAATAAAGTAAAGGGAAGGGTTTGGAGAATTCAAACGCAATTGGAGACACGGATGTTTTTGGCGTGGTTCCGATAGGTGGTGCTATCGTACATCCACGTTGATGGAGACTTCAACCCACGAAGGGTAACGGTTGCGCGAGTCCACGGAGGGCTCCACCCACAAAGGGTCCACGAAGAAGCAACCTTGTCTATCCCACCATGGTCGTCGCCCATGAAGGACTTGCCTCACTAGCGGTAGATCTTCATGAAGTAGGCGATCTCATTGCCCTTACAAACTCCTTGGTTGAACTCCACAATCTTGTCGGAGGCTCCCAAGTGACACCTAGCCAATCTAGGAGACACCACTCTCCAAGAAGTAACAAATGGTGCTCTTGTGCTTCAAATGATAGTCTCCCCAACACTCAACTCTCTCTCATAGGATTTGGATCTGGTGGAAAGAGGGTTTGAGTGGAAAGCAACTTGGGGAAGGCTAGAGATCAAGATTCATATGGTAGGAATGGAATATCTTGGCCTCAACACATGAGTAGGTGGTTCTCTCTCAGAAATGGTAAGTTGGAAGTGTAGGTTTAGTCTGATAGCTCTCTCCACGAATGAAGAGGAGGTGGAGGGGTATATATAGCCTCCACACAAAATCTAACCGTTACACACAATTTACCAAACTCGGTGGCACCGATTCAACAGACTCGGTCAGACCGATTTAGTAAACCTAGTGACCGTTAGTGATTTTCGGTGGGACTGACATGCAACTCGGTGAGACCGACTCGGTTAGGGTTAGGGCATAACGTAATCTCGGTAAGACCGATTACACAAACTCGGTGAGACCGATTTTGGTAATAAGCTTTCCAGAGAGTTGGTCAGGTAAACTCGGTGGGACCGATTTGCTCTTTTCGGTGAGACCGAAATGTTACAAAAAGGAAACAGAGAGTTTACATTGCAATCTCGGTGGGACCGATCGCTCACTTCAGTTAGACCGAACCGTTACGAAGGGAAACAGAGAGATTACAATCCCATCTCGGTGAGACCGAGATCCCTATCGGTAGGACCGATTTGCTTAGGGTTTGTGGCAGTGGCTATGACATTTGAAATCGGTGGCGCCGGGTTGGAAGAATCGGTGTGACCAATTTTGGCTTTGGGTTTAGGTCATTTGTGGATGTGAAAAAGTAGCTGAGGGTTTTGGAGCATATCACTAAGCACATGAAGCAAGAGGCTCATTAAGCAACACCTAATCCCTCCTTGATAGTATTGGCTTTTCCTATGGACTCAATGTGATCTTGGATCACTAAAATATAAAATGAAGAGTCTTTGAGCTTTTGAGCTTGAGCCAATCCTTTGTCCTTAGTATTTTGAGGGATCCACTTTCATCATCCATGCCATGCCATTCATTGAGCATTCCTGAATAATAGTCTTGGAATAGCATTAGCTCAATGAGCTATATGTTGTTATGAATTACCAAAACCACCTAGGGATAGTTGCACTTTCACTCTTTGAGTTGCTTTTGAACGAGTGAGTGGACCATGTGCATTCAAGCTGTCAATTATCTTCTCAATCTGAACTTCATTTGCAACACGAGGATGAACAGGACGAAGATTTTGCTCTTGCTGATCAATGTCATTATTTGGGGGATTGTCTTCAGGCTGAGCACTGTCTTCAGGTTGATTAGGTGCAGAAATGATAAGCTCCTCTTCAGTTTGATTCTCAGAAGGTATGATATCTCCAATTCCCATCTGCTTGATAGATTCACTTGGAGGTACTTCATCTAGCACATTTGGCAGGTGCTCTCTTTGCGAGCCGTTAGTCTCATTGAACCGCACATCCACAGTTTCAACCACTTTATAGTGAAAGAGGTTGAAGACTCTGTAGGAGTGCGAATACTTTCCATAACCAAGCATAAAACCTCCATGTGCTTTCGGTGCAAATTTTGACGTGTGATGTGGATCCTTGATCCAGCACCTAGCACCAAATACTTTGAAGTAGCTTACATTTGGCTTCTTACCAGTTAGGAGTTCATAGGACGTTTTCTTTAGAAGCTTGTGAAGATAAACACGGTTGATGATGTGGCAAGCAGTGTCAATGGCTTCAGGCCAGAACTTCCGTGGAGTCTTGTACTCATCAACCATCGTTCGAGCCATCTCAATGAGAATTCTGTTCTTGCGCTCTACGATGCCATTCTGCTGAGGTGTATAGGGAGTAGAGAACTCATGAGTGATACCCAGAGTATCCACATAGAGGTCGAGGCCGGTGTTCTTGAACTCAGTGCCGTTGTCGCTTCTGACGTGCTTGATCTTGACACCATAGTTCGTCATGGCACGAGTGGCAAAGCGTCTGAAGACATCCTGCACTTCAGTCTTGTAGAGGATTATATGCACCCAGGTATATCAAGAGTAATCATCAACAATGACAAAGCCATAGAGGCAAGCAGTTGCAATGAGAGTAGAGTAGTGAGTAGGGCCGAATAAGTCCACGTGTAGCAGCTCGAAGGGTTGAGATATAGTCATGATTGTCTTCGAGCGATGCTTGGCCCTGGTCATCTTTCCAGCTTCGCAGGCACCACACAGATGATCCTTCTTGAACTTGACGCCTTCGATGCCCATGACATGCTTCTTCTTTGCGAGAGTGTGCAAGTTCTTCATGCCAGCATGTCCTAGCCTTCGATGCCAAAGCCAGCATTCTGAAGCCTTTGCTAGAAGACATACGGCCATCTGTGGTCCTGCTGAGAAATCTACCATATATAGATCATCTTTCCGATATCCTTCAAAGACTAGAGACTTGTCAGATTCCATTAGTATAAGGCATCGATATTTTCCAAAAAGCACAATCATGTTTAAGTCACAAAGCATTGAGAGAGACATTAAGTTGTAACCAAGGGATTCAACAAGCATCACTTTATCCATGTGCTGATCCCTTGATATTGCAACTCTACCTAGACCCAATACCTTGCTTTTACCAGTGTCAGCAAATGTGATGTGACTTTTGTCTGATGGACGTAGCGTTGAATCCATTAGAAGACTTCGATCGCCAGTCATGTGATTAGTGCATCCACTGTCCATAATCCATTCTGAAGTACGAGGTGTCATAGCCTATAGTGCAGTTTGGGGGATAGGCTTCACCAAGCGAGTTGTGAAGCATAAACATTTGACGAACAAGTGGAACATGAAAATTCAGATGTTGGTTAGGATAGATAGGATGAGTGTCAAGGAATCCTGGAACGAAGTACATAGTAAGACCATTTGGGCATTTTATCTTGCGCCCCACAAGATGTTTAAGGTCCCCAGCATTAGTTTTTGATGCCTTTGATTTCCGGCTGGAGACCTTTCCCTGCGAAAGAGAGTTAAGTTTTCTTAACCACCCACATTTTCATGGGCGGCTTAGAAGCAATGAGTCTAAGTGCAGCATCTGAGAATTTCGGCTTTGGAGCCCTAGTAAATAGCCTTGCAGGAGGAGAATAATACTCATAGGAATAAGCAGAAAAGTTCTTTGTTCTATGAACATAGCGGTTTGAGGAAACACACTCATATTCATGGGTCTGAGTATGATTTCCCTGCAAAACATTGACGTTAGGGTGACTCAGATGAGTCCTCGGTCTGTATGAAGCTTTTGGACCATGTGAAGCCTTTGGTATGGGGTTTGTCTTCTTCACAGGTGGTGTCATGATGACATTCACCGGAATATTCTCAAGGCAACTTTTGGGAACCCATATCTTCTTCATAGGTGCCCATTCCTGCAGTTAGTACCAATATACTTGGCAAACACTTCACCATTCTGAGTCTTAAACAGTTTATAGTTTGCATCAAGGGATTCATCAATGATAATGGGATTAGCACAAGTGAAACCAGACAAGGTGGATGGATCTACTGAAGGTTCCTTTGCAGCAACCCATGTGGTTTTGGGGTACTGCTCAGGCTTCCAGTACGACCCATCAACATTCATTTTCCTCTCGAACCCAACACCCTCTTTTTAGGGTTTCGGTTCAGAATCTGCTTTTTGAGGACATCACATAATGTCTGATGTCCTTTGAGACTTCTGTACATCCCCGTCTCAAGCAGTGTCTTCAACCTGGCATTCTCATCAGCAATAGTAGTGGTATCCTCAGCAGAGGGGTTAGTTACCACTTCAGCAGTTGAAGATATTGCAACAGCAGTAGCAGTAGAGCATTCAGCAACAGAGGTAGCGTTATCATGCTCAATGCATTTTAGACATGGTGGGTTCAAATCCTTCCTGAGCGGGACTGATCTGTTGAGCGCGAAGTCACTCATTCTCATTTTGAAGATCTTCATGATCTGATCTCAATTTCTCAAGTTCCTGCTTCCTTTGAAGATAATCATAGGAAAGCTTTTCATGAGAAGTTGAGAGCGATTCATGTCGACCTTCAAGTTCCTGGTACTTAACATGAAGATTTTTGATGTATTCAGTTAAGGACTGAGACTTGGTCATTTCCGCGTCCAACAGGTCATCGCTTTTGTCTAATAGTTTTTGAGTATGTTCCATAGCTTTCTGTTGTTCAGTTGCAATTTTAGCAAGTGTTTTGTAACTAGGTTTGGATTCACAATTAGAGTCATCTTCACTTGATGTTTTAAAGTAAGCATCGCATGATTTTACCTTGGCACCACATGCCATGAAGCAGTAGGTGGGAGGCGAGTCGTCCTTGTCATTATCATCAGTGTTGGTGACAGAGCCATTGTCTTCGGTGTTGAAGATGGACTTGGCGACGTAAGCTGTAGCTAGAGCCAGACTCGCAACACTAGAGTCAGACTCCACCTCCGCCTCCTCAGAAGCGGACTCCTCCTCTGAATCCATTTCCTTGCCAACAAAAGCACGGGCCTTGCTAGATGAGCTCTTCTTGTGTGATGAAGACTTGGAAGAAGACTTAGAAGAAGACTTTGAGGATTTCTTCTTCTTCTTGTCATCAGAATCATATTCTTTTCTCTTCTTCTTCTTCTTCTTCTCATTGTCCCACTGTGGACACTCAGAGATGTAGTGACCAGGTTTCTTGCACTTGTGACAGGTTCTCTTCTTGTGGTCATAGGCAGAAGCTTCATCATTCCTTGAGCTGGATCGTGAAGACTTTCTGAAGCCTTTCTTCTTGGTGAATTTCTGGAACTTCTTCACAAGCATAGCAAGCTCCTTTCCAATGTCTTCAGGATCACCAGAACTGCAGTCAGATTCTTCTTCAGATGAGGAAGCAGCAGCCTTTGCCTTCAAAGCGCGAGTTGGGCCATAGTTGGGGCCATAGATATCTCGTTTCTCAGATAGCTGATACTCATGTGTGTTGAGCCTCTCAAGTATGTCAGATGGATCGAGAGACTTGAAATCAGGGCGTTCTTGTATCATCTGGGCTAAAGTGTCAAATGAGCTGTCAAGAGATCTCAGTAGTGTCTTCACTATCTCATGCTTCGTGATCTCAGTGGCGCCGAGTGCTTGGAGATCATTTGTGATATCAGTGAGGCGATCAAACGTGAGCTGGACATTCTCGTTGTCGTGTCTCTTGAAGCGGTTGAAGAGGTTGCAGAGAGTACTAATCCGTTGATCTCGCTGAGTTGAGACGCCTTCATTGACCTTGGGGAGCCAGTACCAGACTAGCTTCGATATTTCCAGAGCACTCACATGACCATACTGTCCTTTGGTAAGGTGCCGCAGATGATGTTCTTGGCGGTAGAGTCCAGTTGAATAAACTTCTTGACATCAGCAGGGATGACACCTTCACCAGTCTTCGAACGCTGTTCTTGACGACATACCATAGATCGACATCTATGGCTTCAAGATGCATGCGCATCCTATTATTCCAGTAGGGATATTTAGTGCCATCGAAAATGGGGCACACAGCGGAGACTTTGATTATCCCTGCAGTCGACATAGTTGAAACTCTAGGTGGTTAAACCGAATCACACAGAACAAGGGAGTACCTTGCTCTGATACCAATTGAAAGGGCTAGTTATCGACTAGTGAATAGGCAATTTTTATGGGAGTCTTCAAAACATGGGAGTTTCAAAGACAAACAATAGAAACAACACTATTCATATGCAGCGGATGGTAGACTATACTAGACAAGCCATAGTCAAATATTCAGTGAAGTGAAAGCACGAAGACTAATAGCAGCTAGGTAGTAAAGATCAGGATGGAAGATAGTATGAAGCCAATCAGAACAGGTAGTCACACAGTGAAGTCAAACAGATAATGCAAGCAAGCAATGACTTCAGGAAGACAAACTGTAAGTAGAGAGAAGTGAGAGATAGAACCAGTAGCTTCAGGACATCAAGGATTTGTTCGACCAGTTCCAGTTGCTGTGACAACTGTACGTCTGGTTAGGGAGGCTGAGATTCAACTCAGAAGACCGCGTCTTCACCTTATTCCCTTTGAGCTAAGGACACATAGTCCCCACACAATCACTCTGGTAAGTCTTCAAGGTAGACTTCCAAACCTTTCACAGACTTCGTTCACCGGCAATGCACAATGGCTCTTGGATGCTCAGAACGCGATGCCTAACCGGCTGGAGGATTCACAGTCCTCAAGTGTAACAAGTCTTCAGATCACGCGGACAGAAAGACTTCAGTGATGCCAAACACTCTTTGGGCTCTGGGTGATTTGGGCTTTGTCCTCGCAAGGATTCTCTCCTGAAAGCTTCGGCGGTGGGTTGCTCTCAAATGACAAAAGCTGTGTACTAACTCTGAGCAGCCACCAATTTATGGTGTAGGGGGTGGGCTATTTATAGTCACTGGGCAACCCGACGTGATTTGTCCGAAATGACCCTGGGTCACTAAGGAACTGACACGTGTCACAACGGTCAGATTTCAAACACACGCGACAGCTTGACTTGGGCTACAAGTAAAGCTGACTTATCCGACTCTGGATAAGATTTGCACTCATTGTCTTCGCTCGAAGACATAGGATTTGGTTGAGCATCACTTCAGTCATTCTGACTTTGTTCACTTGGACCCCACTTAATAGTGCGGTGGTTCCTATGACTCAACAAAGAAGAAAAGGAAACAACAAAACAACTAAGTCTTCGCGCTCCATAATCTTCACTCAGTGTCTTCTCGTGTCATAGTCTTCAACGTGAATAGCTTCACAGACCACCATTGTCTTCAATGTCTTCACACATTTTTAGGGGTCATCTCCGGTAGGTAAACCAAATCAATGAGGGACTACTACCTGTGTTATCCTGCAATTCTCACAAACACATTAGTCCCTCAACCAGGTTTGTCATCAATACTCCAAAACCAACTAGGGGTGGCACTAGATGCACTTACAGAATCAAAGAGAGAGAAGAAGCCATCTAGCTAATAACTATGGACCCGAAGGTCTGTGGTAAACTACTCACAACTCATCGGAAGGGCCTTGGAGGTGATGTAGAGGCCCTCCATGGTCGATTCCCCCTCCGGAGGAGCGCTGATGAAGGATCCAAGATGGGATCTCGCGGATACAGAAGGTTGCGGCGGTAGAATTAGGTTTTTGTGGTCTGTTCTGATGTTCTCGGGGTATGTGTGTATATATAGGAGGAAGAAGTAGGTCAGTGGATGCCCAAGGGGCCCACGAGGGTGGGGGCGCGCCGGGCACCCTCGTGGCCGCCTCGGTTGTTGCTTGACGTCCACTCCAAGTCTCCAGGTTTGCATTTGTTCCGAAAAGATCGCTCCCGGAAATTTCATCGCGTTTGGACTTTGTTTGATATTCCTTTTCTTCGAAACACTGAAATAGGCAAAAAAAACAATTCGGGCTAGGCCTCCGGTTAGTAGGTTAGTCCCAAAAATGGTATAAAAGTGTAAAGTAAAGGCCATAAACATCCAAAATGGGTAATATAATAGCATGTAACAATCAAAAATTATAGATACGTTGGAGACGTATCACTCTACTAGACTAGCTCGTTGATCAAAGATGGTTAAGTTTCCTAACTATAGACATGTGTTGTTGTTTGATAAACAGGATCACATCATTAGGAGAATGATGTGATGGACAAGACCCATTTTTAGCTTAGCATTATGATCGTTCAGTTTTATTGCTATTGCTTTCTTCATGTCAAATACATATTCCTTCGACTATGAGATTATGCAACTCCCGGATACCGGAGGAATGCCTTGTGTGCTATCAAACGTCACATGGTATCTGGGTGATTATAAAGATGAAGGAAATATGCCCTAGAGGAAATAATAAAGTTATTATTTATTTCCTTATATCATGATGAATATTTATTCTTCATGCTAGAATTGTATTAACCAGAAACATAATACATGTGTGAATACATAGACAAACTTAATGTCACTAGTATGCCTCTACTTGCCTAGATCATTAATCAAAGATGGTTATGTTTCCTAACCATAGACATGAGTTGTCATTTGATTAACGGGATCACATCATTAGTAGAATGATGTGATTGACATGACCCATTCCATTAGCTTAGCACTTGATCGTTTAGTATATTGCTATTGCTTTCTTCATGACTTATACATGTTCCTACAACTATGAGATTATGCAACTCCCGTTTACCGGAGGAACACTTTGTGTGCTACCAACCATCACAACGTAACTGGGTGATTATAAAGGAGCTCTACAGGTGTCTCCAAAGGTACATGTTGAGTTGGCATATTTCGAGATTAGGTTTTGTCACTCCGATTGTCGGAGAGGTATCTCTGGGCCCTCTCGGTAATGCACATCACTATAAGCCTTGCAAGAAATGTAACTAATGAGTTAGTTACGGAATGATGCATTGCATAACGAGTAAAGAGACTTGTCGGTAACAAGATTGAACTAGGTATTGAGATACCAACGATCGAATCTCGGGCAAGTAACATACCGATGACAAAGGAAACAACGTATGTTGTTATGCTGTTTGACCGATAAAGATCTTCGTAGAATATGTAGGAGCCAATATGAGCATCCAGGTTCCGCTATTGGTTATTGACCGGAAACGTGTCTCGGTCGTGTCTACATAGTTCTCGAACCCGTAGGGTCCGCACGCTTAAGGTTTCGATGACAGTTATATTATGAGTTTATGAGTTTTGATGTACCGAAGGTTGTTCGGAGTCCCGGATGTGATTACGGACATGACGAGGAGTCTCGAAATGGTCGAGACATGAAGATTGATATATTGGAAGCCTATATTTGGATATTGGAAGTGTTCCGGATGAAATCGAGATTTTACTGGAGTACCGGGAGGTTACCGGAACCCCCTGGGGGCTTAATGGGCCATAGTGGGCCTTAGTGGAGAAGAGGAGAGGAGGCCAGGGCAGGGCCGCGCGCCCCTCCCCCCCTAGTCCGAATAGGACAAGGAGAGGGGGCGGCGCCCCCCCTTTTCCTTCCTCTCTCTCCCTCCTCTTCCCCCCCTTCTCCAAGTCCAACAAGGAAGGAAGGAGTCCTACTCCTGGTGGGAGTAGGACTCCCCTTGGCGCGCCTCCTACCTGGCCGGCCGCCCCCTCCCCCCTTGCTCCTTTATATACGGGGGCAAGGGGGCACCTCTAGACACAACAATTGATCTCTTGATCTCTTAGCCGTGTGCGGTGCCCCCCTCCACCATAGTCCTTGATAATATTGTAGCGGTGCTTAGGCGAAGCCCTGCGACGGTAGAACATCAAGATCGTCACCACGTCGTCGTGCTGACGAAACTCTCCCTCGACACTCGGCTGGATCGGAGTTCGAGGGACGTCATCGAGCTGAACGTGTGCTAGAACTCGGAGGTGCCGTAGTTTCGGTGCTTGATCGGTCGGGCCGTGAAGACGTACGACTACATCAATTGCATTGTTCTAATGCTTCCGCTTTCAGTCTACGAGGGTACGTGGACGACACTCTCCCCTCTGCTTGCTATGCATCACCATGATCTTGCATGTGCGTAGGATTTTTTTTGAAATTACTACGTTCCCCAACAAAAGATGCTCTACAGGTATCTCTGAAGGTGTTTGTTGGGTTGGCGTAGATCGAGATTATGATTTGTCACTCCGAGTATCGGAGAGGTATCTCTGGGCCCTCTCCGTAGTGCACATCATAAGAAGCCTTGCAAGCAAAGTGACTAATGAGTTAGTTGCAGGATGATGCATTACGGAACAAGTAAAGAGACTTTCCGGTAACGAGATTGAACTAGCTATGAAGATACCGACGATCGATTCTCTGGCAAGTAACATAGCGATGACAAAGGGAATAACGTATGTTGTCATTACGGCTCGACCGATAAATATCTTCATAGAATATGTAGGAGCCAATATGAGCATCCAGGTTCCGCTATTGGTTATTGACCAGAGAGGTGTCTCGGTCATGTCTACATAGTTCTCAAACCCATAGGGTCCGCACGCTTAACGTTCGATGATGATTTTGTATTATATGAGTTATGTGATTTGGTGACCGAATGTTGTTCGGAGTATTTGACATGATGAAATGATGATGAAATATTTGCTATTCAGTTCATGGGCGCATTGTAACAGTGATTGCAGGAGAAATAACATGGGACCATCATGATGGCATGTTCTATATTTGGCAGACAATGCACATTTGACATGTTCTATATTTGATAAGTGATGCACATGGGCACATCACCTAGTAGCACTACCGATTTGTGCAGCAGTACAGTTGATTGCCATGTTGCAACATAGGAGCAACATCTGGCAGCACCTACCCCATCAAATCAACACTGAAGCAAAGCAACAGTAGATATTCAATATTCTGAAATTTAACTCAACTTGACACATAGGGTGAACACTACATATTCAGTTCTTCAGTCACAACGAACCAGACCAAACCATACTGATATGCTTACATATACCAGCATACCTAACCAACATCAAACCCAAAATAGTTTTAACTTATATGCTGAAACATATAACAACATACCTAACTAAAGATAACTCCAGCAACTTCCTCCTTCAGCAATTGTCCCCATCTTCACTTCTTCAGAAATTTGAGGGGGTGTGAGCGGCGCACCACACACGGAGAAGTCATCTTCTTGACCACCGTCCTCTTCGACACATGCGCCACCTGATCCTGAGCCACCTCCTCGTCTTCCACCTTCACTATGTCAGGGAGAAGAGGAAGGATCTCGACGTCGATGGGCAGTGTATTTTCACCCTGGACAACGACCGACACAACCATCTGCACGGTGCGCTCCTCGCCCTCTTCATCGTCATCAGGGATGACCAGTACCTCGTTCACGTCGTCCTCCATGACGTCAGAGCCCACCGGATGGATTGGCGCATGCATGTGGCGGACCTGGTAGTCCGGGCTAACGGGCGTTGGGAGAGCGAGCTCGATGTTGACACGCCCCGCCCTCGGCACGACGCTCTTTGGACCCGCCTGCTGCGGCATGCTGGTCGAGCGGTACATCCACCACCTTGCGCGTTGAACAAGGTCGTCCCTCAGCATGGCCTCTCACATTGCCCAGACGAGAAGGAGGGCTGGTAGGACGCCGCGGCCGTCGGGGAAGGCGCGCTTCTCCTCGGCGCCAGTGAGGACTTTGACAAGGCCACATGCGTGGTTGACCAACATCGCATGCTGGGGAACCACCTGCACACCTCCATCAGCTGCGCACGTCACGCCTCGTCATTGCCGGTGAGGTCCTCCATAGCTTGCTACCAGCCCAAGCTTCTCTCCATGGAGAAGGCTGCAGCGGCGCCCGACGAGGGTTTCTTGATCTACTGTAGGTGGGGATAAGAGGAGAGTTCGAACCGACGCGTGTGGGACGTGGCTGAGTGGGTGGTGGGGAGTGGTACTTACTTATTGAATGGCAGTTAGCTAGGGCGTGGGGAGGGGAAATGTACAAGATGCGTTCTACCTCCTGCCCCAGTCATAACACATTGGCATTGCAATCCATGTTTCCCACCCTAGGTCCTGGGTTCGAGCTCCATGCAAAACTAACTTATTTAGGTCGGCTTTTGTTGCTTCTTTAGAGATGTAAAAAGTAGACAGACCAGCAATTGAGTTTAGCCTCACATCACAGTGACAACATCCTACATGCATAAAACCAAACATAGTTCAACCAAAGCACAGTCCCACTAAACAAAGTGTCGATGAAGTTGCTACAATATATAGGAACCAAGCACGCGAAACGTGAAATTACACATGATGCCATAATGTGAAGGATATACTGGCCAGTTCACTCGATTCATCAGTAAATAATTGAAGCAAGTGTTCTACTCTTCTTCCTTCTCCACATGATAAAAGACAAGCTAAGTTCATGAATGATAAGGAAAGAAAATAATAATCGATAATGCATACAAACACTTACTTCTTATTTAGTTTGCATTTCTTGCTACGTCTAGTGTGTCCTAGCAATTTGCGCCGCACCGGGTTTTCAACTCATCATAAGAGAGTGGTCTACCATTTTTCGAGACAGGGCGGTTCTCATCTACCTTTGTTGCACCTTTGCTTGACACTTTCATAGGATCTTGAACTGCAACAATGTTGCCTTCACCATCATCTGCATATTCAATTGCACACTTACTGAGATCATACATTTTCTTGCTCAAATTTTCCTGTAGCAGATCATACTCATGACTCTTAGCTATCATGGCATTCAAACTCTCCTATAACTGATCCCACAAAACTAGGTGTTTGCATGCCGCATGCATAGCTTCTGACACTAACACACTGACCTGGCTATATTTCATTTTTTCCCTGCCCCAGTCCAACCAAATCCCAACAGATCGCTTGTGCGCCTCGCGGATAGTCCCAACCTTGCTTCTTTCGTGAACCGAACAAGAACTAAACACTTTGGTATTTTAGATATATTCATGTACTTTAGTACATGGAATATGTGCTTGCCAGGTAGACCCTTTCGAATCATTCTTCTGTAGTTGCACCTTATAGTTTCTGCGGAATTTACTGGTGTATACTCCACCCAAAAACGTCTCTTCTGGTTATTCTTCCAGGCCACGATGTACTGCTGTGATTCGTCTCCGAGCATTATTTCTACAATCTCCATGATGCCAATTTTCCTAAGATCATCTTGCAACATATAGAAGTTTGCTAGAGTGAAGGCGTGAGAAGGAGCTATCTCAAGTTCCCTGGAGCTAGTAACTGGCACCGGTACAGTCTGTGAGGCCGTGCAGTCATCTCGCACATAGTTCTCACAGATACATACAACGGCGTTCTCATAGTGCAAATTCATATCCGCCAGGGTCATTTCACCGTCTAGGTGGAGGTGAAGGCATGAGTTCAGACTTTCACTCGTCTGGTTGCTTTTCATGCCAAGCCAAATCCCTCTGTCAGATAAGATGCGGCCCAAAGTCTTCTCTTCTTATACATCCATCTCAACCATGTTAATGTTTTTTCTGACTGCCATCTTTTGGCAAACACGTGCCATCTCTCCTTAAATGTAGCTATGGATGTGTTGTAGTACAGAAGAGTTCGGAACTCGTTCAAGGACTTGTGACTAAGGTGAATCTTCATTTTTTTTCTATATGCCACATACATATACGGTGACATACATCTGGCAAGACTTCGCGAATTGCCTTGATCATCACAGCGTTGGCATCCTTGATTACACTCTTCGGCAGCTTCTGACACATGGACCTCAAAAAAATTTGTAGCAGCCACACATATGTCTCTTCGGTCTCGTCCGAAATTATGGCACAACCAAAAACAGTGGTCTTCCGGTGATTGTTAGGACCAACAAAAGGTATGAATGGCATACCATAGCGGTTCATCTTGTACGTGCTATCAAATACAAGCACGTCGCCGAATTCCTCATAGTCATGATGAGACTGGGAGTCACACCAGAACATTCTATTCATATGTCCTTCCTTATCTAGCTTGTACTCAAAAAACAAGTTAGGATCCCTCTCTTTCCTACTGGCCATGATGCCTATGGTTGTGGCAGCATCACCTTTGGAAAGCAGCTTGTTCTTCTCCCTAGAGCAAAGGTTGTATATATCACGCCTGGTAAAACTAACACCGCCATACCATACATGTTTGCTGACGAAGGAATCCATATGGCGAGAATTCTAATCCTTGCAGCTCCATGGACAATATCTCAACTTTCTGGTACTCTTTGATTTTTCTGTGGGACCAAAGAAAAGGTACCTCGACCGGTCTTGCCAACATATGACTATGCTTGTCCTCAAAAATTTCAACATACCAAACCCATGCTTTTCGTCAAGCTTCACGGTCATGTGCAAACATTATCAATACTGAAATATACAACACATAGCATAGGATTAGAAACGTTAAGTAAACTACCCCAACCGAGGGCGTTCAGATCATGCACACAACGGACGCCAACGACCTATGACCACCCATGGATCCTGCCCCCTCTCCACACCGGTCATCGGCGATCAGGTACGTGAACCCTAGTAAGGGAGATGACCACAGAACCAGCCGTGATCACTTTGGATCGTGAGAAGCATCGCTACCCGTGATAACCTGCGCAACCGGATACCTAGGTTAACCGCCGCATCAAATAACGGAGCCGCCATGCACACAACCGACGGCAACAGACACTAGGTTAACCCTAGACAGAAGAAACCCACTTTAGCCCGCGTGATCACTTTGTATCACGACGAGCAGGGCTACCAGAACAAGATCCGCGATGGCCTGGGCTGTCGGAAAGCTAGGTTACCCACCCCGCTAGGTTAACCACTACCACGAAAACGGCGGTAGTTCGTTTGATGCTGCCGCGAGCGAGACAAATGAATGGGGAAACGGGATGCAGTACCTGCGACCGCTGGAGGTTCACGACGGTGGCGCGCACGCTCTCGGACGAGATCACCGGCGACGAGTTCGCCGCCGCTGATATTCGTAGAGAACATCAACGGAATGATGGAGGAGCTGCGTGAATGATGGAGTTGTGTGATTGATAGAGCTGGCTTCGGCAGGCTGTACCTGGTTGTGAGATCGTGTCATCTTTTCCTTTTGGAGGGAGGGCGCCGTATACGTACGTATGGGTTATATGGGTTATACAAGGCTTGGATATGGGCTACGGCGGGCAAGAGAAAAAAATATCTGGCGAGGGTCAAGAATACCCTAGAAAATTGAGTTAGGGGGGAGCCCTGAAGCAGGGCTCTTCGGTCTAATCATATCGCGAGTGTTCCATTCATTCTTGTTGTCTGTACAGAGCTAAAGAAAACAACCTAGCTCATCCTAAACATGACAACTCTCTGATCTCGCACGTAGTGGTACACGCTGTCTATGTCATGATGTTTGACATAGGCGAGCAGCACGGACCATCCCATGTGGAGTAATGCTACACGTACAAAAGCATGTAAACCTTTGTATGTTTAGCATTATTGCCCCATGTGTAGCCCTACGCGGGAGACAGGGATTGATCCCAACAAACTAAGACGATTTCATTTGCAGCCATGTGGCCTGAGCGGATACGGTACTACTCCTACTAGATTGCTGCGGCTAATAATTAGGCTGGACAAAAAGTACCCGCACCGCACGGTCGACGTAAGTTGAGGAGAACCCAGTGACACTGAGCCAGCTTGTCGGCAGTGGGAGAGATCGAGACGGACGGAGACTAGCGGTCAGCCACTCCGCCGTCTTCCTCCACTGAAGCGAGTGGCTCCTCCCGCCTTCGAAGCCTCACGATTGGTCTCCTGGCTGCGCCACCTGGAGTGGAGGCTACGTTGGTGAGCGCCGGCGGCCGGCGACATCCCGGAGAGGATGGCCGACATCGTCCTTCCGCTTACAGAGTTCTAGTGGTAAGACTTAACTAGACCTCGTGGAAGTGGAGCTACGAGGTATGCCGTATGCTAGCGTTTTCCAGTTCTATGCATTGCTTCTAGTTAGTGGATTATGTTGCCGTACGTCTTAACGTAATTTTGCTGTCTTGTTTTTTAAGAGCTTCTCCCTTTCGATGAAGTTCCTATCATTCATGGATCTGCCTTGTCATCCATGGATGGCTATGGTTATCTTCCCGCTCCTCCTGCCTCTCACCGATGCCCAAACGTGGCCATCCTATTCCTGCGGCAACAACGGCGACTACAAATCAAATAGCACCTACGAAGCCAACCTCATGCTCCTCTCATCCTTCCTCCCGAACAAGGCGGCATCCAGCAGCACCCTCTTTGCCACTGACACCGTTGGCAACGCTCCGGACATCGTGTACGCCCTCACGCTCTGCCGTGGGGACTCCAACGCCTCCGCCTGCCGGAGCTGCGTGGCTAACGCCTTTCAGGACCTCCAGCAAATGTGCTCATACAGTAGGGATGCCGTAGTGTACTATGATCCCTGCATGCTCAAGTTCTCCAACAAGAATTTTCTCGCCACCACCACCACCACCGTCAATGAATTACCCATCGTCATGAACCCTAACAACTTAATGACAAACGCCGACATCACCCAGCGATTATTGTTCACGCTTATCAACAGAACAGCTCAATCGGCCGCCAATAGCTCGAGGAGATTCACCACCTCGCGCTTAGATGTCGGCTCCTCCCCGGTTCTTTACTGTCTCATGCAATGCACGCCCGATCTGACAGCCGCAGACTGCACGACCTGTTTCCATGTTGTCTCGAGTTGTACACTCCAGTACCTGGCCGGAAGGCAAGGTGGCCGAGTTCTGTGGACACGGTGTAACATGAGGTATGAGATGTACCCATTCTTCCCAGGGGACCCTACGCTGCGAATTACCAACTTGGCCCATGATGTTCCGGTGATCAACAACACTACGACACCAGCTACCGTGCAGCCACAATCGCAGCCACCAGCTGCGGCGCCATCCCCCGAGGGAAAACCGACCGTCCAAGAACACAACAGTATGTAGAATTCTCATCCTTCCGGGCACACCCCTTAAGCTGATTTTTCATTGTCTCTGTCACTAAATGAATTCGTTTTTATTTACATACATGAATTATACTTTTTTAGGACACAAATCACGCAAGAGGACACTGTCGATTATTATTCCTGTGGTGGCTACGCTGCTGTCAGTACTTATGTGCTTTATCTGTTTCATTGTATGGAAGAGAAGAAAAGGTTTGTTGTCATGACGATTTATTCAACAAAACGTTCCTCTAAAGAAAAAACTACCACCTATTGATGTAGATTGCCAGGTTTGAGCCCCAAATTAACGTTGTATATTTCTCTCAATTTAGGTAAGGTAAACATAAACAATCAAGCTGCCATGAATAGGCCGGAAGAATATGCACTGGTTTGGAGATTGGAGGAGAGGAGTTCAGAGTTCACACTCTTTGACTTTCCTGAGATACTGCAAGCTACACATGACTTTTCCAAAGAAAATCTACTTGGGAAAGGTGGTTTTGGCCCTGTCTACAAGGTAAATACATTGTCTTGAAAAGATTCGAGCATATGTTCATTCAAAAATATATATATTAAATCACAATCAGCTTAAAGCTACTAGTTGGCTTGCCACTAACCAATGCATTCATGTGTGCACGGCGAATATATATACATAAATGTACTAAAACAAAAAAAGGGAGATCTTGATAAACTTGTTTATTCGATTTTGTCTTCGACAGTGGACTAAATCTCAAAAGGAAGCAGAAGTAATGAAATGAAACAGAATATTAAGAATGTGTATTGGATATGTGATGCTCTATATCCTCACATGGATGGCAAGTAATCCTCTTTCTATCATTTCCATAAAAATGTTTCCTCAGTTTATTGTTGTACATGCTTGCAGGGCCAATTACCAGATGGAATTGAGATTGCTGTTAAAAGGCTTGCCTCACAATCAGGACAGGGTTTCACAGAATTCAAGAATGAAGTTGAACTTATTGCAAAACTACAGCACAATAATCTGGTAAAGCTCTTGGGATGTTGCATTCAGGGAGAGGAAAAAGTATTGGTGTATGAGTATTTGCCAAATAAGAGCTTGGACTTCTTTATATTTGGTACGCACATTGTAGTTTTTATTCATATTTTTGGATTGTGATTCATCCATACTCTAAAATGCACTTTCTAATGCGTAGATGAAAACAGAACAACTTTGGTTGATTGGGAAAAAAGACGTGTCATAATTGAAGGGATAGCCCAAGGTCTTCTATATCTTCACAAACACTCTCGATTGCGCATCATACACAGAGATCTCAAGGCCAGCAACATTCTCTTAGACCAGGACATGAATCCTAAAATTTCTGATTTTGGTCTAGCAAAAATTTTCAGCTCCAATGACACTCAGGGAAGCACAAAGAGGATAGTGGGAACATAGTAAGCATACCTTTGTTTTACAAATTACAACATATATAGTGCCTACAGTACAATTTTTAAGTCATGTACCACATTATAATTTGTGATACAATACTGTCTTGTGCTTCTAACTCATTTCAGTGGTTATATGTCTCCCGAGTATGCATCTGAAGGCATTTACTCAATCAAATCCGACGTGTTCAGCTTTGGTGTGTTGCTTCTTGAGATCCTCAGTGGAAAAAGGAATTCTCGTTTCCATCATTGCGAAGACTTTCTTAACCTTCTTGGATATGTCAGCATTTTCTGAACCCTCGCATATGAGTGTATTATTTTGTAGACTGAAGTTTCTTTTATCATGTATGTGACGAAAATAGTGCATTTCTTCTTGCAGTCATGGCATCTCTGGGAAGGAGGAAGGTGGCTTGAGCTTCTAGAACTATCAATTGTTACGGAGATCCATACAACAGAGGCTAGGAGGTATATTAACATTGCACTAATGTGCGTACAAGAGAGTGCAGATGATCGACCCACCATGTCAGATGTTGTTGCAATGTTAAACAGCGAGAGTGTTATTATTCCAGAGCCTAATCCTCCTGCATATGTCAACGTAAGAGTATCTACGGTACACCAATCAGCTGGTGTTGTTGTTCCATGCAGTAATAATGATGTAACCATCACCGAAGAGCCTGATGGGAGATAGTTGATAACTTCGTATCAGTTGGTACATCTGAGTTGTACACTGATCCACACCAAACTCTAGATGTTATCGCTACATTATCTGCTGAAGACTTAATTTCATCCCTACATGCGTGTAGTCATTATGTAAAGTGCTTAGGGGCGCGTCCTCGTGCACCGTGTCAAAACTCATAGAGGCGCAACGTAAGCATGTCTAGAAGATATTGAGACCTTTGTAAAGTGTATCTATCCTCGCATAGATGTTTTGGTCGATGTCGTTACTCATTGTATTTGGTCGATGTCATTACTCATTGTATCTGCCATAGTTGAGACGCTACATTGCGTCCTAAATAACTACAATACATTTTATTTTAATATATTTCACCTTATTGTTTGGTATACCACCCAAGAATTGCGCATATCAAGACAAGCACATTATTATAAACGATAAAAAGCAATAGAAAAACACAATGTTCTGTTGGAAAGAACTAGCAGGTTGCGAGGTCATCATATTTGGTCTATTGAAAGTATCTAAAATATATATTTATACACTCCATATTATATGATTAAAATAGTACAAAATACAAACATAACTACTTAACTCATGGAAGGTACAAACTTGCCACGTAAATTTTGCCTCAAAGTTTAAATCAAGAACTCCTATTCTTAGTACCAATGAGTAGTATGGTTGATCAACTTATGGACCGTTAGCAGGATAAATACCAAAATGATCGCTATGGAAATGCATCTTTTCGTAACAGTGTGGAACTGCTACGAGCTCGAACAGATTAACTGCAGTACCGGAACCTTATCAGTTATGGCCTCAAGGTTTCCATGACTCTAGCTAACCTTGCACGCCAACGGAATTAACTTGGAAGAAAACATGGAAGGCGCATATAGATGCAACACATATTTTACCCAGCAGGATTCAGTTAATGCATCTGTTGTCAGATTGAAATCCTTTGGATTTCAAGTCTTCTACGACAGCAGCCACCAGTGTAAAATGATGGTGCGGTGCACAAAAGCTAAATACAATATTAACTGAGGACCGAACAACCAAAATATGATAGGCTTACTTGGTCAGCCCTAGTTCACTTGACCTGGTCTGCCTGCCTGCTGTCTGATTACTAGCACTTCAATCAACAACTGAAGCAAAGTGATCAACTATCTGCCATCTGGCTCCTCAGTGATGGTCAAGTCATTATTACTGCAGATGGTGTCGGCATTATTACTGTATGGAACACTACCCGATTCATCTTCCTTAGATACCCTTAGGTTGAAGTATGCTGGATGTTTAGGCTCTGGAAGAATAAAATTCTCGTTGTTTAACATTGCAACGACAGTCGACATGGTTGGTCGATTGTCTGCGCGCTCTTGTACGCACATTAGCGCAATGTTAATGTACCTACTAGCCTCTGCTGCATGGATCTCCTCAACAATCGATGTTTCTAGAAGCTCAAGACATCTCCCTCCTTCCCAGAGATGCCATGACTGCAGAGAATTTATCAACATGAAAAAGATGAATTCAGTCTACAAAATAATGGATATATGTGTGCGAGAGTTCGCAAAATGCTCACATATCCAAGGAGGTTAAGAAAGTCGTCATGCTGATGGAAACCAGAATTCCTTTTTCCACTAAGGATCTCGAGAAGCAACACACCAAAACTGAACACGTCAGATTTGATCGAGTAAATTCCTTCAGATGCATACTCCGGAGCCATATAACCACTGAAATGAGTTGGAGGCACAAGTAAAATATTATATAAAAAATTTAAAGGTTGATGAATCAGCTAATTAATTGTTTCATACACTTACTATGTTCCCACCACCTTCTTTGTGCTTCCTTGAGTATCATTGGAGCTGAAAATTTTTGCTAGCCCAAAATCAGAAATTTTAGGATTCATGTCCTGGTCCAAGAGAATGTTGCTGGCCTTAAGGTCTCTGTGTATGATGCGCAACCGAGAGTGCTTGTGGAGATACAGTAGACCTTGGGCTATCCCTTCGATTATCACACATCTTTTATTCCAACCAACCAAAGTTGTTCGGTTAACATCTGCACATGAGAGAGTGCATTTTATAGTACAGATGAAATGCAGTCCAAAATATGGTTAAACTACATTGTGCGTACCAAAGATGAAGAAGTCCAAGCTCTTATTTGGCAAATATTCGTACACCAAAAGTTTTTCCTCTCCCTCAATGCAGCATCCTATGAGCTTGACCAGATTATTGTGCTGTAATTTCGCAATAAGTTCAACTTCATTTTTGAATTCTGTGAAACCCTGTCCTGAATGTGAGGCAAGCCTTTTAACTGCAATTTCTGTTCCATCTGGTAACCGGCCCTGGAAGTATGTACAAAACTGGAGGCATTATATTTTACTGAAATTACAGAAAATGGATTACATGCCATCCATGGGAAAAGGACTTTTGGTATATACAGCAAACAGCATGCCAACATCAAAATATCCAATACATGGCCTTAATATTCCATTTGAGTGCATTACTTCTATTTCCTTCAGAGTTTCAGTCCACTGTTGAATAGTGCAAAATAAACATTTTATCAAGAGTTTCTTAAAAAAAATCTTTCTAGTTTAGGGCTACGTTAGGTTTCTTATGCTAATCATATTTGGTTGAGATATCTTTATAAAACTGGATTTTAGGCTATATATAATATATGTTGATCAAGCAATTGTATGTAAAAAAGTGCATTCTAGGGCATCGATAATATAATGGAAAGTGTGCGGCTTCGCATTTTTCACTGTAGGTTGCTAGTACAGGATGAGTGATATGATAACTGCCATTGTGGATACTGGAACTTATATTATTTTCCAAGGTAGTTTACAAAACTAGGAAAATCATAGCACGATTCATTATAGATTGGACTACTGTAATTAGTGCTATTGTAAGTATACTAGCAAAAGAGCCCGTGCGTTGCAAATGGGAGAGAAAACATAACACACACTCTTAACTCAACAAACATCACTCAAAACCACAATAGGTCCATCTCCTTTATTTTTGCGAGGCATCATATTTGTGTTGCCGCTTATCCTCCTTCTCACCCTCGCCGGCGATGGCCTCGGTGTTCACACCAAACAACAAAAAACATGTGTTGAATATGGTTAATCCTAAGGCGTCTCTCTCTCTCTCTCTCTCTCTCTCTCTCCCTCTCTCTCTCTCCCCCCCCCCTCTCTCTCTCTCGCTCGCTTTCTCTCACTCTCACGATGAGAAATCTGTTATTTTCCCTTGCAACATTTTTCAGAGGTATGCACGTGTAGTTATCAATGTTTTCTTTTCCGTATATGGTTATAGTGGGGTATTTATTTGCAATCCGGATCGCCGCCGGTATGAGAAAAAAACGGATCTTGCGCTATAAATTATAAGTTTGCTTTCATAACAATATTTTAAAAATATTTAACAGGTAAAATTAACATCATATTTAGATTCCACACATTTTTCTAATAGAATTTCATATATAATATGTTAAAATTGAAGTTAAGGTTTAAAAGATACAGATAATTTAGAAAATCATTTGGTTTGACTCAAATATATTCCAAAATAATATTTAAAAATACTTAACAGGTAAAAATAATCTCATATTCATATTCTACATATTTTTCTAATCAAATTTCATATATAACATGTTTAAATCAGAGTTACGGTTTAAAAGATATGGATGATTTTAAAAAGCATTTGTTTAACTTAAATATGATCCACGGATGGATTACCTAAAACATCAGGGGGGTTTCAAAAAATGCAAAATAACGGTTCGGGTGTGACTTAAAAATGGACGGCGGGTTGATTTCAAAAAAAGACAAGGACTTTTGTGTAAAATACAAAAATAACGCTTCGTTTTAACTTAAAACAGGACTACGGGTTGAATTCTCTGAAATAGAGGGACTTTTTTGAAAACATGCCATGACGGACGAAAGAAACCCAATTTGCTTTATTATTAGGTAAAGATAAGGATGATTTTTAGAAAACCGTGATTTAATATATATTTCAGAATGAACGTATGATTGAATCTTTTCAAGACAATGCATTTACCTTGTAGACAGGGCCAAAACCACCTTGCCCAAGTAGGTTTTCTTTGGAGAAGTTGTGTGTAGCACGCAATACCTCTGATAAGTCAAACAGAGTGAACTCTGAACTCTTCTCTTCCAATCTCCAAACCAATGCGTCTTCGTCCGGCCTATTCATGGCAGCTTGATCATGTAAGATTTCCGTTCCTAAATTAAGGAAACACACATACAACGTTAAGATTGACAACATAAATAAGTGGTAGTTTTTCTTAGAGGAATGTTGTAATAGTGATAACAACAAACCTTTTCTTCGCCTTCTCATCCATACAACAAAACAGATAACGCACAGAAATATTGACAGTAATGGAGCTGCCACAGCGATAATCCAGAGCGGCCTCTGGCGTGAGTTGCGTCCTAAGAAAAACAAAAAGTCATACATAGTTTTCATATAAATATAAAAACTAATTTATTTAGTGATAGAGGAAATGACAAATCAGTTGTAGGTTGTGGATCATCTCAGTCAACCACAATTAACCAATTGAACATGGGTCGCCCCCCTTTGACCTTTGAACCATTCTGACTATAGCATCTTTCTCCTTATCAATAAACATCCTTTTTTTCGTTATTGACTTAACTTAGTTCTTCTACTTATTTCTTTTTATTCATATATTCTTAAGCTCATGCGTACTTGTCTAAAAATGCTACCACATACGTAACAAGCTAATTATCATAATACTGAAAAGATCTATAGTGTAGATTTTCCTTGTAAGTGGACATTGCAACTACGTAGACTAAATCAACTGCCATGAAAGATAATTTAGTGTAGAATACAACTATAATTTTCTAGCTTACTTCTAGTAGCATATAAAATAATCAGTATAAGTTCCGTTTAATAGTTGCATGCATCACTTGACGGAAAGACAGAGGGAGTTCACTCTTTTTTTGAAAAAGGTTTTTTCGGAGAATTTTCCAATAACATTTTTGTTCCACATAAGATGTGTGGCATGTTACCGAAATTAATCAATCTAACTGAAGCCGAGATGCCATGTCCAGCCAAGGATCTGCCGGGAAGGATGAGACTTTTACATACCATGAATTTCTTGGGTGGTCGCTTGCGCCTCCGGAGGTGGTGCTGCCGCAACCGGCGACTGCGACTGCGGAGGTGGGTTCACGGTAATCAGTGGCACGGTGTTGTTGATCGCCGGAACTTCAGATACCAAGTTGATAATACGCAGCATGGGGTCCCCTTGGAAGAATGGGAATATCTCGTACCTCATGCTACACCGTGTCCCCAGTACTCGACCACCTTTCTTACCATCCATGTATTTGACTGTATACTGGAAGTAAGGCTGCAAACATGCGGTGCAGTCGTCGGCGGTCAGGTCTGGCGTGCACTGCATAAGGCAGTAGAGCGTAGGGAAGGAGTTGACGTCTAAGCGCGAGGTGGTGAACCTCCTCGAGCTGTTCGCGGCGGATTGAGCCGTGCTGTTCAGAAGCGTGAACAACAAGAGCTTGAAGGAGTCGGCTCTTGTCGGGATGTTCATCATCAAGCTCTCGATGCTCACAATGACGAGCATATGGTCATTGGCGGTGGTGGCGAGAAAATTCTGGTTGGAGAACCTGAGCATGCAGGGATTGTTATCGTAGTACACGGTGGCGTCCATATTGTTCGCGCAGTGCTCCTGCCCGTCCTGGAAGGCGTTAACCAAACAGCCCTCGCAGGCAGAGGAGTTGGAGTCTCCACGGCAGAGTGCGAGGGCAAAGATGACATTCGGAACATTGCCAACAGTGTCGGTGGCGAAGAGGGTCGTGTTGGACGCTGCTTTCTTCGGGAGGGTGGATGAGAGGAGCCTAAGGTTGGCTTCGTATGTGCTATTTGATTTGTAGTCGCCGCTCTCACCACAGGATGGCCACGTTTGGGCAGCGGTGAGAGGCACGCGGAGCAGGAGGAGGGGGAGGATAACCATGGCCATCCAAGGATGACAGGGCAGATCTATGGATGATATGAACCTCATCACCAGGGTACTTGTAGAAATTGAGAAGCTCTGCTGCAAAAAGAAGGGAAACAACAAAATTCGTTAGAACGGGAACATAATCAACTAACCAAAAACAATGTAGAGAACTGGAAAATGCTAGCATACCTCGAAGCTCAACCTCCACAAGCTGTAGTAACTCTGGATCATCTACAAGCGATAGCACACCAAGCTAAAGAACACAGAGGAGAAGTGTCCGTCCGCTCAGAAATGCAACAAACTAGATGCTATTGTTGGCAAGAATTCTCAGAGTTCGAAACCAGTGGAGCTAGAAGAATATGCTCCTCTGTTTGTGGCATCGGGCCATCAGGAGCTGATACACTCGGAAGGGAGCACCACCATCCATTTGAGCAGCTCTGTTTATCCTGTTCTGAAAAGCAAAATTGATGGCATGTAATGTAAGCATCAGAGAAATAACGTGTGCTAGACAGTTATTAATAAGAGGTCTAAATGCTCTAAGTTTAAAAGTTCAGATGCCATAAGTAGCCATTCAGATATCAGGGATTAAGCTGAAAGTTCAGGAAGTTTACTCCAAGTCAAAACAGCATTAATCTGGATGTTTAGGAAGTCAACTCCCAGTCAAAACGCGCTCAAAATGTGCGTCTACATTATTTATTTATTCTGGACAGGAACCCGAAAATTCTCAATTCTCAACTCAACATGCAAAATCCAAAATTTTCTGTTCAACCTGAATAAAGAATCTAGCCCCGCAAAAAGATTAAAAAAATAAATCTAAGGGCTTACCGCTGGATTATGGATTGACACTGCAGATAGTTACTTGGGGGCTTACGGATTACGGATAGGGGCACTGTCTAAAGACGTGAGAAAAAAGGTGGATGGGGGGTACAGTGCTTACCACTGTAGGATGGCGTCGCCGGCGCGCGGCCTACATGCTCCTCTCCGGCACGTCGCCGCCGGGCGCCGGCGCTCGCTCCGCTCCCCTGCTCGCTCGCCAATGTATCCTGCGGTCCAGGCGGCGTGGGCCGGAGATAAGTCGACAGAGTGGGGAGTGGGGGAGGAGCAGCCACTCGATTCAGTGGAGGACGGCGACGGAGTGCGCTTGTTTTTCAACTAGAGTGGACGGGGAGGAGGAGGAGAATGACTGGCTGACCACGAGTCTCCGCCGTCCGTCTCTCTCGCAGTGCCGACTAGCTGGCTCTGTGGGCTTACATGGGCCTTTGATCGACCGTTCGTTCGGTGCGTGTCAGCCCGGCCCGCGTCCAGCCTAATTATTAGTCGCAACAGTGAGCCCTAAAAAAAAACAGTCGCAACAGTGTTTGGCTGGGACAACCCCACGATTCTTTTTGTATTGCAAACTCTATGATCTTTGAGCAATAATAAAGACTTGGTTTCCCTCATAAAAAAAAATCAAAACATTCTAGTAGCACCGTGTTGATGATCCATGGTGTGCATGGGTGCATGCATATACGTGAGCATTCTCAAAACCTAGCAACTAACCAGTGGCGGAGACAGGCCTAATATACATTTTCTCAAAAAAAAAGGAAAAAAAGTGAAGAAGCTCACCTCACCGTCATGGCTAATGGGGAGAGGAGAGGACGAACCGGCCATGGATGAGCTATTCCCAAGTGTGTCACCGGAGCCGGTGTGAAGAAGAGAGGGGTGGCCGGCTAGGATGGCGGCAACAGCAGTGGCCGGGGCGATTTTGTGGGCATCGGTGCCACAAATGATGCGGCCATGGTGATGCCCATCACTAGTAGAAAAGGGGGCAAATGGTCGAGGCCAGGTCAGCCCATTGGTCCCGGTTCAATCCAGAACCGGGACCAATGGCGGCATTGGACCCGGTTCGTGAGCCCCGGGGGGCCGGCCGGGCCACGTGGGCCATTGGTCCCGGTTCGTCTGGATCTTTTGGTCCCGGTTGGTGGGACGAACCGGGACCAATGGTCCTCGCTCCTGGCCCACCACTATTGGTCCCGGTTGGAGGCATGAACCGGGACCAAAGGCCGCCCATTAGTCCCGGTTCGTACCACCAACCGGGACTAAAGGGTTGGTCCTCGTTGCGGCCAGAGTTTAGTCCCACCTGGCCAACCGAAGGGGGCTCACACCGGTTTATAAGCCCCTCCCTCTCTGCCTTGTTGAGCTCCTCTCAAAATGAAAATAGATGCCCTTATACAGGGAATTTGACCTAAATTCATACTGAATTTCTCTGAAGTTAGTAGAAATTTATAATGAATTTAGGTTGAATTTTCTCTATAAGCGCATCTATGCTCATTTTTTTAGTAAAGTTAATCACAACTATTTTTTCTTCTATTTATTTCTGAGTAGTTTTTTATATAGTTTTTTTTCTTTTCTGCTATATTTATTTTTTTCCATTTATTTCTGAGTTGTAATAAGTCATTAAAAATAAAACAGATTTTAGTAAAGTTAATCACAACTATTTTTTCTTCTATTTATTTCTGAATAGTTTTTTCTATAGTTTTTTTTTCTTTTCTGCTATATTTATTTTTTTCTATTTATTTCTGTGAGGTAATAAGTCATTAAAAATAAGCATCTATGCTCATTTTTTAGTAAAGTTAATCACAACTATTTTTTCTTCTATTTATTTCTGAGTAGTTTTTTATATAGTTTTTTTTTCTTTTCTGCTATATTTATTTTTTTCTATTTATTTCTGTGTGGTAATAAGTCATTGAAAATAAGCATCTATGCTCATTTTTTTTGTAAAGTTAATCATAACTATTTTTTCTTCTATTTATTTCTGAGTAGTTTTTTATATAGTTTTTTTTTCTTTTCTGCTATATTTATTTTTTTCTATTTTTTTCTGAGTGGTAATAAGTCATTAAAAATAAGCATCTATGCTCATTTTTTAGTAAAGTTAATCACAACTATTTTTTCTTCTATTTATTTCTGAGTAGTTTTTTATATAGTTTTTTTCCGTTTCTGCTATATTTATTTTTCTATTTATTTTTGTGTGGTAATAAGTGATTAAAAATTAGCATCTATGCTCATTTTTTTAGTAAAGTTAATCACAACTATTTTTTCTTCTATTTATTTCTGAGTAGTTTTTTATATAGTTTTTTTCTTTTCTGTTATATTTATTTTTTTCTATTTTTTTCTGAGTGGTAATAAGTCATTAAAAATAAAAAAGAGGCGCAATGCTAGCTAATTCGCTTCAAGCCTTTCGGAATAGTGTAAACTACACTGCACATAGCTCCGTGCAGTCTACCCTATTCCTCAAGGCTTGAAGCGAACCAACGTGCAGGTGAGCATTGAGCCTATTCTTCATCTTCTCTACACTCAGGGCTTATAAACAGCTGCGAGTGCCTCTCGCTTGGCAAGGTAGGACTAAAAAAACAGCTGCAAAAAGAATCAACTAAAAAACAGCTGCAGAAAATAAATAAGTAATTAGACGGGTCCATTGGTACCGGTTGATGGCTCCAACCGGGACCAATGCCCCTCTTTAGTCCCGGTTATTGGCACCAACCGGGACCAATGCCCCTCTTTAGTCCCGGGTGGTGGCACCAACCGGGACCAAAAGTCTTTGTTTCCCGCCCTTTGGGCTGCTAAAAAGAGGCCTTTGGTCCCGGTTGGTGCCACCAACCGGGACTAAAGGGAGCATTGGTCCCGGTATGTGCCACGAACCGGGACCAAAGCCTTTGCTATATAAGTAGCACTTAGGAAAATTTCAGAACCACATCCCCACTTCGATCTCTCCTCCTCCTCTCCCGACGTCGCGCGCCGTCCCCTGCCGTCACCTCGCCGTCGCCGCCCCGCCCCGACGCCGTCGCCGCCTCGCCCCGCCCCGACGCCGTCGCCGTCCCGCCCCGCCCTGTCGCCCCGACGTCGCCGCCCCGGCCAGCGCCGCCCCGACGCCGTCGCCGCCCCGCGCCGCACCTCGCTGTCGCCGTCGCCGTCGACCTCGGCATGAGCAACTTTTTTTGATTTTTGTTAGATTTTTTAGAATTTTTTGTAGTTCATAGATATTTTTTGTTAGATTAGATGTGTAGTAATTTAGATATATAGTTCATAGTATGTTAATTTAGATTGTGTAATTAATTTGTTCATATTGTGTTAGATTTTTTTTCTGTTAATAGATTTTTTTGGTGATATTATTGTTGAATATGCATGTTTGGTGATATTATTGTTAATAGATTTTTTTGGTGATATTTAGATTGTGTAATTAATTTTGTTCATAGAATTTTAGTGATTTTTTTGTTCATAGTATTTAGAAAAAGGAAAAAAATAAGAAGAGAAAGTGTTTAATACAATTAGTTAGAAAAATACTAGTTTATTTTTAGTAAGTACTATTTTATTTTATTTATAGTAAGTGCTTCATATATAGTTGAACTAGCTAGTTGATTTAATAAACTAATTTATTTTACTATATATAGAAGTAGTTTGTAGTAAGTGCTACTTTATTTATTTATAGTAAGTGCTACTTTATTTATTTATAGTAAGTGCTACTTTGTTTTTAATAAGTACTACTTTATTTATTTATAGTAAGTGCTTAGTAGTTGAACTAGATAGTTGATTTAATTAATAAAACTACTTTATTTAACTATATATAGAAGTAGTTCCCGCATCGACGTCGGTGATGCCTATCCCGCATCCTCGTCGTCGTCGACTCGGCGGTGGAGGCCTGCTTGATTAGGGCCATGTTCGGGACTGGGCTTCGCCGGGCTGGTATTGGGAGGTGCTACCTTCCGGGGGACGTAGGTTGGTGAGGAGGCAGCCCGTTGTTGACCCGATCCTTGTTTGGTGGCGGTCGCGTGAGGCCAGTGACGGTGCTGAGGCTTCCGGACACCGCGGAGGTGGTACGTCACCGTGTCAGCGAGGAGGACGAGCACGTCCGTCGCTACATGGTTGCATTGGAGGGCATGTTCGACAATACCTGGCAGGTTCTTCAGGGATCTCACTGGAGCTATGATCCGGTGATGGTTCCTTATCTTTGGGTGTCCACCGTCCGCGACGATATCCGTCGGGCGCTACGGTTCTAGTTGTATTAGTGATGCTATATTAGTGATAATATTCGACGATGTACGGACACCAAGAGATGATGTACTTTTGCTTATAATTATTGAATGCATGCTAATTTGAATACTACTTTATTTTATGATTTGGTTTTGCTTATTTTATGATTTGGTTTTGCTTATTGAATGCTCATATTGGATAAGTTCTCCTTCATTCCTGTGTGCTAGACAATTTGGTATAATAATGCACTCGGGAATGAAAGGAGGAGCTACGTACATCACTGATAGTCAACCCGTGATTAATAATAATGATCTAGTTTAATATTTGAATTATGAATATAGGCCGGAAATGTCGTACTCGGACGACGAAAACCATCAGGGGGAGTGCGACTGGTGCCACGACGACCGAGGTATGTGCGACAGGTTCATTGAGCCGGACGAAGATCGGCGCTTCAGCATTAAGCTTGAGGAGACCTTCGATGTTCATACGGTACGCAACGACGACAATAGTTTTTTTCGTAATTAAGCATGACTTCAACTATTTTTACGTGTATTTTTCATCTTTTCCAATTCGACTAGCTTATCCCATGCTTTGCAAGACGCTATGTCTTGGAGAGGATGGGTTTTGAAGACCATGAAAGTATGGAAACCAAAAAAATTATCCTAAGTACCCATCATGGTGTGGATTTTCAAGTAAAGCTGTACAATGCTCAGAGTGTAACCCATTTTGGTTGCAAAAATTGGGAAGCACTTTGCAAGATGTATGATTTTGATGAGGGTATGCTTGTCACCATGGATCTTGGTGATCCTACAATCGAGCAAGAGAGACCCTCGATTTGCGTCCTTGTGGATACACCTCCAATTCTTCCTCCATGTGAGCTTAACATAGTTATTAAGTAATTTATATTGTTTATTTCAAAATAGTTGACAACTTATTTTCATTGACAGCTTATTTTCATTCTTCAAAGAATGTGCGGAAGATGGTAGACAGAACCTACTACACCGAAGGCTCCAAATTAACTTATCAGGAAAAAAATCATCTGGTCGCATTTTGTACTGATCTTGAGAATTACAATATCTACAATCAAACTCCTCAACATTATGGTCAATACGTGCCACTAGTGCACGTGTTGAACTACGGTAACTACCATGGAGATACCCTGGTAAGATTTTTTACTATTACGACATCCGTGCATCTTTTTGCACACTTCTAAAACTAGTACATCATTGCTAACTACGAAGTTATTACTATGTTTTTCAACAGATAATCCAGAATGATTGTGTGCCCCATCTGATGTATACGCACGGTACCCTTCATGTTTTGAACATACAACTAGGTCTTCCTACGAATCTCAACTGTCCATACTGGGTTTCTAAAAGAAGTGGAGACATGACAATCAAAGAATGGAAAAAAAATGTATGGACAGTCGTAAGGAGCTTCTTGGAAGCAAAAAGCAGCGAAGGGCAAGAATTGGAGACAGAATGATCGCCATTCTTCATAATGGAGAGTCAGGGTCTATATTGTTTTATGCTATTTTACCTTAAGGGTGTTTAGGTCCTACCTGATACTGATGATCATGTGCTAAGAACAATTATGTAGGGTTGGGTTCGATGACTATGAGGATGATGATCGATCGTATGACTTATTATTAATAACGAGTAGAAATTGTATGATGATGCATGATTAGTAGGACTTGTTATTATATATGATGATGTATGATGCGAGCATGCATGAGTTATTATATCAGCGGGTGAAATGAACATATATAGCAGCAACATTGGTAAACCAAGGACGAAGATATAAGAGAGGACACTTCTCTCTATTAGCTAGCTAATAACAACCTAAAAATAACCCCCAAAACCCCTAAAGCATCCACTTTTCTAAAAAAAATACATTGACTTTTGGTCCCGGTTGGTGGCACCAACCGGAACCAAAGCCCCCCTGACTGGGCTCGGCGCACAGGCCACGTGGAGGCACATTGGTCCCGGTTCGTGTTTGAACCGGGACTAATGGGTGGAGGTATTAGTAACGACCCATTAGTCCCGGTTCATGAACCGGGACTAAAGGCCCTTACGAACTGAGACTATTAGGTATTTTTCTACTAGTGCATAGTCGACGACACCATATGTGGTGCGATGGCGTCGGCACCAATTGCCGCGGCGGACGCCATAGCCGCAACGTTCATCCTCTCCATGGATGAGGTCAGTTGGGAGATGGAGAGAGGAGGTAGGAAGAAGGAAAGGATGTGGCGTGGAGGCGACGGTGGATGAGGTCGGCAAGGCAGTGGCGGTGGAGGAAGAAGACAAGGGGTGGCATGGGGGAGATGTGAGGTAGGCGGTTGCCGAGCTCGCTCCCACACCCACCTATATAGGCGTGTAGCGCAGGGGAGACCAAGGGTCAGTTTTATGTGGAGTTTTTTCTAAGGGAACTTGGCATAGGAAGGCCAACCGTCTAATAGTCGTTGGCATGTCTCTCGTGGGCCAGACTATTAGATTTTTCCTGAGCTTTTTCCTTGTTCATGAATTCATTCGATTAACCAGTTAACTTGCTGATTAATCCATACTCGCAGGGTCACCGAGTAGCCGATAAACTGATAAATCGTTTGATTAATGGGTTAACTTGCCGATTAACTTATTAGTCCCCTTCTCGCCAGCCAACCAAACAGTTACTAGTTAACGTTTCCTCAACAATGATTTTTCACAGGAGCTTGAGATCGACATGACCCCTGGAATTTTGTAATTAAAAAAAAGGCATAAAGATTGCCAAGTTTTCATTTGTGGAAACCCGGCAAACGTAGGCCGTCGTCACATCTCCGTCGTTTAGTCATTCGTGGGGTCCACTTGCTAGGAGTGTACCAAGTTTCTGACCGACGGAAATCGGCGAATTTGTGGCATTTCCGAGTTTCTTCTAGTCGCCAAATCCCTTTTTACGGGCACTGGGCAATGTTTGACGGTTTTGTGCACTACCGAGTTCAATTACCTGGATATATACTCGGTAGGCAGCTTACACTCCCGAGTTCCTGATAAATGCACTCATCAAACACTTCGAAAATATCTCATAATATAACAATCAACTTGGGTCAATTCAATACAAGTATTCTTCTAACATAGTGTCCTCAAAGTTGTCGGCATCATCGTTACACTTAACTATGCCTATTATCAGGCAAATAACCATCATGCAACACTTGAGCTAGTCCTAGAGGCAAGACTATGAATCTATTTTACCATTTATAATTCTATACGTGCACATGAGTTTTCCTATGAGCCTCTTGTTTTCGCAGCCTCGAGTATCATAGCAGTTATAGCATAAAATATAAAGAGTAATTATAAACTTGATAATAAATAATAACACTTTTATTATTGTCTCTAGGGCATATTTCCAACCATCGATTCTGGGTGCTTTAAGATCCCCCATAAGATGGGGCTAATAAGGCAGTATTCATACCATTTGAGGCAATTTGTCTCACCTCGATAACACCCCCAAATTTGGATCTAGTACTTGTGACGAAAAGAGATTAGAGCAGTAACTTGAAACAAGATTACTTAGATAATCTGTAACTTGGCACTAATTTCCATTATCACGCAAAAGCTTTTTAATTTGGTTGCGCTTCTTACGAGTTGTGCCTGCTCTCTGGAAAAAAAAAGAAGAATTCATGTCACCGTGCAAAAGCTAATTCGCCCGCCCCATCTGAAGCCACACAATCTCCTCTTGATCATGTAAGTTTCCAATAAGTGTTTAAATTTCTCTAAGCATGCCACAGGTATCAGCATTCAAAGGTCCTTGAAGATTTGTTTTCTAGTTCCTTCTTATGTTTTGAAATGCATTTTTTCGGTCCCTTAAGGACATCGCAATCCCATTGATGGAGATCAGCGTGAACTGCTCGAGTTCTGACCGATAGAGAAGGATCAATTCCTGATAGCTTTGCCTTGTCCCAAGTAGTACAAACAATTTCATTGACTGTTTCTTCTTGTAACCAGCGGGCCTCGACCTGTCTAGCCTCATTCAGCCTACGCAATCCAGTAGCATCACTGTGTTTCGTCTCCAATACCAAAGGCATGTGGTCTGAATGAATATGATGTTTGTGAATAAGAGTTGAAAGTGGAAACATGTCAGACCATGCTGCATTACACACAACTCTATCCAATCTCTCTATAATGCCCCCCTGCTCCAGGTGAACGGGTCTCCCATATAGCCAACATCCTCAAGCTCATAGTCAGCCAAATAATTCATAAAGGCCTACATCATGCCGCTTGGTGTTTGACTGCCTCCTTCATTCTCACTTACAATCATAATTTCATTAAAATCCCCAATAACTATCCATGGCCTTTCAATTGCCACGTAAATTACGCAAGCAACTCCAAGACAAAATGCTCTCTGTCTCATGCCGGCTTTACATAAAATGATCTCTGACAAGGATACACTCTTGATTGGTGGAAATGAAAGACACGTCACCAAAAATCACTACTGGAGGAGTGAGAAGGAACAGAAAGAAGGGAGCGGGCACTCCAGCTATGGCCCCCGCATGCAACGGTGTGAGCCTGCGTTCATTTCGTTTCCACCAATCAAGAGTGTATCCTTGTCTCCCTTTACACGTAAACATTAAATAATAATAGCTAGTTTACAGCTAATCTATTGTATTAGAGGGATTTTATAATGGCGTTAGGGCATCTCCAAGGCTGGCCCAGAAATCTTTTCGATATATGTCCATTTTTATTTCCGGACGTGGTCCGCGGGCATGATGCGGGAGTGATCCATCCAATCCTAAGCACAAAGTATCCGGATAGGAGGAGAAAAAGTAATTGGGGACCATGCGTGTGGTGGGATATTTATGGTATTGCGTCTAGTTGGTAGGAGAGGGGACCATGCATATGCGGTTAGGAGGGGAGAGAGAACAGGGCGACCATGCATGTGATTGGTCAAGTGCATGTATGGACTCCGGCAAAGCCCCCCACATTTATCTCTTGGATTCTGGAATCCATACGTGACTGCTAAACGAACATATGTAGGTCCCTGTTGGATGACAAAAGTGGTCCGGACACTGTGTTCTAGACATATAGTGGAGGTTTGAGGGTCCGCCTTAGAGATGCCCTCATGTGCCTCTCAAAAGAAATAAAGGCTTTATGCGGCATTGGCATATAGCCAGCTGCATGCTTTGTTATTAAGAGCATTTCCAATAGATGATGTATATTTAGAGATGTAAAAGTAGTTTTTTACATCTTCAAAAAATCATCAACTCAAACAAATGATGTATATTTGTGGATGATGTAAAAGTACTACCCCAATATAGATGATGCATATTTGAAGATGTAAAATGGCTGACGGCCGCGTGGCAACCTGCAGCCGCACTACAACCACTACACAACCACACTATTTGGAATCAGAATCATCATATTGAGCAATATTTTCAGATTTAACAAGAACTCAACTTCCATGACAAACATGGTTCAAAATCCTACAACCAAAAGTGCATCATATCAATCGAAGTTCTTGGTCCAACAAATTAAAATGCACATAAATATAACATCGAACATAGCATCTCAATTTTCAGCGTTGTGCTCATCAAATTCTTTGATGCGGTCCCAATAGGTGTTCACTAGTGTTGCACTCATCAAAATATTCCTTGATGCGGTCCAAATAGGTGTTCACGGCTTGGTCACTCCCTAAGGATGCATCTTGAGAGACTCGCTTCCACGTGGTGTAAAACAACACATATTCGGCATTGGTATAATTTACGGCTCTTCCATTGGCAATAAAGCCCTCGTTGTCCATGTCGAGATTATCATCATCAAATTAAGTATCGTATTCTTGTGATACATACTCTTGAGAGAAATAATCTTCATTTGCCACATTTGTTGCGTGTATGCATGATTCATCATCAAGACTAAAAATGAATGTACACACAATCTCACATTCTATTTGTATAAGAGATGAAAAGAACAAACAAAAAGAAAAATATTGTTTACCTTTGCTACATTTCATCGAGCATGTTGGAGGCGGTGGACGCGGGCGTGGCCGAGTCTTCCTCTAGGCTGCTGGTGGGGTTTGCGGTCGTGGAGGAGTAGGTCCATCTCCAGTGGCAACATTGAATCGACCGGAGCAGGCGCGACCGCCTTCATCTCCTTTGGCGCTCGATATGGACGCGTAGCGGGGTTGCGCGTCACTAGCTGCTTCACGCCTCCACCACGAGGTTTGGCCGTCGGCTGCTTCTTCGCCAGTGGAGCACCTGTTCCTGCGGCGGTGGCCGGCCGGGGTGGGGTGAAGCCGGGGCGGTATGGCAGCGGAGACAGGGTCGGTGAAGGTGGTTGTGCTGGTGGCGGCCGTGGTGAGGTGTGTCAGATCGGCAGTCGGGCGGGTAGGTGGAACTTTCTGATTTGGCGGGTGAAACATATGCTTCAATACGTACCCACAATTGCTCTTTCTTTGTGATACAAAGAGCGGCCTGCATTTGTTTTAGTGCATTTTCTCTGATGCACATGAGTGAGATTAATTACCTAGTTCTTCATACTATGTAGTTAGTCTGCTGGCTAATTTGAGCATGATTCTGTTATGTTTTTGTTGTTGTTACAAAACCCTTATCAGCGCTCCAAATCATTTTATTTTTTGTTCATGTTGACGCAGGGACACTTCATGGTAGGATGCCAATTTGAAGTCTGTAGATCATGTCTTTTGCATGAAAGTAATATGCCCTAGAGGCAATAATAAAGTTGTTCTTTTATATTTCCTTATTCATAATAAAGGTTTATTATTAATGCTAGAATTATATTGATCGGAAACCTTAATACATGTGGGAATACATAAACAAACAACATGTCCCTAGTGAGCCCCCACTAGACTAGCTTGTTGATCAAAGATGGGTAAGGTTTCTGTGACACCTGGATAATTAGCTACAGTAATCCCTGACTAATGATGCCACGTGATCCCTTTTTACTAAACTTAATCTCTCCTGGTTAAAGCCTAGGTCAAATTGAAATTGAAATTTGCAAGTGAGAAAACATTTCTTCAATTAGGCGTGGCGACCATCCGCCATGCCCACCGGCCATCCTGCGGCCTTCCCCCGTCCCAGACTTCTACAAGGCACCCCGGGATGCCCCTCTCTCCCTTCCCGAAACCCTAGCCCCCAAATCCCCCATCTCCCTCTCCCTCTCAGATTCGCTGGCCCCTCTTCTTGTTTTGGAGGGGATCGAGGACGCCGTCACCATGGCCGCCCTGTTCTCGAAGCCACCGTGCTCCACACCGCCTAGGATTGCTACTGGAGCACCACCGTCGACCGATGCTTCCTCCGACCACGAATTCAAGCAGCAGATCACCACCTCGTCGGGATCAACTACTTCTCCGCGTTCGGGCGCCGCACCTCACCGCTCGACCCGCTTGTCTCCGACCAGCCCCGGCCTCCTCGAGCTCGCCACTGCGCTCAGTGTGAGCTCCTCTCCGTACGCGTACGTGTGTGTGCGTGCGCGCCCACGCCCGTGTGCCCGCTACTGGCGCTACTGCTGCGTTGAGCTGCCTAGTACTGCTGCTGCTTTTGCTCCGCTGTGCCTGTTGCCGCTTACTCGGCCTGCTTCTGCCCTGCCCCTGCGCCCGCCTACAGTCGCCCGCCTCTGGCCGCCGCTGTTCGCCTCCGGACGGCTGCTGCTGCCACCGGCGCCCTCACACGCTCGCACTGGCCACCACCTGCTGCTCTTTCCGGCCGCTGCTGATGCATGTCGCCGCTGCCGCTGCGTAATTGTTGCTGCTGCCGCTCTTAGTCCATAGCCGCCAGGCCCCTGTACATATGTGTATATGGCCGGCTGGGTCTTTGGATGAGACCGGCCATGTTTAGGTTAGTAGCTAATTGTAGTAGTAGTTAGGCTAATTAGTGTTTAAATTAGGTGTAGTGTATATGACATGTGAATCCGAAGGCGGTCCGTTCGCCCGCCACACGTCCCTATCATAGAAAACGTCGACTCTTTCCCTTCCGGTTCATCTGCCTCACAAACGCCCGAAACCGGGGAAACTTTCCCGGATGTTTCCCCCTTCGCCAGTATCGCCTAGCACTGCGTTAGAACAGCACTAGCACCGCTTATTGTCTTGTTATGCATATGTTTGCTTGTATTTACTGTTTTTTCCCCCTCTTCTCTCCGGTAGACTCCGAGACCGTTGCTGATGCCCCTGTGATCGACTACGTCACCGACGACCCTTCTTCCCTTTCAGCGGAGCTTCCAGGCAAACCCCCCTTTGATCATCCCGATATCGCCCATTCCATTCTCTCATGCTTGCATTAGATTTTGCTATAGTATTTGATTGCTCCTATTCTGATGCATAGCCTGCTTTTGTACCTGCTATTGTTACCTACCTGCTTATCCTAAACTGCTTAGTATAGGTTGGATAGTGATCCATCAGTGACCCTCACCTTGTCCTTGTTGCCCCTGCTTCATCATCGACGACTCGATCAACGTGATCGACGACCAGAGCTCGTCACCTCACATCACATCACGCCCCTTTTGATGCTCGACTCTGCAGAGTTACCATCGAGTGGCGAGGGTGGAACCTCATACATCACTCCTGATGAGATCTCTGTAGTGTAGCTATTCGGTTGTGGTCATCGAGGGTGGTTCCTCCAATTTCTGATACGGCTCTGTCGTGCAACACCTCAAGTGTGAACCTCGAGGGTGGTTCCTATTACGTACACCTTGATGATTACATTGAGTGGAATCCACCGGGGTGATTCCTCGGGTTTTCCCCTTGATGTTTGGACACACGGTTACCTTGACTTTACTTGAGACCATTGATGAAGTCGGGTCGGCCCTGAGGGGTACCCGCGAGTTGATGTGAAAGTCGGGCGCGCCCTTAGAGCACCCGCGAGTTTTCCACGTGGCACGGCCGGGCAGTCTGGGCCCTTGCCGTAAGTCCACGATACGGGGCGACGGGGTCACATTATCGTGAGTCTTTGCTCGTCTCCGCGAGCCCCCAATGCACTAACAGATTTAGGTATTTGTTCTGAGTTGGCCTTTGGCATTTACGCATTAACCACCACGCGAGAATAGTTATGGGCCTCGACGTCGCAGTATCAGCCGAAGCTTTGTCAGATGTCCAGTTCAGCAGTGCGGCACGGTCGGATCGTGCTGGCCATCCGAGGTGGTGCTGGTATCCACCATGCTCGCAATGACCCAGAGTGCTGTGGGCGATGGGCCCAAGACCCCGGAGTGCTTAGGATGTAGACCGGTGGGGACCTCTCCACTGAGCTTAGGTAGGGCTGCGACGTGTTGATCTTCCGAGGCCGGGCATTGATCCCAGAAAGGTGTGTCCGGCCATAGTGGTCGAGCGTGTTGGGTAACGTGGTGTACCCCTGCAGGGAAGTTATATATTCGAATACCGTGTCAACGGTAATGAATGTTGAGACTTATATCCTGATCTTATATAACTAGAAATGGATACTTGAGATATGTGATGGATATGTGGCTCCGAGATTTCTTTCCCGCAGTGAGTCGGGGAAGGATCTCTGGGCGTTGTTTCTACAACATGTTTGTTAAATTAAGATGCTATTCTTTACTCTCCTACATACTGCAAGATGCTCGGAGCTGCTTGAAGATGCTAGTCTTCGATAGGCTAGGCCTCCCCCTGCTATTCTGGCATTCTGCAGTTCACTCCACAGAAACAAACCTTCCATTTGATACCAATGCATACTTAGTATAGATCTGATGCTTGCGAGTACTTTGGATGAGTACTCACGGTTGCTTTGGTACCCCCTTTTCCCCCTTCTTTCTTCTTTCCGGTTGTTGCAACAAGATGGTGGATCCCTGGAGCCAGATGCCACCGCTGATGGATACTACTACATGGAGACCGCCAACGACTAGGAGTAGTTAGGAGGTCCCAGGCAGGAGGCCTTGCCTCTTTGATCGCGTTGCTTTTGTGCTAGCCTTCTTAAGGCAGCTTTGTTTAACTTATATCTGTACTCAGATATTGTTGCTTCCGTTGACTCTTGTGTATCTAGCTATGTATTCGAGCCCTCGAGGCCCTTGGCTTGTAATATAAAGCTTGTATTATTTTATTTGCGTCTAGAGTTGTGTTGTGATATCTTCCCGTGAGTCCCTGATCTTGATCGTACACATTTGCGTGTATGATTAGTGTACGATTGAATCGGGGGCGTCACAGTTTCCTAACCATGGACATGAGTTATCACTTGGGATCACATCATTAGGAGAATGATGTGATGGACAAGACCCATCCGTTAGCTTAGCATAATGATCGTTCAGTTTTATTGCTATTGCTTTCTTCATGTCAAATACATATTCCTTCGACTATGAGATTATGCAACTCCCGAATACCTTGTGTGCCCTCCCGACTATGAGGAATGCCTTGTGTGCCAGCAAAAGTTACAACGTAACTGGGTGAATATAAAGATGCTCTACAGGTATCTCTGAAGGTGTTTGTTGAGTTGGCATAGATCGAGATTAGGATTTGTCACTCCGAGTATCGGAGAGGTATTCTGGACCCTCTCGATAATACACATCATAAGCTTGCAAGCAAACGACTAAGGCGTTAGTCACGAGGTGATGTATTACAGAATGAGTAAAGAGACTTGCCGGTAACGAGATTGAACTAGGTATGAAGATACTGACGATCAAATCTCGGGCAAGTAACATACCGATGGACAAAGGGAATTACGTATCACTAGTAGAAAACAGGGCTTCGGTTGAGGCCTGGGTATGGGCATTAATCCCGGTTCACTCATGAACCGGGACCAAAGGGGGCATCAGTCCCGGTTCATGAGGCCAGGGCGCTGGCCGGGCCTCGGGGGCCATTGATCCGGTTCTTCTGACCTCTTTGGTCCCGGTTCCAGACACGAACCGGGACCAATGGGCCTCGCTCCTGGCCCACCTCCATTAATCCCGGTTGGTGGCTTGAACCGGGACCAAAGCTTGTCCTTTAGTCCCCGGTTTAGCCACAAATCGGGACTAAAGAGAGGCCTATATATACCCCCCCCCCCGCCCGTGTCCGCGAATAGAGCCACTGCTCTATTTTTTGGCCGGCCGTTGGAGAGGTTTGTGGTGCTCTAGCTCACCTCCTATGCACATGAGGTGTTTGATGAAATGCCCGAGCCACACTTAAGCTTTCTCCTGTCGAAGCTCCTTGTCCAAGCTCCATTTTCCTCAAGGTTTGTCTAGGTTTGGTGGTCCGTCCTGTCCCATCCCCGTCCTCACCGCCGTCAATCGCCCGCGCCGGTCTCATCGCCGACACCACCATGGTGAGTCTCTTGTTCTTATCTTCTTTCTAAAAGAAAAAAAATCTTATTTGTATGATTTAGATAGATACTTGTATAATTTCTTATTTTTATTATTGTTTGTTATTATATAGTGCGATAGTTTTGGTATCCGCCTCCGTCGGCCCTCGTTCTGTCTATGATTTGGATGTGGTATATATTGTCTTTTATAACTATTTGTTTCATTTAGTGTTTATGACAATTATGCTGACCAACGTGATATAGATGTTTTTACCTAGGAGGTATGTGAACCGGAAATTCCAACCGACCCTATTGTTGAGATGTTAAATTTAGTTGAAAAAGAAAATAATTGCTTGAAGAAAAGAATTGAAAAGAATTGAGGAGATGAAATTGGAGTTGCATGTTGTGGATGTCGTCGATGATCACAAGATCAAGATGGATGCAAAGCGCTTGAAGATTAGAAAGATTAGAAAATATGCCATTCATACTGACGCTTAGTATCATTATGCCGTTGTTTCAATTGTCACCTTAGTTGCGATTATGATCACATTTGTTGTTGCATTGATATGTTTTACATAGTTTCAATGTATGGTTTAATTAGATGCTCTAGAGAGCTATATGTTGTTCATGAGAACTATGTATGAATTTTATGTATTTATTTTTTTAGTAATAACATTTGATCACTACTGTACTTTGGTTTAATGTGATGATGAACTTCTATTAATTTGGTCACTTATTTATTCATGATGTTTTGTCATGATTTTTGAAACACTTAATTATATATAATGCACGTAGATAAACCGGCAATGGATGTACAGTGACAGACGCACCTCCGAGTACATTAAGGGCGTGCATATATGTTGTCATAACGGTTCGACCGATAAAGATCTTCGTACAATATGTAGGAGCCAATATGGGCATCCAGGTTGCGCTATTGGTTATTGACCGGAGAGGTGTCTCGGTCATATCTACATAGTTCTCGAACCCGTAGGGTCCGCACGCTTAGCATTCGATGAAGATATAGTATTATATGAGTTATGTGATTTGGTGCCTGAATATTGTACAGAGTCCCGGATGAGATCACGGACATGATGAGGAGTCTCGAAATGGTCGAGAGGTAAAGATTGATATGTAGGATGATGGTATTCGGACACCAGAAGTGTTTCAGGGGGTACTGGGTACTTATCGGGTCACCGGAAGGGGTTCCGGGGCAACCCCGACAAAAGATATGGGCCTTCTAGGCCAAGAGGGGAAACACACCAGCTACAAGGGCTGGTGCGCCCCCCATATGGGCTGGCCTAAGGAGGAGAAGGAAAGGGGAGAAGGGAAAGGAAAGTGTGGATTAGGATTCCCACTTCCTTCCCTCGTCCCCCCCTCTTTCCTTCCCCCTTAGGGAAACGTGGCAGGAGGGCGCAGGGCAAGGCAGGCCCCTAGGTGGCCGGCGGCCAGCCCTAGTGCGCGCCCTGGCCTTTCCCCTCCCCCTCCCACCTATATATATGTGGGAAGGGGGCGCCTAGCACACCCCAGATCAATTGTTAGCCGTGTGCGGCACCCCCCTCCACCGTTTACACCCCGGTCATATTTTCGTAGTGCTTAGGCGAAGCCCTACGAAGATCACTTTACCATCACCGTCACCACGCCATCGTGCTGACGAAACTCATCTACTACCTCGACGTCTTGTTGGATCAAGAAGGCGATGGAAGTCACCGAGCTGAACGTGTGCAGAACGCGGAGGTGCCGCGCGTTCGGTACTTGATCGGTTGAAGCGCGAAGCAGTTCGACTATATCAACCGCGTTGCGAAATGCTTCCGCTTACGGTCTACATGGGTACGTAGGCACACTCTTCCTCTCGTTGCTATGCATCTCCATGGATAGATCATTGCATGTGCATAGATTTTTTTTGTTTTCCATGCAACGATTCCCAACATTACATTCCTCTTCGATTTTTGACTTGGATTTGTACTTAGTGTTGACCTGGAAGATATTGAGTAGAACATGGCAATTTTTTATTGAATTTATTCGAACATGGCAAATTGATTAGAACATGAAGAGTACACCATGGAAAATTGTATAACATTAGTAGATTTCCCATACTGAACATGGCAACTTTTGTTCAAACATGTTTTTCATTTTAGTTTTTACGACAAATTTAAGAACAAAACATACTATAACATGACAATTTAAGAACAAACCGTACTCTTTTTTGGATTTGACCATGGCAAAAATAATGTATTCACCATGGCATTTTATTGTAGATACCATGGCAAATTGTCTCTACCATGGCATATTTAATGTTGATACCATGTCAATTCTTAAACATGTTGCAAATTTATCTTCTATAGCTTGGAAAATACCTAACTTGCATATTTTTTCAATAAAATAAATGCCTAAATTTTACCATGCTCCATGGCAACTTCCTAAATTTGCCATCCTTTTTCCGGAAGAAACAAAATCTTAAAATTTGCAATGAATGTACTTTTCTTTAGAGCATGATGGTACTTGTAATTCAGGTTTACATGGGATGGCTAATTTCTGCTCATGTTTTTTTGTGGGTGAATTTTTGCTCATGTTGAATGGCAATTATTAAACATATGACAAATTTATCTTCTACATCTTGGCAAATCACTAATTTCGCCATGTTTTTTAGAGAATAAAATTCCTAAATTCATCCATGCACCCACGACAACATCCTAAATTTGCCATCCTTTATTCAAATAAAAAAAGTATAAATTATCATGAGGTGTACCTTTTTTATACAAATGATATTCATGGAAAATTTTGCCCTCATAGGAAAATTTCTTACAAAAAGCATGACAATTCTATTAAAATACTTTTCTTGTGTATTAAAGTATCTTTTCTTGTGTATTAAAGTACTTTTTATGTGCATCTGCCATGGCAATTTTATTAAAGTACTTTTTCTTGTCTATTAGATACTTTTCATTTTATTAAAATACTTTTTATTGTGTATTAGATACTTTAATTTTTGTACAAAGACAAACCCACTAGCTGGTTTTTAATATTCTCAAAGGTAGTTGAAATTTTCAATTCTTTTCAATGAACATGCTAGCAAGTTTGTTATTTTTCATCTTATGTTAATTTAATTTTTTATTTCTGTTTTGATATTCAAATTCATGTGCAAATACTACTGCATGTAGCAGGAAATTGCGCTTTTCTATTATAAAAGGACGTAATTATTTGTTTGTTTTTAGTTAATTATTATAAGTCAAATGCAAATTTCTTTTAGATTTTTCAAGGCCTGTTTTGTTCTGTTATTTGACTGGAAGGCCTGAAGGGAGGATCTAATGAAGGAGTACTCCTTTGGGAGCCGCCTTCACGTGTCGCGCTTCCTCTCATTTTTGTTTTTTTGCACGTGTTTTCCGCATTTTAGATGTTTTTTAGTTTTTGATTTTCTATTTTCCACCCGTCTTCCTTAGCTTTTGGACAATTTTTTTAAAAAAAAAATTGTGCGAGGGAGCATGTTTTCTTTTTGTCCCTTCCTTGAGAGGCATGGTTTTGCTTCTAGTTTTTTCCTGAAAAAATAAAGTTCATCAAAACCTGCTCCAGGTTCGGTTTTTTCCATCCGGGTTTCATGACAAAGTAAAGATCGTGAAAATCTATCAACATGGAATCTAGTTTTGAAGATCTCGATGTGAGGAATCCAATAGTAAAAAGGGTTGATGATTTGGACGCATGATTTAAGAGTAAAACATTTTGACTTAACGAATCTAGGAAAAAGAAAACTCACACGTTGCGACAAATGATGCACATGCAGTGCACCACTTTGTCGCAATTTGGGAAGATGAGAGTAAACTTTATAAAGAATATTCCTTAATTATAATTTTGCTCAAGGGTTCCCCTCGTTGACATGAGATGGGCTCAAACATAGCACCCCCAGCCCGCTCGCTTAGTAGAAAAGGAAATAAAACTAGCCTACAAAACTCTTCACAAAGAAGGAAAAAAACTAGCCTATACTAAACCTAGCGATCGAGATATGTCCAGATAGGAGTCAAGTACCCTTCTAGGGTTTCTCTCTCTCTCCTGGCGGTGACTGTGGAGATCACGTTCCTCTACCTGATTTCGGATCGGTCTCTCAGGCGATCCCGTTCCGAGGCGAGGCATCTGGCAATACAGTAGGAGATCATCTAGGGGAGGAACCAAACCCTAGGGAGGCGAGGGTTGATGTCGAGGGTAAACTCATCTACCTCGAGAGTTGGCGGCGGCAAGAACACGATGGCGGGGGGATTGGAAGTGGAAGCGGAGGTGGAGGCGGCGGAGGTAGCTGAAGGGAGTAGATCAGACCAGGAGGAATCACTAAATGAGAAGTTGAGGTACCTGAATCTCAGGGAAGAAGAGGAAGAAGATGTGGTACTAGAGGAAGACTTGGAGGAGCTAGAGAAGGATGCAGAATTCATGGCGCTAGCCCGGGTGCAGACATCTAGAAAATTCAGTCACTGGGCCTTCTATGGAACAATGAGATCAGCGTGGAATCTTGCGCAGGAAGTAGAATTCAGAGCCATAGAAGATAACTTGTTCTCTGTACAGATTGCATGCTTGGCGGATTGGGAAAGAGTCATGCAGGACGGGCCTTGGATCTTCCGAAAAAACTGCCCGGTGTTGCTTGCTCCATATGATGGATGGTCCGAACCAGGCAAAGTGGAGCTGAATATGTACCAGGTGTGGGTGAGGGTGATGGGACTGAAAGAGAAGATGAGGAGTGCGAATATTGCTCGTCAGTTGGCAATGAAGGCAGGTACTGTGGAAAGAATTGATGAACGATCCGTGAAGGGCCAGGGAGGGGGCATTAGAGTACGCATAACATTGGATGTACGCAAACCCCTCACAAGATGTGCTAGTCTAACTCTGAGGATGAAGAAGGTGTATTTTCCATTTGAGTATAAAAAGATGCCGTGGTTTTGTGGAGTTTGTGGCTTTGTGGGTCATGTGGCAAAAGAACATGGTAATGGGGTGCATGAGGAGTCGGCCATTATCTATCATATAACCTTGATTGCGCCTGAATTTAGAAGGGAGGATCAGAGCTGGCAGGCTGGCTTAAATGGCAGAGGAGGGTGGTTTTGCGGCAGGCCCAGAACCTAGTGGAGTAAGGAAGGAGAAGGATGATTTGAGTAGCTCGGCGAGTAGCCCTTTGAAATCTATGGATGATCACCCGCAAACTTCGAGTGCCCTCAAGAGAAGGCTCGAATTCACTGAGAAGGGGAAGGGGAACCAGCTGGCCCTAACACAGGGCAAAGGAGAAGATGGTATAACTTTTGGAAGAGGAACTGAGACGGAGGAGGGAGGGGGGGGGAAGAGCAATACAGTACATCACAAGATTCGAAACGGCGCAAAGTAGATGACAGTATGGACATGAACTTGGCAACATTGGCGGCCTCCCAGGAGGAGGACCGCCACGCCCAATGATTCTCCTAGGGTGGAACTGTCGCGGGATGCTTCAGTCCCGCGCAGTTAGAGCACTCCTGGATGTTCAGAAGTGCTACAAACCAGATGTGTTATTTCTATCGGAAACTCATCTGTACGGGATACCCTGGGCCAGCGGTGGGAGTAGTAGGGGGTGGTGAGGCCTCCGCGACATCACAGCCGTCCATGAGAGGCAAGAGGACGCGGCACGACCGGCGCTGCTTTGGGCGGCTGGAGCAAGAAGACCAGAGGTTGAAGAAGCACTATGGCCGTTGGATGGACATCGTACGGTCACTGGAGGTAAAATCGTTCATATTGACTAAGTTGACAAAGCCCTCCGTCCCCGTCAACTTAGTTGGCCCACAAGTCATCCTCCCACTATGGTGGGTCCCATCTAGCAGGGTGGGTATTCATTTTTTGTGCGTAATAAGGAGGCACTTCCTTGCGTGCGAAGATATAGCTGGTGGGTCCGACATGTCAGCGGGGGGGGGGGGAACGTTTTTTCGCGAAATACAGAGGCCCTTCCGGTGGGTCCCAGCTGTCAGGTGGAGGAATCATTATTTTGCGCGTACAGTCCATGGCCGATGGATGTCGTTCGTTGACCACGTTGACCAGGCCGCGCCGAGAGCACGATGGCGGTGGACGACGGCGAGGCCTAGGAAGGGAACGACACGGAGCCAGGAAGGCTCGGCAATGGTTGCCCACACGGTGGGGAGTACGAGGGTTTACTGGTCCAGCTGCCGTCGCCGGAAAATAACAGGAGGTGTGGGTGAGTAGAGGAATGGCCTGGCCAGCAATGATGTAGGGTGGCGCGATGCGGCCTGTGCGGCAGCACAGCCGGCCACGGGAGGCGGGAGCAGGCAGTCCCACCGGAGCTGGTTTGGGCGGCTGGAGCAAGAAGATCAGATATTGAAGAAGCAGCACGGCCGTTGGATTAACATCCAACGGTCACTGCTGCTAGAATTGTTTGTGGACTAAGTTGACAAAGCCAAAGTACACGTCAACCTAGTAGACCCACAAGTCAGCCTCCAAATCTGTCCCAAACAGCATACGGCCCGAAATTTCTAGCCAGATTCAAATTAATTTTAAATCTAAATATACCTTAATTTAAAGTCAATGGAATTTTACCCGCACAAAAACAATGAAATTGAAAATATCAAAATCCGAAAGAAAACAGTATTTGGGAACTAATTGCCTGTTTGTTGTATTTTTTTTCATTTTACAACCCATTTATTATTACTTATAGCCCATTTCTTATTACTTATAGCCCATTTTCTGGGAAAAATGCATCCCTCCTCGTCTTGAAAGATTTCCGGCCCAGCAGGGCGTAGAAAAGCAAGTAGGCCTATGTTGGTTATTCTGCAAAAAACAAAATAGCTGGCTAGCCATTTTTCAGAAAGGAAAAAAACAAACCGGGCTGGTCATGTGCTAAACATATGAAATAAAAGCCTGGGCTAGACGAGCCACGGGTCCCGCACAACCTAGTTGATACCCTTCTCCGTCCCGAAAAAACAAAATTACTGCGCGCGCTGCTGGGTCCCTACTGTCATCCTCACCATGTATAGTCATCTCCTTATTCCTCTCGGTTGTTGACCATGTTGACAACACCGGAGGGTGGCGCCGCGGCGAGCGAACCAAGGCGGAGGACGATGGTGAGGCCTCGGATGGGAACAAACAGGAGCCGGGGAAGATCACAGCCAGCCGTGGGAGGCGGGAGCAGGCGGTCCCGCCGGCGCTGGTTTGGCTTTGGCAGCTCGAGGAAGAAGAGACTGAAGAAACGCGACAGACGTTGAATGTCAATCGAACGGTCAAGGTTGACACAATCGTTTTTTGACTAAGCGGACACCAAGTAGCATACTTTTTTATATATACGAAGAAAACTGCGAGGAAAATGCGTTCGTCTGCCGTCCTCCTCATAGGGAACGTTCGCCACATAAGTGACTAGGACCCTTGGTTTTCAACTGAGAGGTCTTGGGTTCAAGTTCGAGGAACTCTCAATTTTGTCCTCCTTCCTTCCTCGCAAAAAAAGGTAAACAAAATCAAAGAGTTGGGAAGGCGTACATAACAAGCTAGTGTACCAGTAAAGAGACGTTGCCGAGTTTTAGAAAAAAGAAAGACATGCTCCTGTAGCCGGTTCGAATCCAAACCTAGACTATGACTATATATGGTGCTATGCTACTCTGCAAGTAATGAAACTGACATATCCAACGTTCGCTTCTCTTCTTCTCTACTTACTCTGCCTAGCAACAGAAGCTCTGGCCGCTGCAACCATGTCCGTTGGCTGCTCGTCCACCTGCTCTTCAGCAGGCAACAACCAGATATGCACCAAGTCACCACCCGTACCATCGCTTGTGGGTCTCATCACACCCCCGCCAGCACGTGCATCGCGGCCGATTGCTCATCTCAACCCACTGCCGTTGGTGTGGTGCCACTGCTGCAAATCACGCAGAGTCATCCGTCGCGTCTCAACCACAATCAGCAACACTGGCCGAGTCTTCTACAAATGCCCGAATCATGGGGTAATAATATGTTTAAGTGTTGTTCTGCTGCTTTCAGTTGCTGATTTTTTTATTAGTTTGGTTGATGATCTTCCAATTTGATTTGTGCAGAAAAGGGAAGATTCGTGTGATTTGTATTTCTGGGAAGTTGCTGATGTGGGGGAATGCAACTACGCTGATTATTTGGTTAGCCGAGGAATCCCAATACCAGTAGGTTGGGGTGTTGGACAAGTAACTAAAGGAACGACAGAAGAGGAAGATGCAGAGCAGAAGGTTAAAGATGCAGTTCCTCTGATCATGGCCAAGCAACAACTGCTAAACGGCCTTGACAGCAATGAGGAGATGAAAGAGCTTGTGAAGATAATGGGCAAAATCGATGTGCTCTGTAGGATGATTGTCTCTTTATTTGCAGTGTATGTAGCACTCGTGATGTATTCAGTGGCTACGACGTGAGCACTTTGCTGAAACTAGTAATGAATGAAACCTGTGTAGCAGGCTGGGCGTAGTGTTGTGAACATCTAATGATTTCTATTAACGGAGATCAGGGGGTATCCCCTTTTGCTCATATAAATAAATAAATAGCAGAGGCCCTGTCGGGTCAGCTTTGTTCTCATTCGAAGACGTCGAGCAAATTGTAGTCCAACATCAAACTATGTTATCAAATTCAAGTTTCACAGCCAAATATGAGTACAACTAAACAACAATGTCATCATGTTTTAGTTGTCATACAATCACCAAACACAAATCAGCATACATAACAAGTGATGTTCTCACAGGAAAATACTAAACAACATGTTCATCAGGTTTCAGTTGTCATAGCAAACACAATTTCACATAGTAGATAAAAAAACGTCTTCTGACAGGCAAATACGACAAAAGCAATGTAATCATCATCCGCAGTAGCAGCGTCAACATCTTCGCCATGTGTATCAGTCTGAATCGTAATTCCCCACGGTGTCATATTCTTCTTTGTCCTCAACGTCCTCGAATGTTGGCTTCTTCTTGATCAACTCTTATATGTCCACAGCACAACAGGCAATCTTTTCACCGGCGTCATTGATGTGATGGTTCTCGAAGATATTAGGAACATCTGTGTTATCTTGTACATCAGGAGCAGTGTAAGCATCATCTTGTTGTGCAACTTCATTAAACGAATTCCTCTACTCAAACCTTTGCAATACTCTCCAGTCATCGCTACGTGCAAATGTGTCTTCCAAGAAAAATATCTGTGTTGCTTGATTTGCCAAAATAAAAGGCTCGTTGGTCTGGTACGCCGCCTTGACATTGATGGATTTGAAATAGTCATCAGCCCTAGGTTTTGTGATCCTGGAAAATAGGTTATACCAACAACAGCACAACAGAACCACACACCGATGATCCTAGAAACTGGAGATATACTGCAACTGAACAATGTCTATTATGTTAGCATACATTTCAGTTGTCTCTTTGTCATACGTATCCGTGCTCATGATGGCACTATTTTGTGTCTTCCTGCCTTCGTCTCGTTCAAGGGTGTTGTAGCGCACATCTCCAACAACGCAAGATTCATAATGTCTTACCCGAGTATGAGGACCCATTGCTAGTGAGTAAAGGGCATCATCAACTGCCTGCCCATCCTCCCGCATCTTCTTAACCTATGGTTAGAAAATAGACAAGCTGATCATCTTATGTACTCAATATATTAAAAAAACTGACAGTGCACTTCGAAAGCTTACATGGTTCTTGAACCATTTCGCAAATCCTGCCAAAACCAGTTGTCAATGTTTCTTTGATTTTGCGGCAGTAACTCCCCTTTGTAGATGCTGCACAACATAGTGATCGTGTCAAACATCTAAATATATAAGAATGTGCTGCAAGTTTAGTATATTACGATGTATAAGCTGCAGTACTGCACTTACTTGATATAAGGTAGTATCTC